>NC_091292.1:61862656-61897656 GCF_038502225.1 Cherax quadricarinatus
CGTAGGTGTCCCTGTTCTCAGATGACGCAAAACTAATGAGAATATAAAGAGGAGCAGACAAAAAATGATGAAAAGGGAATCTGAAAAACTGCATGACTGGTTTGACAAGTGGATATTAGTCTTAGACTCCAGCAAATGAAAAGCTATGAAAATCATAGAATGGCAAATACGCCTGGAAATAGTAAATAGACTCAGGAGACAAACACTGCAAATTTCCCTGAAAGAGAAGAACCTTGATGTGATCATGGTCCCAAGCAATTCTCTCAAGACACACACTAACTGATTAACCACTGCAGCAAACGTGAATCTGAAAAATTTAAGGGTAGCTTTCAAAAACATTTATAAGGAGGTATTCACAACCATATGCACAGCATGTCAGGCCCATTTTGGTGTATGCAGTCTCCATATGGGAGCCGCATCTGGTAAAGCATGTAGAGAAACTGGAACGAGTGCAGAGGTTTGCAACGAGACTAGCCCCAGAGCTGAGGGGCATAACTAATGAAGAGGACTTAGAGAAACTTTCCCAGCCAGGAAAGACAGTCCAGTAGTGAACAGCAGATAGGAGCTATTCTTACTCCTATCTCTCTCCCACCTCTTCCACTGTCTTCCCCTCCCACTCTCTATCCCTCTCCTCCCCTCCCTACCTCCCTCCCCTTCTCCCTCCCAACAACAAACACCTCCACACACATACACACGAACACATATCACAAACGACCACATGAAAACACAAGTTTTTTTTTGTGGCGACAAAAAATGGATTGCCAAAGAGCAGAACGGAGAACCAATAACCAAGGGACTGCTGCATGAACCTGGGAGGGAAGATTGGGTGGCAAAGCTCATGAAAAGGGAGGAAGAATGGGGAAGCTAGAAGTGCTTAGCAAGAAAATGGAGAGGATAACTGCAGAGAGCAAGAAATGAGAGATACAAGACATAGCAGCATAAGCTAAGATACAGAACTTAGAAGAGGAACTAAAAAATCTGAAACAGTCTAAAGAACCGAAGAGCAGTAAAAATATGACATCACGAACTGCTACATCAATCACAGATGAGGGGACTGTAGGAAACAAAGGAGCTATACTGTATGCAGAGGCTCTTCAACGTGGAGCCCGGGAAATATATAGGGAAAATCTGGAGCCACACTAGTACCAGACACATGGCGGCCTGAGTTGTTAGAGACGATGGACAACTTCATGACACAACATATCAGTAACACAATTAGAGAAACAGCAGTTGACAAAACAGAGGCTGGACCTTGTGTTCACCCTAAGTGACCCTTGATGTAAGGGGCATGGAATACGAGAGGCCCCTCGGTGTTAGCGACCAACACTGAGGTTCAATTACCTTGTGAAAGTGAACATAAGAGACGAACTTAAAGCATGAAAGAAGGAACAAACCTTACTTTACAAGACGGGATTCTGCAAGCATGGGACATTTTTTAAGTGGCGTGACGTGGGAAAGGCAGCGAAAAGGAAAGACAGTGAACAAAATGCAAGGGAGTGTAGCTGGAAAGTACCAGGAGGCAGAGGAGAAATTCATACCTAGAAACTGAAGACGCCAAGGGAAGAACAGAGTCCATGGTTCACCAAGAGATGCAGGGAGGCAAAAGCTAAAACTGCAAGAGCGTCGAAGAAATGTAGAATGGAAAGGACGTCGAGGACCAGAGAAGCGAGCACAAGAATAAAAAAAGTAATGCACATGAGTAAGAAGAGAAGATGAATCACAACTTCAGAATGACAATGGCTCAAAATCTGCTTTCGATATTAAGTTGTTATACAGCCACAACCACATGACAAGGTAATGTGAAGGCTGAAGAAGTAAGGACGGAAGCTCTTAGGCAATGATCAGGATGTCTGTGGGAAGCTGATCAAAAGATTGAGGGAAGTATTCTTAGTGGAATTATTAACAATACCAGTGTGTCAAAAACGGCAAAGTGCACCAACGAGTGCTGGATACACTACACACAGTGAGAAGTGAGGTGAAGAAACAACTAAGTAAGCTAGATACCTTGAAGGCAATGGGACCAGGCATCTCTTTAAGGGTTTCCAGAAAGATCAAAATATGTGAACCACTAGCAGTTGATCTTCACCAAATCATTTAAAACAATGAAGCTACCTGAGGTCTGAAAAACACTGGACGTCCTCTTGATATTTAAAAGAAGGGACAGGTAGCATTAAGCTGCTGGCAAGTGTCAGTGGAATACGTAGTATATAAAGTTATAAAGAGTATCAGGAGAAGAATAGCGGAACATCTGGAAAGAAGTGGATTCATAAACAAAACAAAACACGGTTTTAGAGATGGTAAATACTGCCTCACAAATCTGCAAAAGTTCCGTGACAAAGTAACGAAAGTTAGGCAGTAAAGCGAGAGAGATGAGTAGAATATAAGTGGGTGTTCGATATAGTACCTCACAAGAGACTGGGGTACAAGCTAGAGAAACAGGAAGCATGGATAAAAGAGAACGTACTGTAATGGTTCGAGAACTGCTTAACAGGCAGTAAATAACGAGTTATTGTCTCGGAGAGGTGTCAGGATTAGCGAGTGTGACCAGTGTGTTTCCACTAGGAGCAGTACTGTTTCATGTGTAATTAGACGACATGCCAGAAGAAATCGAGTAACAGGTGTCAGTGTGGCAAAGAAGACCGGAATCAGAGTATAGGCTCAGGAGACAAAGTCTGCAAATTTCTCTGAGTACCTCGGGTATGCAAATAGTGGAACAAACGCCACAGCAACTTAAGGGTAGCTTTCAGGAACGTCACAAAAAAGAGGCATTCACGACCTTATTCACAGATATGTCAGGCCCTTCTTGGAGTACGCAGCGCCGCCATGTTTCCCTCATTTGATAAAACACGCAAAGAAGTTATCAATGTACATGGTTTGCAACGATATTAATCCCACAGACGAGGGCTATGATATACGACGAGAGACTAGAGAAGGAGAACCTTGCGACATTAGACGACACCAGGACGAAAGGTGACATGGTAACGAGTTACATAAATACTAAGAGGAATTGACTGGGTGGACAGGACGAATTTGAGAAGCGAAACTCACAAACGAGTCACAGAGATGTTAGAAAATATTTCTTTAGCCGTAAAGAGGTCAGGAAGTGGACCAATCTAAACAGCAAAGTGCTAAAGTAGAATCTATACATAGTAATAAAAATAGGTGCAATAAGGCTGACGCAGCCAGGAGGGGCCAGGGGGACCCAGTAGCCGTCAGCGGAGAGACGGGACCAGGAGCTAAGGCTCTACCTTTGCAACCACAAATAGATGAGTACACACAAATGAGCAAAGCAGAGCCATGGGTGAGAGGTTGAGGAGGGGACGTGAAGGACCTCGCCACAAGACGAGGTAATGAGGTAGTTCCTGGAAGACACTTTCCCGGACAACAATAGTCAGTTGTTACCTTGAGAAAGAGAGAGAGAGAGAGAGAGAGAGAGAGATAGAGAGGAAGCTAACTTTACATGAGGCGCTAATTGCTTGATTGTTTCTGTCTCTCTCCAGCTGGTACAATGTGGCGGTGGTGGAGTTAGTTGGTAAGGGACTGTTGGTGTGATGGTGGTGGTGTGGTGGTGGTGGTGTGGTGGTGGTGGAGGGAGGGAGGGGGTAGAAGACGGAGTTGAAGGTAGTGACGGCAGTGACGTTGATCATATGGTGTGGCGGTGGGGTTTTGTGTGTGTGTGTGTGTGTGTGTGTGTGTGTGTGTGTGTGTGTGTGTGTGTGTGTGTGTGTGTGTGTGTGTACTTACCTAGTTGTACTCACCCAGTTGTGGTTGCAGAGGTCGATTCACAGCTCCTGGTCCCGCCTCTTCACTGATCGCTACTAGGTCCCCTCTCTCTCTCTGCTTCCTGAGCTTTGTCATACCTCGTCTTAAAGCTATGCATGGTTCTTGCCTCCACTACATCACATGTTACGTAATTCCACTTCCTGACTACTCTATGACTGAAGAAATACATCCTAACATCCCTGTGACTCGTCTGAGTCTTCAGCTTCCAATTGTGGCCCCTTGTTTGTGTCCCCTCTCTGGAACATCCTATCTCTGTCCACCTTATCTATTCCACGCAGTATTTTGTATGTCGTTATCATGTATCCCTGACCCTCCTGTCCTCCAGTGTCGTCAGTCCGATTTCCCTCAACCTTCCTTCGTAGGACATTCCCCTGAGCTCCGGAACTAGCTTTGATGCAAACCTTTGTACTTTCTCCAATTTCTTGACGTGCTTGAACAGGTGTAGATTCCAAAGTGGTGTTGCATACTCTAGTATGGGCCTGACGTACACAGTGTACAGTGTCTTGAACGAGTCCTTACTAAGGTATCGGAACGCTATTCTCAGGTTTGCCAGGCGCCCACATACTGCAGCAGTTATCTGGTTGGTGTGTGCCTCCGGAAACGTGCTCGGTGTTATGGTCACCCCAAGATCTTTCTCCTTGAGTGAGGTTTGCAGTCTTTGTCCACCTAGCCTATACTCCGTCTGCGGTCTTCTTTGCCCTTCCCCAAACTTCATGACTTTGCATTTGGCAGGGATGAATTCGAGAGCCAGTTGCTGGACCACGTATTCAGCCTGTCCAGGTCTCTTTGTAGTTCTGCCTGATCCTCATCTGATTTAATTCCTCTCATTAACTTCACATCTTCGAACAGGGACACTTCAGAGTCTATCCCTTCCACCATGTCATTCACATGTATAAAAAATAGCACTGGTCCTAGAACTGACCCATGTGGGACTCCGCTCGACACAGGCGCCCACTGTGATCCCTCATCACGTACCATGACTGGTTGTTGCCTCCCTGTCAGGTATTCTCTGATCCATTGCAGAGCCCTTCCTGTTATACGCGCCTGATCCTGTGTGTGTGTGTGTGTGTGTGTGTGTGTGTGTGTGTGTGTGTGTGTGTGTGTGTGTCCGTGTGTGTGGTGGTGATGAAAGGTGTAGGTGTGTTGGTAGTTATGGTGGTGTTTGTGGTGGTGGTGGTGGTGGTGGTAATAGTGTTTGTGGTGGGGTTAGTGGTGATGGTTGTTATCGTGGTGCTGGTTGTGGAGATGGTAGTAAATTGTGGTGAGGGCGGGGTACTAACCGAGGTTGTTAAAGCTATTCATCTCGACCCTCAGATATATGGTCCACTGAATCAAGGGATACACGCACACGCACGCATGCGCACACACACACACACACACACACACACACACACACACACACACACACACACACACACACACACACACACACACACACACAGGGGAGCACTAACCTGTAGTGTTGCAGCCATATATCTCAACTCTGAGGCAGATGGTTCGCGGATGAGGGGAGACAGGGATGAAGCGCACCTTGCTGGCCGTCAAAGGAGGGGACAACACGTTCTTCTGCTCCAGGTAAGTGTTGACGTTGCCTGGAAACGTCTGAGGGGAAGAGAGAACGGTGATGAGAGAAAGGGTGGCAGGGACGGTGAAGGATGGCATGGAGGGTGAAGGGTTGCAGAGGTGTGCGAGAGAGGTGATAGAGTTAGGGTTGGTAGGAGGCAGGGTGAAGGAGTGTTGTATGGAGGGTGAGGAATGTGTGAGGGTGAGGGTTAACAGGGAGGATAAGGGTAAACACTGGCAGAAGGCAGGTCCAGTGGAGGTAAACTGTCAATGATCGCAGAGAGAGAGAGAGAGAGAGAGAGAGAGAGAGAGAGAGAGAGAGAGAGAGAGAGAGAGAGAGAGAGAGAGAGAGAGAGAGAGAGAGAGAGAGAGAGAGAGAATGGGGACAGAGACAGAGTATTAGGTAAAGAGGAAACATAAAATGCTGACGCTAAAGAAATTAAAAAAAAAACATACATAATTCACAAAAATCTAGTATTTAAAAAAATCATACAATATACACAGTGTATAGTAGACTTAAATATTAAGATATCCCTTAGATACCTGGAGTTACAGACGTCGAGCAGCGCTCGCAACACACTTTACAACACAACTGTGTAAAAAACAGTTGTAACATGATATTCATAAATTCTTGTTGATAATTTAGAAGTGTGACAAAATAACTCGAGGAACTATGAAAGAATATGAAGAATACTGAGTGTAATAAGAATAGGTTCGTTGGTAGGTGTGTAGGAAAGACGTCACACATAACATCAAAGTTCAAACTCACATTCTGTGAGAGAAACTCGAGACAATATCGACTACACTTTCCACTCAGTGTTGAGATATTTGTGAACTGTATCAGCTACAGTATTGCGGATTAATTGTGAATTGTTCCAACCACGGAATTGTTTTAGCTCTGTTTTTCCATCTACAGTATTGTGGGTTAGTTGCAAGGTATTGTAGCCACTGTAGTGAGTTGTCAACTGTTCCAGCTACGGTATTGTGGGTTGGTTGTAAGGTATTGTAGCCACTGTAGTGAGTTGTCAACTGTTCCAGCTACGGTATTATGGGTTATTAATTGTTCCAGCGACGGATATTGTGGGTTAGTTGTAAAGTGTCTCAGCCACGATAATATGACTTTTATTAAGCAGTGGATAATCTGTATTTACTCTCGACAGTGTGAACAGAAAACCACATCTTTAAACAGTTATACCAGTACAAACGCAAACATAAAAATACATACAAACATTACTTAGAAGATAATAATAAATCATTACCTCTCAACATCTTAGAAATACATCTGGCTACATTCAACACTAAGTGACGACATTTAGTCTTACGCACAAACAAAATAGTGAGAGCATTCAGCAAGTCAGGCTTTTCCCTGACTCACAAGGAGAGCATCACCTAGGGAAACCAGATGTCACTAGGAACGAGACATATTTATACAGCAGTAACAATCCCGAGCAAACTAGAACCTATCATCTCCCCTCTCGTGGGTCATAAGGGGATTTCTCCCCTCCTCACCCTGGGCGTAAGGCCTCATCCCGGGGATCGAACCTGGGGATAGTTGGGATAGCGAGAGAGTACCCTAACCTTTCAACCGCGACGTACATCGGTAGATGGGGGATACTGTCTGTGTTTTACTGCAGAGTTATGGTATATAAAGTCAACTTTTTATAACTTTCTCCCTCTCTCTCTGCCTCTATGTTGTTCTGTGTATTTTTGTGTCTGAGTCTGTGTCTTTCTCTCTTCCTAACGTTTTGTCTGCCTTTGTGTCTTTGTCTTTCTGTCTGTGTTTTCCTGTATCACTTTTTTTTGCATTTTTTCCCTGTCTTCCTGTCTATTTTAATGTGTTTTTTCTGTCTCAGTCTTTCTACCGTATGTTTCTTTTCAGTCTATGCTCCTGTATGTGTGTTTATATCCTTCTTCTATATGATTTTTTCTTCCCAGATTTACATATATATATAAAGTTCTTAATTATTATCACTGTAGCTATTGTTATTATTTTTGTCACTAGTGAACTTATCGTAAGTACGAAAAATGTATAATGTTAACATCAACGTTTAGATACGTTTATAGTTTGTCTGAGTTTGTGTGTTTACGCAGAAATTGATTTGAACTGACACTTTGCAAAGACGTTTTTTCCTCACTAACAAAATAAAAACAAATCGTTCAGAAGACGTTCAGCCAAATGTGGAATTTAAAAAACAATATTGATTAAGATATAAACACAAATGAACAACAAAACAATGAAAATTACGAACACACACACACACACACATGAAGATGAAGTCATGAAGATTGAGGAAGGGCAAAGAAGACCTCAGGCGGAGTACAGTCTAGGGGGCCAGAGACTACAAACCTCACTCAAGGAAAAAGATCTTGGTGTGAGTATAACACCAGGCACATCTCCTGAAGCGCACATCAACCAAATAACTGCTGCAACATATGGGCGCCTAGCAAACCTCAGAACAGCATTCCGACATCTTAATAAGGAATCGTTCAGGACCCTGTACACCGTGTACGTCAGGCCCATATTGGAGTATGAGGCACCAGTTTGGAACCCACACCTAGCCAAGCACGTAAAGAAACTAGAGAAAGTGCAAAGGTTAGCAACAAGACTAGTCCCAGAGCTAAGAGGTATGTCCTACGAGGAGAGGTTAAGGGAAATCAACCTGACGACACTGGAGGACAGGAGAGATAGGGGGACATGATAACGACATATAAAATACTGTGAGGAATCGACAGTGTGACAGAGACAGGATGTTCCAGAGATGGGACACAGCAACAAGTGGTTACAGTTGGAAGTTGAAGACTCAGATTAATCACAGGGATGTTAGGAAGTATTTCTTCAGTCACAGAGTTGTCAGGAAGTGGAATAGTCTGGGATGCGATGTAGTGGAAGCAGGATCCATGCATAGCTTTAAGAAGAGGTATGATAAAGATCATGGAGCAGGAAAAGTGCCCTAGTAGTGACAGGTGCAGAGGCGGGACCAGAAGCTGTGAATCGACCCCTGCAACAGCAACTAGGAGAGTACACACAAACAGACACAAACAAGCATACACAACCAAACATATACAGCAATTAATTTTCGTACATATACCCAGGCTTTTGAACAAATACTGGAACACTACGAGAACACACACAAGAACATTTGAACAAGACGAGAACATATTACAAATCACCGCTAGAAAACACACACACAAAACCCGCACTGAATAAAACCACAAGAACAAACAATACGAGAACAAATAAACTAACACCAGAACTAACGTTATTGGAAATAGGCAAAACTTACGCATGCAACGAGAACAAACAAACAAACAAGGTATTGCTGAAAAACAAACTGTGACCACTCCCATACATACAAGCAAACTCCAGCAGACAGTTCAGCCAACGTTGTTTACAAGCAGTTCCACATATCTGGTGCTTGCCACTCAAACTTTATCCTGGGCGAGTGACACACACACACACACACACACACACACACACACACACACACACACACACACACACACACACACACACACACACACACACACACAGAGCAAGCCTAAGAACAGCATTCCGACATCTTAATAAGGAATCGTTCAGGACCCTGTACACTGAATGTTAGGCCCATATTGGAACATTATGGCATGCAAAGGGTACGTAACCTTTATTCGGTGCATGTACACACCCTCATTTACAGGCTATCTCCCCCAATCAGCGAACCAGGTGACTGAGGGTTGACGATGGGGCCCCGTCGTTCATCCAGTACCCAGGTTCCAGCTAATGAGAAGATGGTTTTGGCAATCGCAGAGGTTATGTGGGTACCACTCTCCTGTCTGCCCTTGCCATTCCCATTCTAGAGCTGGTTGAAGCACAGTCTGCTCTCTAGTGGCTTCTATTCTGCCTTGCTTACCGTGGAGTGCACTAATACCTGTTGTTGTATATAGTGTACATACTTCTGTTCTAAATTGGTGAATGATAATATAAGTCAAAAGCTTTCTGCTGTGTTCTTTTTGCTCCCTTTACACCCAGGATAACAGGCCTTTGGGACTCCTGGGTTGTAATAAACATGAACCAGCTTGGAACCCACACCTAGACAAGCACGTAAGGAAACTAGAGAAAGTGCAAAGGTTTGCAACAAGACTAGTCCCGGAGTTAAGGTGTATGTGCTACTAGGAAAGGTTAAGGGAAATCGACCTGACGACACAGGAAGACAGGAGATTTAGGGGGGATATAATAACGACATATAAAATACTGAGAGGAATCGACAAGGTGGGCAGAGACAGAATGTTCCAGAGATGGGACACAGCAACAAGGGGTCACAGTTGGAAGTTGAAGACTCAGATGAATCACAGGGATGTTAGGAAGTATTTCTTCAGTCATAGAGTTGTCAGGAAGTGGAATAGTCTGGCAAGTGATGTAGTGGAGGCAGGATCCATACATAGCTTTAAGAAGAGGTATGATAAAGCTCATGGAGCAGGAAGTGTGACCAAGTAGCGGCCAGTGAAGAGGTGGGGCCAGGAGCTGAGAATCGGCCTCTGCAACCACAACTGAGTACACACACAAACACACACACACAAACTACAGTGCCAATCAGCTTCAACTTTGCCTGAGACTTTAGCCAAACATAAATATACCAATTGAATAAAGAGAAGACAGAACTTTTGAAAAAAATTCAGAAAATTGTTGAGGAAAGTAAAGGCACACGGATTGGAGGGGAAAGTTTTTCCTGTATAGGCAACAGAGCGCGTTCCTGCACACAAGATGTCGTGCCGAATAGGTAAAATTGGTCAGTTAGCAAGAGCTCATTTAAAATTAAATCCTTTCTAAAATTTTCTCTTATAGGTTTAATATTTTTTTTCATTTATGTTAATGTAAAAATTAATAATTTTGTACCAAAAGAACCTTAGAAAACTTACGTAGCCTTATTATAACAAGCGCAATTTAATTTAGCCTAATTCAACTAAATATATTGTAGATACATTTACAATAATTTAGTAAACACAATGAAATATTTTTTTTTTTCGTTAGGTGCAGAATGACTTTTGCGAAATAACTGCATGCACAAATTTTCGCCTGCCTTATTCGGCAAGATGAGCGTTGCTATTTAAGCCAAAATCGCAAGTTTTACCTATTCGGCACGAATTAATATATATATATATATATATATATATATATATATATATATATATATATATATATATATATATATATATATTATATATATATATATATATTATATATATATATATATATATATATATATATATATATATATATATATATATATATATATATATATATATATATATATATATATATATATATATATATATATATATATATATATAAAAAGTATAAATGGTGTATACTAAGCATAAAATAACTGCCTTTTAAAAATCTCCACATTTTTTTAATGATGAAAGACGAAGGAAAATGGTGGCCACAAAAGTCCATTTAAATCCGAGTTTCATTAGAGGGAAAAGACTGCCAGATGAACAAGGTTTGTGCATTACTTTCTCCACTCAGTCTCACATTATATAATTATCTTGACTGTTTGAGAGACAGTGAGGGAGATGTAGAGGCAACCAAGAAAGTATCCAAGCAGGAGAGCGAAGAAACGTGGGGCTGGGAGAGATAGAGTGGAGAGAGTCAGGGAGAAGGAAGGAGAGTGACAGGAACAGAGAGAGAGAGAGAGAGAGAGGGGAGGGAGGGATGGATGGAGGGATGTACGTATGTATGTCCAAGAAAGTATTTGGAAAAGATAAATTATACCGAGACTATCTATTAAGAACTATCTACTTCTAGATTCAGTACAGAACTTTCACGGCGCGCATAACGGAGATAAAACACCTCAATTACTGGGAGCGCTTGAGGTTTCTAAACCTGTATTCCCTGGAACGCAGGAGGGAGAGATACATGATTATATACACCTGGAAAATCCTAGAGGGACTAGTACCGAACTTTCACACGAAAATCACTCACTACGAAAGCAAAAGACTTGGCAGACGATGCAACATCCCCCCAATGAAAAGCAGGGGTGTCACTAGCACGTTAAGAGACCATACAATAAGTGTCAGGGGCCCGAGACTGTTCAACTGCCTCCCAGCACACATAAGGGGGATTACCAACAGACCCCTGGCAGTCTTCAAGCTGGCACTGGACAAGCACCTAAAGTCAGTTCCTGATCAGCCGGGCTGTGGCTCGTACGTTGGTTTGCGTGCAGCCAGCAGCAACAGCCTGGTTGATCAGGCGCTGATCCACCAGGAGGCCTGGTCACAGACCGGGCCGCGGGGGCGTTGACCCCCGAAACTCTCTCCAGGTAAACTCCAGGTAAACTGTCGTGTATTATCTAGCCTCCTGTCACTTCTGGCATAAAAGCAGGAAAAAATACACCAAACCATATTGAAAAAAAGCCATGAAATTTACAGCTTCTTGTCCAGTTGGTTTTTCAATGGTTGTGTTGTCTTTGCTCCTTCGCCATTAGTGGGTAGTTTATCCTGTCTGATACAGTTCTGGCTGCAAACAATCTTTTTCATTCGTGTTGCATCTTTTTCCTGGCAATTTGTTTTGAGTTAAGGACTCATTCGGCACTTCACATACCTTGTGTCTGAGTGTGTCGAAGCCATTTAATATATTAAAGATATGAATGGCAGAGAATGGTAAAGAAAGAGAAAATACTCGGTTGTGTTGCGAGTCTTACTTCATACTGTTTATATCTGAGTGACTGTAGAGGTTAGTAGTTGTTCTCTGTACCCTCTTCAGTATATCTTCGTCTTTAATGTTATTTGAAGATCTAACTGGACGGTATATTCATGATGCGGTCTAGCAAGTGCTTAATAGAGTCAATGTGCAGTTTGGTATTTTCGATTATTGTAGCTGTAAACTCTAGCATTGTTAGCTATCCAGGCATAACTTTTATCAATATTTTGTGCTTCTATTCTGGCAATTAATTTTTTTAGGGGTAACTTTTCAAATGGCTTCTGGAAATCTAGGTACATTACGTATGTTGAGATATTTTCATTCCAGAATTTAAATTGGTTTCTGGATATGCGAGCATTATTTGCCAGTTGTTTACCAAGAATTTATGCTGAGCTGATGGGACGATAGTTGAGCTTATAAATGTAAGGGTAACATTAGCTAGTTTCCTGTCTATTGGCACCTTTCTTCTAGTTGATAAATTAGACACGTGTGCAACATCTGGGTATCTTTACTTTGACTCACGAAATCGTAATGGCACGATTGCAAACAAACCATACCACGGGTGGGCTTAGAACCCGTGATCAGAGAGTCTCATAACTCCAGACCGTCGGGTTAGCCACTGAGTCAGCTAGCTTCAATAAGATTCATCAAACTAGGTATATTTCTATACCTAGTTGGATGAACGTTATTGAAGCTAGCTGGCCCAGTGGCTAACGCGGCGGTCTGGAGGTTTGAGACTCTGTTCACAGGTTCTAACCATACACGTGGTATGGTTTATATTTATAGACGTTTAGCCATCCAGTGGCTTTATCAATACAGATTCTATGACACAATAGGAAGACAGTAGAACTATATACAAAAGATGAGGTAATTAGTCCCTCAGCCTTGGAGTTATTGTTCACAGCATCGTGGTGGAGGAGAATCTGAAGCAAAGGCAAGAAGACTGGCGGTTATATAGGCGTCAGTGGATAGGGACGGGCAGCAGACGAGGGCATAGTCACTGGTAGGCGGGATTCCCCAGTGGAAGTAGGTCCTTCCCGAAGAGATGGGTTAGTTGCAGCAGCCGTGAAGAAGGTCTTGTAGATGTCCTCTGAACCAAGATTCCATGATGTTGCAGTGTCTGACAAGTTGTGCAAGAAAGGTATAAAATACCGACAATATTGTCGGTATTTTATACCTTTCTTGCATAACATGTATTGATAAAAACCACTGGATGGCGATACATGTACAAAGATACCCAGATGTTGCACGTGTCTAATTCTTCCTCTTAACGGCATTTAATACCATTGATATAGACCTTTGAGGGTCTGGCTTAATATCACCGTTACTGGGTAAGCTACTTATTATCTATATACTTTTATAATTCTGGCAGGTATTTCATTTGGTTGATTTGGCGATGTTCAGCTTCTCCAAGAATTTTATTATGTCGAGGTTGCTAATATCGTCAGTGCTTAGCGTGTCTGTGTCAGGTTCTGAGAGTAAATTCTCCTACCTGAGGATGTTGCCATGTTCAGCTTGCAATACGGACCTGAAGGCTGATTTAAGTATATACGCCTTATTTCTGCAGTTTGTTATTCTACAGTTCTCGGTGGTTAAAATTACATTTTCAGTGATGTATTTAAAGAATTCTTTTGGATTACCTTTGATGCTTCGTGCATTTCGTTTTTCATGCCCTTGGAAGGGACGGAAGGAGGGGGAGAGGAAGGGATAAAACGAGGCTGATAGGGAGTAAGGAATGGAAGGAGGCAAAATGGATTTTCCTGCCATATTCCATCATACAGGATAGATTTTCCTGTCATATTCCATCACACAGGATAGATCTCCCTGTCATATTCCATCACACAGGATAGATCTCCCTGTCATATTCCATCATACAGGATAGATTTTCCTGTTATATTCCATCATACAGGATAGATTTTCCTGTCATATTCCATCATACATGATAGATTTCCCTGTCATATTCCATCACACAGGATAGATTTCCCTGTCATATTCCATCACACAGGATAGATTTCCCTGTCATATTCCATCACACAGGATAGATTTCCCTGTCATATTCCATTACACAGGATAGATTTTCCTGTCATATTCCAATACACAGGATAGATTTTCCTGTCATATTCCAATACACAGGATAGATTTTCCTGTCATATTCCATTACACAGGATAGATTTTCCTGTCATATTCCATTACACAGGATAGATTTTCCTGTCATATTCCATCACAGAGGATAGATTTTCGTTTCATATTCCATTACACAGGATAGATCTCCCTGTCATATTCCATCACCCAGGATAATTTCCCTGTCATATTCTGTTATACAGGATAGATTTCCCTGTCATATTCCATCACAGGGTAGATCTCCCTGTAATATTCATCACAGGATAGATCTCCCTGTCATGTTCCATCACACAAGATAGATCTCCCTGTCATATTCCATCACACAGGATGGGCGACATGTGTCTGGCTGAGCTAGAAGGCGTCAGTAGGTCAATGAGGATATCGTCAAGAGTTCCATTATGGATTTAGCTGCTTTGTGAGCTTCAAAGGTTTCCTGTGAGAGAATGAAGGGGGGAGGAAAGGAGAGAGAAGTAGATAGAGAAAGGAGGGAAGGGAGGGAAGACTTGAGGAATGGAGAGAGAGAGGAAGGGAGGGATAAAGAATTATAGGAAAAGAATAAGCTAAGAAGAGAGGGAATTGCTAGCCATTCCTATCTTTACTTTCTTATCCTCGTCTCGTCTTGCTTCTCCTCCTTTACCTACAAATTTCTTCCATCTGTTCCTCCACTCCACTTTTTTATGCCCTCCCTCTCTTCCGTCTCTTGTTTCCTTCCTCCTTCCCCAATGTCTTCCTCTCTCTCCCTCCAGAAATGGCAATTCTGAAGTGATAGCAACTCCAGCTATGTTGAAGGAAACTCTGAAGCTCTCGTAGTTAATGACTCCTCCTTGTAATACTTGACGACCTCACTGACCCACTGTCGTCTCTCAGCACAAGCTGGAAGATTTCAACAGTTTATATGCGCCCCATCCTGCGTGATGGAATATGACAGGGAAACATACTATGTTCTTGTTACCACTGTCATGCTGAATAGCATAGCAACACGGCACCAATATAGCAAATATTATTTAACATAAAAATCAAATTCTCCTCACAGCATTGACCCTCGTAGCGCTGAATGTAGCCTCGGCATGCCCATGAAGACGACCAAAAAAAGAGTAGAGTCAAAATGTCTGCATTAATAATTGCTACCCTTCTCAATTAATAATTCATCCTTATCAAAAGTAATACACCTAATACACAGTGTACGGATATCATACATTCCTCTCATGAAGAACAACAATGAGAATCCACTCCACCTCATGAAAGTAATGCATATAAACAATGCTTGAAAGTAATGCATCGTATGGCCAGTGAACATCATGCTTACACTGAAAGTTAACTTCAGCAGACCACAGGCAGCACTGCAGCAGTCTGTAATATACACAAATGTAGTTAAGTATATCAAAACTAGCAACATCAACCGGAAGAACTCGTTCAATTCAGCACTAACAAAGCCAGCTGCACTGAAACACTAACAAAGCCAGCTGCACTGAAACACTAACAAAGCCAGCTGCACTGAAACACTAACAAAGCCAGCTGCACTGAAACACTAACAAAGCCAGCTGCACTGAAACACTAACAAAGCCAGCTGCACTGAAACACTAATAAAAGCCAGCTGCACTGAAACACTAATAAAAGCCAGCTGTACTGAAACACTAACAAAGCCAGCTGCACTGAAACACTAACAAAGCCAGCTTCACTGAAACACTAACAAAGCCAGCTGCACTGAAACACTAACAAAGCCAGCTGCACTGAAACACTAACAAAGCCAGCTGCACTGAAACACTAAGAAAGCCAGCTGCACTGAAACACTAACAAAGCCAGCTGCACTGAAACACTAACAAAGCCAGCTGCACTGGAACATTAACAAAGCCAGCTGCACTGAAACACTAACAAAGCCAGCTGCACTGAAGCTCGCCTCCAGCATATTAAAATACACAGGAGAGGTAATCTTCAGTGACTCCAAGTGTGTTGCTCTACAAGCCCTTGAGAGTTTATCAACAAAATAGGCTCAAAGAACATCATAACAATCACTCGGAGAATGCTTAGGGTCAGCAGTCATGATAAACAAGTCAACTTGTGACAGGCCAGAGGTGGAGTTACAACTGGCCATTACTCCCTCCAGTCTTATAAACATTATGCTGGAGGATTTCAGCTCTAGCAGAGGAGGAAACAAGAACACCTGGAGACCTGAGAGTGCTAGCATCAGCCACTATGATCTCTTCTGGTGAGCAAGCCATGTGTATGTGTGACATGTAGCATCCACTATATTATGTGGCACGGTGGCTTCCGAAATCAGATTAGGGAACAACCATCTTACAAACACGAAAGTGCTTGTAAGATGGTTATTATTTCACAGTGGTTATATATATATATATATATATGTATATATATGTATATGTATATATATATATATATGTATATATATGTATATATACAGGTAGTAGGTTGGTAGACAGCAACCACCCAGGGAAGTACTACCGTCCTGCCAGATGACTGTGAAACAAAAACCTGTAACTGTTTTGCATGATGGTAGGATTGCTGGTTTCTTTTTCTGTCTCATAAACACGCTAAGATAACAGGGATATCTTGCTACTCCTACTTACACTTTGGTCACACTTCACAGACACGCACATGCATATATATATATACATACATCTAGGTTTTTCTCCTTTTTCTAAATAGCTCTTGTTCTTTTTTATTTCTTCTATTGTCCATGGGGAAGTGGAAAAGAATCTTTCCTCCGTAAGCCATGCGTGTCGTATGAGGCGACTAAAATGCCGGGAGCAATGGGCTAGTAACCCCTTCTCCTGTATACAATTACTAAAAAAGAGAAGAAGAAAAACTTTATAAAACTGGGTTGCTTAAATGTGCGTGGATGTAGTGCGGATGACAAGAAACAGATGATTGCTGATGTTATGAATGAAAAGAAGTTGGATGTCCTGGCCCTAAGCGAAACAAAGCTGAAGGGGGTAGGAGAGTTTCAGTGGGGGGAAATAAATGGGATTAAATCTGGAGTATCTGAGAGAGTTAGAGCAAAGGAAGGGGTAGCAGTAATGTTAAATGATCAGTTATGGAAGGAGAAAAGAGAATATGAATGTGTAAATTCAAGAATTATGTGGATTAAAGTAAAGGTTGGATGCGAGAAGTGGGTCATAATAAGCGTGTATGCACCTGGAGAAGAGAGGAATGCAGAGGAGAGAGAGAGATTTTGGGAGATGTTAAGTGAATGTATAGGAGCCTTTGAACCAAGTGAGAGAGTAATTGTGGTAGGGGACTTGAATGCTAAAGTAGGAGAAACTTTTAGAGAGGGTGTGGTAGGTAAGTTTTGGGGTGCCAGGTGTAAATGATAATGGGAGCCCTTTGATTGAACTTTGTATAGAAAGGGGTTTAGTTATAGGTAATACATATTTTAAGAAAAAGAGGATAAATAAGTATACACGATATGATGTAGGGCGAAATGACAGTAGTTTGTTGGATTATGTATTGGTAGATAAAAGACTGTTGAGTAGACTTCAGGATGTACATGTTTATAGAGGGGCCACAGATATATCAGATCACTTTCTAGTTGTAGCTACACTGAGAGTAAAAGGTAGATGGGATACAAGGAGAATAGAAGCATCAGGGAAGAGAGAGGTGAAGGTTTATAAACTAAAAGAGGAGGCAGTTAGGGTAAGATATAAACAGCTATTGGAGGATAGATGGGCTAATGAGAGCATAGGCAATGGGGTCGAAGAGGTATGGGGTAGGTTTAAAAATGTAGTGTTAGAGTGTTCAGCAGAAGTTTGTGGTTACAGGAAAGTGGGTGCAGGAGGGAAGAGGAGCGATTGGTGGAATGATGATGTAAAGAGAGTAGTAAGGGAGAAAAAGTTAGCATATGAGAAGTTTTTACAAAGTAGAAGTGATGCAAGGAGGGAAGAGTATATGGAGAAAAAGAGAGAAGTTAAGAGAGTGGTGAAGCAATGTAAAAAGAGAGCAAATGAGAGAGTGGGTGAGATGTTATCAACAAATTTTGTTGAAAATAAGAAAAAGTTTTGGAGTGAGATTAACAAGTTAAGAAAGCCTAGAGAACAAATGGATTTGTCAGTTAAAAATAGGAGAGGAGAGTTATTAAATGGAGAGTTAGAGGTATTGGGAAGATGGAAGGAATATTTTGAGGAATTGTTAAATGTTGATGAAGATAGGGAAGCTGTGATTTCGTGTATAGGGCAAGGAGGAATAACATCTTGTAGGAGTGAGGAAGAGCCAGTTGTGAGTGTGGGGGAAGTTCGTGAGGCAGTAGGTAAAATGAAAGGGGGTAAGGCAGCCGGGATTGATGGGATAAAGATAGAAATGTTAAAAGCAGGTGGGGATATAGTTTTGGAGTGGTTGGTGCAATTATTTAATAAATGTATGGAAGAGGGTAAGGTACCTAGGGATTGGCAGAGAGCATGCATAGTTCCTTTGTATAAAGGCAAAGGGGATAAAAGAGATTGCAAAAATTATAGGGGTATAAGTCTGTTGAGTGTACCTGGTAAAGTGTATGGTAGAGTTATAATTGAAAGAATTAAGAGTAAGACGGAGAATAGGATAGCAGATGAACAAGGAGGCTTTAGGAAAGGTAGGGGGTGTGTGGACCAGGTGTTTACAGTGAAACATATAAGTGAACAGTATTTAGATAAGGCTAAAGAGGTCTTTGTGGCATTTATGGATTTGGAAAAGGCGTATGACAGGGTGGATAGGGGGGCAATGTGGCAGATGTTGCAAGTGTATGGTGTAGGAGGTAGGTTACTGAAAGCAGTGAAGAGTTTTTACGAGGATAGTGAGGCTCAAGTTAGAGTATGTAGGAAAGAGGGAAATTTTTTCCCAGTAAAAGTAGGCCTTAGACAAGGATGTGTGATGTCACCGTGGTTGTTTAATATATTTATAGATGGGGTTGTAAGAGAAGTAAATGCGAGGGTCTTGGCAAGAGGCGTGGAGTTAAAAGATAAAGAATCACACACAAAGTGGGAGTTGTCACAGCTGCTCTTTGCTGATGACACTGTGCTCTTGGGAGATTCTGAAGAGAAGTTGCAGAGATTGGTGGATGAATTTGGTAGGGTGTGCAAAAGAAGAAAATTAAAGGTGAATACAGGAAAGAGTAAGGTTATGAGGATAACAAAAAGATTAGGTGATGAAAGATTGAATATCAGATTGGAGGGAGAGAGTATGGAGGAGGTGAACGTATTCAGATATTTGGGAGTGGACGTGTCAGCGGATGGGTCTATGAAAGATGAGGTGAATCATAGAATTGATGAGGGAAAAAGAGTGAGTGGTGCACTTAGGAGTCTGTGGAGACAAAGAACTTTGTCCTTGGAGGCAAAGAGGGGAATGTATGAGAGTATAGTTTTACCAACGCTCTTATATGGGTGTGAAGCGTGGGTGATGAATGTTGCAGCGAGGAGAAGGCTGGAGGCAGTGGAGATGTCATGCCTGAGGGCAATGTGTGGTGTGAATATAATGCAGAGAATTCGTAGTTTGGAAGTTAGGAGGAGGTGCGGGATTACCAAAACTGTTGTCCAGAGGGCTGAGGAAGGGTTGTTGAGGTGGTTCGGACATGTAGAGAGAATGGAGCGAAACAGAATGACTTCAAGAGTGTATCAGTCTGTAGTGGAAGGAAGGCGGGGTAGGGGTCAGCCTAGGAAGGGTTGGAGGGAGGGGGTAAAGGAGGTTTTGTGTGCGAGGGGCTTGGACTTCCAGCAGGCATGTGTGAGCGTGTTTGATAGGAGTGAATGGAGACAAATGGTTTTTAATACTTGACGTGCTGTTGGAGTGTGAGCAAAGTAACATTTATGAAGGGATTCAGGGAAACCGGCAGGCCGGACTTGAGTCCTGGAGATGGGAAGTACAGTGCCTGCACTCTGAAGGAGGGGTGTTAATGTTGCAGTTTAAAAACTGTAGTGTAAAGCACCCTTCTGGCAAGACAGTGATGGAGTGAATGATGGTGAAAGTTTTTCTTTTTCGGGCCACCCTGCCTTGGTGGGAATCGGCCGGTGTGATAATAAAAAAAAAAAAAAAATATATATATATATATATAATGTGTGTGTGTGTGTGCATATATATGAATGTGCTCAGGTATATGTACACGTGTGCGTATATTAGTCTGTACAAGTGCACACGACTATGTATCTGTATGTATACATGTACTGTAAGTGTATACATGCAGGTGTAGATGTACCAGTGTACGTACGACTTCATGTATGACCTCTGATATTTAATAAAGCAGCTCAGTCTTGCCCAACTCACCTTAAGTCAGCTTACATTTAGTGTTGATAAACACAAGCAGAGTTTGTTTATGTTTGAGCTCCAGTGTACATTCTTAGGCATATAATGACTGCAGAGTTATACGTTAATATATGCACGTAGTTAGATGTCGTCCATATCTCTCTCTCTCCCTCCTCCTTTTGCCCTCGTTCTGAGATGATGAAGATATCTTCATTAAAACTCCATTTCTCCTGTGTACTGGATAGACCATCCTGAGAGATGGTAATCCGCCAGCCCTGCTGCAGCTACCGTAAGATGGAAACTACCGTAAATGATGAAGCTTTGAATGGTATATGTGACCACATCCTTCTCGCCCTGCTGAAGTCTGTCAGCTCATACTGACAGACTTTAGCAATATGTAACACATTCTGTGAGAGGGAATATGACGGGGATACACAGCTAACTTTCTCTCCCACTGTGTTATTATCATATAGGACAGGGGAGGGGGGGGGAAGCAGCACACTGATGTTGTATCCAGTTTATTTAAAAAAAAATATTTATTTCCCACTTTCTCAACATCCTTCCCCTCACTCCATTCCCAGTCTCTCCCCTCTCCCCTACCCTCCCCTCCCCTCCCCCTTAAGAGGGTGCCTCCATTCCCCCCTCCACCAGAAAATACAAGTCACAGTTCTTGCTGTGTTTGTTCATTATGTTCAACTTTAACTTTTGTTTTTTTGTTTACCACTTTTTTGGTCGTTTCTTTACTCTTCTCTTTTTATTTGTCTTTTTGCGAGAGCTCCAGAAGCAGGTTGATCCAGTTGTTTGTCTTTCTTTCTCTCTTCTTCTCTTCTTTAACCTTCTCTTCTTTCCTAGTGCATCTTCTTGGGTGACAACATGGTTGTCACCCAAGTTCTTTAACAATCCATGTTCAACAGCCCATGTTGCTCGACCACCCATGGTGTTCAACAGTACACGTTGCTGAACAAATCATGTTGCTCAATGTATCATATTATTTAACAGTTCAAAATGTTCAGCAGCCCTTGCTATTGAGGAGCCCATGTTGTTCACAACCTGGGTTGTTTACAACCTGGATTTGTACACAACCTAGATTTGTACACAACCTGGATTTGTACACAACCTGGGTTTACAACCTAGATTTGTACACAACCTGGATTTGTACACAACCTGGGTTGTTCACAACAAGGAGCCAGGCTGGCAGCCAGGACAGCGGTGCCAGGTTGGCAGCCAGGACAGCGGTGCCAGGTTGGCAGCCAGGACAGCGGTGCCAGGCTGGCAGCCAGGACAGCGGTGCCAGGCTGGCAGCCAGGACAGCGGTGCCAGGCTGGCAGCCAGGACAGCGGTGCCAGGTTGGCAGCCAGGACAGCGGTGCCAGGCTGGCAGCCAGGACAGCGGTGCCAGGCTGGCAGCCAGGACAGCGGTGCCAGGTTGGCAGCCAGGACAGCGGTGCCAGGCTGGCAGCCAGGACAGCGGTGCCAGGTTGGCAGCCAGGACAGCGGTGCCAGGCTGGCAGCCAGGACAGCGGTGCCAGGCTGGCAGCCAGGACAGCGGTGCCAGGTTGGCAGCCAGGACAGCGGTGCCAGGCTGGCAGCCAGGACAGCGGTGCCAGGCTGGCAGCCAGGACAGCGGTGCCAGGCTGGCAGCCAGGACAGCGGTGCCAGGCTGGCAGCCAGGACAGCGGTGCCAGGCTGGCAGCCAGGACAGCGGTGCCAGGCTGGCAGCCAGGACAGCGGTGCCAGGCTGGCAGCCAGGACAGCGGTGCCAGGCTGGCAGCCAGGACAGCGGTGCCAGGCTGGCAGCCAGGACAGCGGTGCCAGGCTGGCAGCCAGGACAGCGGTGCCAGGCTGGCAGCCAGGACAGCGGTGCCAGGCTGGCAGCCAGGACAGCGGTGCCAGGCTGGCAGCCAGGACAGCGGTGCCAGGCTGGCAGCCAGGACAGCGGTGCCAGGCTGGCAGCCAGGACAGCGGTGCCGGAGTGAACTATGCTTCCATAAAGTGTTGATTGTAACTCTTGTGTGATGTCTGATCTTCGTTCATTGTGATAACAGCTCTCAGTGCTCTTATCACCGTTACCAACGTAGGTACCTGCCAACGTAGGTACCTGCCAACGTAGGTACCTGCCAACGTAGGTACCTGCCAACGTAGGTACCTGCCAACGTAGGTACCTGCCAACGTAGGTACCTGCCAACGTAGGTACCTGCCAACGTAGGTACCTGCCAACGAAAGGTACCCGCCAACGAAAGGTACCCGCCAACGAGGGTATCCGCCAACGAGGGTATCCGCCGAAGAGGGTACCCGCCGACGAGGGTACCCGCCAACGAGGATACCTGCCAACGAGGATACCTGCCAACGAGGATACCTGCCAACGAGGATACCTGCCAACGAGAATACCTGCCAACGAAAATACCTGCCAACGAGGATACCTGCCAACGAGGATATCTGCCAACGAGGGTTCCCGCCAACGAGGGTTCCCGCCAACGAGGATACCTGCCAACGAGGATACCTGCCAATGAGGATACCTGCCAATGAGGATACCTGCCAATGAGGATACCTGCCAATGAGGATACCTGCCAACGAGGATACCTGCCAACGAGGATACCTGCCAACGAGCATACCTGCCAGCGAGGGTGCCTACCAATGTGGGCATCTACCAGCGTAGCATTTTCATTCCTTCCTTGATGCTGTTGAAGTGCTCTTCATCCAAGGAACTGGAGCCACCTTCGCTTATTTCCAGGGATCATACCTAATTTCTTCCCATTTCCCTGGCTCCGTACCATCCCCCACGGGTTTAGCGTTTCACCAACGAAACAAATAATTTAGCCTTAGTAACCGAAACACCAATTGGAACGATTTTTGTTCCTTATCTTTAGACTTTTTCCATTTTTTTGTGACACAGGAAATTTGCTCTAATGTTTGATGTGAATAGACGTTTGAATATTTTTCCACATAGTAGTGACTGTGTGGTTCTTGTAGCAGCAGTGACTGTGTGGTTCTTGTAGCAGCAGTGACTGTGTGGTTCTTGTAGGAGCAGTGACTGTGTGGTTCTTGTAGGAGCAGTGACTGTGTGGTTCTTGTAGCAGCAGTGACTGTGTGGTTCTTGTAGGAGCAGTGACTGTGTGGTTCTTGTAGCAGCAGTGACTGTGTGGTTCTTGTAGCAGCAGTGACTGTGTGGTTCTTGTAGGAGCAGTGACTGTGTGGTTCTTGTAGCAGCAGTGACTGTGTGGTTCTTGTAGCAGCAGTGACTGTGTGATTCTTGTAGCAGCAGTGACTGTGTGATTCTTGTAGCAGCAGTGACTGTGTGGTTCTTGTAGCAGCAGTGACTGTGTGGTTCTTGTAGCAGCAGTGACTGTGTGGTTCTTGTAGCAGCAGTGACTGTGTGGTTCTTGTGGCAGCACCAGTGACTGGTTCTTGCGGTAGCACCAGTGACTGTGTGGTTCTTGTGGTAGCAGCAGTGACTGTGTGGTTCTTGTGGTAGCAGCAGTGACTGTGTGGTTCTTGTGGCAGCACCAGTGACTGTGTGGTTCTTGTGGCAGCACCAGTGACTGGTTCTTGCGGTAGCACCAGTTACTGTGTGGTTCTTGTAGCACCAGTGACTGTGTGGTTCTTGTGGTAGCACCAGTAACTGTGTGGTTCTTGTGGTAGCACCAGTGACTGTGTGGTTCTTGTGGTAGCACCAGTGACTGTGTGGTTCTTGTGGTAGCACCAGTAACTGTGTGGTTCTTGTGGTAGCACCAGTGACTGTGTGGTTTTTGTGGCAGCACCAGTGACTGTGTGGTTCTTGTGGCAGCACCAGTGACTGGTTCTTGCGGTAGCACCAGTGACTGTGGTTCTCGTAGCACCAGTGACTGTGGTTCTTGTGGTAGCACCAGTAACTGTGTGGTTCTTGTGGCAGCACCAGTGACTGTGTGGTTCTTGTGGCAGCACCAGTGACTGGTTCTTGCGGTAGCACCAGTGACTGTGGTTCTCGTAGCACCAGTGACTGTGGTTCTTGTGGTAGCACCAGTGACGGTGTGATTCTTGTAGCACCAGTGACTGGTTCTTGCGGTAGCACCAGTGACGGTGTGATAATTGTAGCACCAGTGACTGGTTCTTGCGGTAGCACCAGTGACTGTGTGGTTCTTGTAGCACCAGTGACTGTGTGGTTCTTGTGGTAGCACCAGTGACTGTGTGGTTCTTGTGGCAGCACCAGTAACAGGTTCTTGCGGTAGCACCAGTGACTGTGTGGTTCTTGTAGCACCAGTGACTGTGTGGTTCTTGTGGTAGCACCAGTGACTGTGTGGTTCTTGTGGCAGCACCAGTAACAGGTTCTTGCGGTAGCACCAGTGACTGTGTGGTTCTTGTAGCACCAGTGACTGTGT
Source organism: Cherax quadricarinatus (assembly GCF_038502225.1). Taxonomy (NCBI): domain Eukaryota; kingdom Metazoa; phylum Arthropoda; class Malacostraca; order Decapoda; family Parastacidae; genus Cherax; species Cherax quadricarinatus. The sequence goes on from NC_091292.1 coordinate 61,887,379, forward strand.
GGTTCTTGTAGCACCAGTGACTGTGTGGTTCTTATAGCACCAGTGACTGTGTGGTTCTTGTGGTAGCACCAGGGACTGTGTGGTTCTTGTAGCACCAGTGACTGTGGTTCTTGTGGTAGCACCAGTGACTGTGTGGTTCTTGCGATAGCACAAGTGACTGTGGTTCTTGTAGTACCAGTGACTGGTTCTTGTGGTAGCACCAGTGACTGTGTGGTTTTTGTAGCACCAGCGACTGTGTGGTTCTTGTGGTAGCACCAGTGACTGTGGTTCTTGTGGCAGCACCAGTGACTGGTTCTTGCGGTAGCACCAGTGACTGTGTGGTTCTTGTGGCAGCACCAGTGACTGGTTCTTGTGGTAGCACCAGTGATTGTGTGGTACTTGTGGTAGCACCAGTGACTGTGTGGTACTTGTGGTAGCACCAGTGATTGTGTGGTACTTGTGGTAGCACTAGTGATTGTGTGGTACTTGTGGTAGTACCAGTGATTGTGTGGTTCTTGTGGTAGCACCAGTGACTGTGTGGTTCTTGTGGCACCAGTGACTGTGTGGTTCTTGTAGCACCAGTGACTGTGTGGTTCTTGTGGTAGCACCAGTGACTGTGTGGTTCTTGTGGCAGCACCAGTAACAGGTTCTTGCGGTAGCACCAGTGACTGTGTGGTTCTTGTAGCACCAGTGACTGTGTGGTTCTTGTAGCACCAGTGACTGTGTGGTTCTTATAGCACCAGTGACTGTGTGGTTCTTGTGGTAGCACCAGGGACTGTGTGGTTCTTGTAGCACCAGTGACTGTGGTTCTTGTGGTAGCACCAGTGACTGTGTGGTTCTTGCGATAGCACAAGTGACTGTGGTTCTTGTAGTACCAGTGACTGGTTCTTGTGGTAGCACCAGTGACTGTGTGGTTTTTGTAGCACCAGCGACTGTGTGGTTCTTGTGGTAGCACCAGTGACTGGTTCTTGCGGTAGCACCAGTGACTGTGTGGTTCTTGTGGCAGCACCAGTGACTGGTTCTTGTGGTAGCACCAGTGATTGTGTGGTACTTGTGGTAGCACCAGTGACTGTGTGGTACTTGTGGTAGCACCAGTGATTGTGTGGTACTTGTGGTAGCACTAGTGATTGTGTGGTACTTGTGGTAGTACCAGTGATTGTGTGGTTCTTGTGGTAGCACCAGTGACTGTGTGGTTCTTGTGGCAGCACCAGTGATTGTGTGGTACTTGTGGTAGCACCAGTGACTGTGTGGTCCTTGCTGGAACACCAGTGACTGTGGTTCTTGTGAGAACAGCAGTGGCTGTTAGCTAAACAGGGATAACAGGGATAATAGGAACAAGTAAACTTCATCCTACGACTCGTCTTTCCGAGGAATCGAACCTTGGGCCATTTGCATATAACTGAATACACCTTCCAGTTGTAGTCGCCTATTTTTGAGTTGCACTTCCTGTGGGGTCGAGTCTCATTGCCTACCACGGACCAGCGTTGTTGGGCTCAAAGTCTATAGAGATTTACTCTGTTATCTTCCTTTCGTTCATCCCACACTTGTGTTGCTGCTTTTAGCAGACAGAGGATCGAGCCTCCACCACAGCTTGCCCTAACAAGGTTTCAAAACTAGGTGCAGTACAATACTGCTGTGACAGATGCCTCGTTGTGTGTACAAACATTGTAATTCATTAATCGCAAAACACTGCACGTAAAGTATGAATCACGTAAAATTAGTCTCAATATTTACGATTTAAATCGCAAACAAACAAAAAACGAAACAACTCTCCTTCAATAGCAAACAAAAACAATGAGGTGCTTGCATATAAACAAGATTTATTTAAATCGGAGAAAAGTCTTCCCGGTAACAAAATTCTGTATTAAACGCGAGGAATATCGGAGGGTGACACCAAGTGCCGAAAAATATAGAGGAGGAAGTGTCAGCAGAACGTTGTTGACAGTGCCAGCAGACAATTATTGGCAGTGCTAGCAGTGAATTATTGGCAGTGCCAAGAGAGAGTTGTTAATGATGTCATGGACTTCCAGCTCACAGGATGTCCACACCCCCTCCCCTCCCATCCAACCCACCAGAGGGAGGGGTAGGGACGGCAAGAATCCCTACCAGTAAGAGAGGAAGAGGACGAGAAGACCCCCACCAGGGAAAGGAAAGGGGAGGAAAAGACCCCCTACCAGGGAAAGGAAAGATTTTAGTAAGGCATTTGATAGAGTTCCTCACCAAAGACTGTTGAAGAAAGTAGCAGCTCATGGCATTGGGGGAAGGGCGCTCTCGTGGATCGAATCATAGCTCACAGACAGGAAGCAGTGTCCATAAATGGGGTTAAATCCGAGTGGGGATCAGTAACAAGTGGCGTTCCACAGGGATCAGTCTTGGGCCCGTTGTTGTTTATAATATATATCAATGATCTTGATGAAGGAATTACTAGTGATATGAGCAAATTCGCCGATGACACCAAGATAGGTAGGATAATTGATTCAAACTTAGATGTTAGGGAACTTCAGGAGGATTTAGACAAACTCTACTCTTGGTCAGAAAAGTGGCAGATGCAGTTCAATGTAGATAAATGCAAGGTTCTGAAGCTCGGGAGTGTCCATAACCCTAGCACTTATAAGTTAAATAATGTAGAACTTAGCCATACAGATTGCGAAAAGGACTTGGGGGTTAAGGTAAGCAGCAACCTTAAACCAAGACAGCAATGCCTAAGCGTACGTAATAAGGCAAATAGATTACTGGGATTTATATCAAGAAGTGTAAGCAACAGAAGTCCAGAGGTCATACTGCAGCTTAATACATCATTAGTAAGGCTTCACCTAGATTATGCAGCTTAATTCTGGTCTCCATACTACAGAATGGACATAAATTCGTTAGAAAACATTCAGCGTAGGATGACTAAATTAATACATAGCATTAGAAATCTTCCTTATGAAGAAAGATTGAAGACTCTTAAGTTACATTCACTTGTTAGACGAAGAATAAGGGGAGACCTGATCGAAGTGTATAAGTGGAAGATAGGTATTAATAAAGGGGATATTAACAAGGTCTTGAGGATATCTCTCCAAGAGAGAACACGCAGTAATGGATTTAAATTAGATAAGTTTAGATTTAGAAAGGACATAGGAAAGAATTGGTTTGGAAATAGGGTAGTAGATGAGTGGAACAGTCTACCTAGTTGGGTTATTGAGGCTAGGACTTTGGGTAGTTTAAAATTTAGGTTGGATAAGTACATGAGTGGGAGGGGTTGGATTTGAGTGGGACTTGCACATCAGAGCTTATTTCTTGGGTAGCATTGAAAATTGGGTTAGTCAAATGTTTGTTAGTGGGATGAATTGTAAAGGACCTGCCTAGTATGGGCCAACAGGCCTGCTGCAGTGTTCCTCCTTTCTTATGTTCTTATGTTCTAAAAGACACCCCACCAGGGAAAGGAAAGGGAAGGAAAAGACCCCCACCAGGGAAAGGAAAGGGGAGGAAAAGACATCCCACCAGGGAAAGGAAAGGGGAGGAAAAGACCCCCCACCAGGGAAAGGAAAGGGGAGGAAAAGACACCCCACCAGGGAAAGGAAAAGGGAGGAAAAGACCCCCCACCAGGGAATGGAAAGGGGAGGAAAAGACACCCCACCAGGGAAAGGAAAGGGGAGGAAAAGACACCCCATCAGGGAAAGGAAAGGGGAGGAAAAGACACCCCACCAGGGAAAGGAAAGGGGAGGAAAAGACACCCCACCAGGGAAAGGAAAGGGGAGAAAGAGACACCCCACCAGGGAAAGGAAAGGGGAGGAAAAGACACCCCACCAGAGAAAGGAAAGGGGAGGAAAAGACACCCCACCAGGGAAAGGAAAGGGGAGGAAAAGACACCCCAAAAGGGAAAGGAAAGGGGAAGAAAAGACACCCCACCAGGGAAAGGAAAGGGAAGGAAAAGACCTCCCACCAGGGAAAGGAAAGGGGAGGAAAAGACCCCCCACCAGGGAAAGGAAAGGGGAGGAAAAGATCCCCCACCAGGGAAAGGAAAGGGGAGGAAAAGACCCCCCACCAGGGAAAGGAAAGGGGAGGAAAAGACACCCCACCAGGGAAAGGAAAAGGGAGGAAAAGACCCCCCACCAGGGAAAGGAAAGGGGAGGAAAGGACACCCCACCAGGGAAAGGAAAGGGGAGGAAAAGACCCCCACCAGGGAAAGGAAAGGGGAGGAAAAGACACCCCACCAGGGAAAGGAAAGGGGAGGAAAAGACACCCCACCAGGGAAAGGAAAGGGGAGGAAAAGACACCCCACCAGGGAAAGGAAAGGGGAGGAAAAGACACCCCACCAGGGAAAGGAAAGGGGAGGAAAAGACACCCCACCAGGGAAAGGAAAGGGGAGAAAGAGACACCCCACCAGGGAAAGGAAAGGGGAGGAAAAGACACCCCACCAGGGAAAGGAAAGGGGAGGAAAAGACACCCCACCAGGGAAAGGAAAGGGGAGGAAAAGACACCCCAAAAGGGAAAGGAAAGGGGAAGAAAAGACACCCCACCAGGGAAAGGAAAGGGGAGGAAAAGACACCCCACCAGGGAAAGGAAAGGGGAGGAAAAGACCTCCCACCAGGGAAAGGAAAGGGGAGGAAAAGACACCCCACCAGGGAAAGGAAAGGGGAGGAAAAGACACCCCACCAGGGAAAGGAAAGGGGAGGAAAAGACACCCCACCAGGGAAAGGAAAGGGGAGGAAAAGACACCCCACCAGGGAAAGGAAAGTGGAGGAAAAGACATCCCACCAGGGAAAGGAAAGGGGAGAAAGAGACACCCCACCAGGGAAAGGAAAGGGGAGGAAAAGACACCCCACCAGGGAAAGGAAAGGGGAGGAAAAGACACCCCACCAGGGAAAGGAAAGGGGAGGAAAAGACACCCCACCAGGGAAAGGAAAGGGGAGGAAAAGACCCCCCACCAGGGAAAGGAAAGGGGAGGAAAAGATCCCCCACCAGGGAAAGGAAAGGGGAGGAAAAGATCCCCCACCAGGGAAAGGAAAGGGGAGGAAAAGACACCCCACCAGGGAAAGGAAAGGGGAGGAAAAGACACCCCACCAGGGAAAGGAAAGGGGAGGAAAAGACACCCCACCAGGGAAAGGAAAGGGGAGGAAAAGACACCCCACCAGGGAAAGGAAAGGGGAGGAAAAGACCCCCCACCAGGGAAAGGAAAGGGGAGGAAAAGATCCCCCACCAGGGAAAGGAAAGGGGAGGAAAAGACACCCCACCAGGGAAAGGAAAGGGGAGGAAAAGACACCCCACCAGGGAAAGGAAAGGGGAGGAAAAGACACCCCACCAGGGAAAGGAAAGGGGAGGAAAAGACACCCCACCAGGGAAAGGAAAGGGGAGGAAAAGACACCCCACCAGGGAAAGGAAAGGGGAGGAAAAGACACCCCACCAGGGAAAGGAAAGGGGAGGAAAAGACACCCCAAAAGGGAAAGGAAAGGGGAAGAAAAGACACCCCACCAGGGAAAGGAAAGGGGAGGAAAAGACACCCACCAGGGAAAGAAAAGGGGAGGAAAAGACACCCCAAAAGGGAAAGGAAAGGGGAAGAAAAGACCTCCCACCAGGGAAAGGAAAGGGGAGGAAAAGACACCCCACCAGGGAAAGGAAAGGGGAAGAAAAGACCTCCCACCAGGGAAAGGAAAGGGGAGGAAAAGATCCCCCACCAGGGAAAGGAAAGGGGAGGAAAAGACACCCCACCAGGGAAAGAAAAGGGGAGAAAAAGACCCCCCACCGGGGAAAGGAAAGGGGAGGAAAAGACCTCCCACCAGGGAAAGGAAAGGGGAGGAAAAGACACCCACCAGGGAAAGGAAAGGGGAGGAAAAGACACCCCACCAGGGAAAGGAAAGGGGAGAAAAAGACACCCCACCAGGGAAAGGAAAGGGGAGGAAAAGACACCCCACCAGGGAAAGGAAAGGGGAGGAAAAGACCCCCACCAGGGAAAGGAAAGGGGAGGAAAAGACACCCCACCAGGGAAAGGAAAGGGGAGAAAAAGACACCCAACCAGGGAAAGGAAAGGGGAGGAAAAGACACCCCACCAGGGAAAGGAAAGGGGAGGAAAAGACACCCCACCAGGGAAAGGAAAGGGGAGGAAAAGACACCCCACCAGGGAAAGGAAAGGGGAGAAAAAGACACCCCACCAGGGAAAGGAAAGGGGAGGAAAAGACACCCCAAAAGGGAAAGGAAAGGGGAGGAAAAGACCCCCACCAGGGAAAGGAAAGGGGAGGAAAAGACCCCCACCAGGGAAAGGAAAGGGGAGGAAAAGACCCCCACCAGGGAAAGGAAAGGGGAGGAAAAGACACCCCACCAGGGAAAGGAAAGGGGAGGAAAAGACCCCCACCAGGGAAAGGAAAGGGGAGGAAAAGACACCCCACCAGGGAAAGGAAAGGGGAGGAAAAGACCCCCCACCAGGGAAAGGAAAGGGGAGGAAAAGACACCCCACCAGGGAAAGGAAAGGGGAGGAAAAGACACCCCACCAGGGAAAGGAAAGGGGAGGAAAAGACACCCAACCAGGGAAAGGAAAGGGGACGAAAAGACACCCCACCAGGGAAAGGAAAGGGGAGAAAAAGACACCCCACCAGGGAAAGGAAAGGGGAGGAAAAGACACCCAACCAGGGAAAGGAAAGGGGAGGAAAAGACACCCCACCAGGGAAAGGAAAGGGGAGAAAAAGACACCCCACCAGGGAAAGGAAAGGGGAGGAAAAGACCCCCACCAGGGAAAGGAAAGGGGAGGAAAAGACCTCCCACCAGGGAAAGGAAAGGGGAGGAAAAGACACCCCACCAGGGAAAGGAAAGGGGAGGAAAAGACACCCCACCAGGGAAAGGAAAGGCGAGGAAAAGACACCCCACCAGGGAAAGGAAAGGGGAGGAAAAGACACCCCACCAGGGAAAGGAAAGGGGAGAAAAAGACACCCCACCAGGGAAAGGAAAGGGGAGGAAAAGACACCCCACCAGGGAAAGGAAAGGGGAGGAAAAGATCCCCACCAGGGAAAGGAAAGGGGAGGAAAAGACACCCCACCAGGGAAAGGAAAGGGGAGGAAAAGACACCCCACCAGGGAAAGGAAAGGGGAGAAAAAGACACCCCACCAGGGAAAGGAAAGGGTAGGAAAAGACACCCGACCAGGGAAAGGAAAGGGGAGGAAAAGACACCCCACCAGGGAAAGGAAAGGGGAGGAAAAGACACCCCACCAGGGAAAGGAAAGGGGAGGAAAAGACACCCCACCAGGGAAAGGAAAGGGGAGGAAAAGACACCCCACCAGGGAAAGGAAAGGGGAGGAAAAGACACCCCAAAAGGGAAAGGAAAGGGGAAGAAACACCCCACCAGGGAAAGGAAAGGGGAGGAAAAGACACCCCACCAGGGAAAGGAAAGGGGAGGAAAAGACCTCCCACCAGGGAAAGGAAAGGGGAGGAAAAGACACCCCACCAGGGAAAGGAAAGGGGAGGAAAAGACACCCCACCAGGGAAAGGAAAGGGGAGGAAAAGACACCCCACCAGGGAAAGGAAAGGGGAGGAAAAGACACCCCACCAGGGAAAGGAAAGTGGAGGAAAAGACACCCCACCAGGGAAAGGAAAGGGGAGAAAGAGACACCCCACCAGGGAAAGGAAAGGGGAGGAAAAGACACCCCACCAGGGAAAGGAAAGGGGAGGAAAAGACACCCCACCAGGGAAAGGAAAGGGGAGGAAAAGACACCCCACCAGGGAAAGGAAAGGGGAGGAAAAGACCCCCCACCAGGGAAAGGAAAGGGGAGGAAAAGATCCCCCACCAGGGAAAGGAAAGGGGAGGAAAAGATCCCCCACCAGGGAAAGGAAAGGGGAGGAAAAGACACCCCACCAGGGAAAGGAAAGGGGAGGAAAAGACACCCCACCAGGGAAAGGAAAGGGGAGGAAAAGACACCCCACCAGGGAAAGGAAAGGGGAGGAAAAGACACCCCACCAGGGAAAGGAAAGGGGAGGAAAAGACCCCCCACCAGGGAAAGGAAAGGGGAGGAAAAGATCCCCCACCAGGGAAAGGAAAGGGGAGGAAAAGACACCCCACCAGGGAAAGGAAAGGGGAGGAAAAGACACTCCACCAGGGAAAGGAAAGGGGAGGAAAAGACACCCCACCAGGGAAAGGAAAGGGGAGGAAAAGACACCCCACCAGGGAAAGGAAAGGGGAGGAAAAGACACCCCACCAGGGAAAGGAAAGGGGAGGAAAAGACACCCCACCAGGGAAAGGAAAGGGGAGGAAAAGACACCCCAAAAGGGAAAGGAAAGGGGAAGAAAAGACACCCCACCAGGGAAAGGAAAGGGGAGGAAAAGACACCCACCAGGGAAAGAAAAGGGGAGGAAAAGACACCCCAAAAGGGAAAGGAAAGGGGAAGAAAAGACCTCCCACCAGGGAAAGGAAAGGGGAGGAAAAGACACCCCACCAGGGAAAGGAAAGGGGAAGAAAAGACCTCCCACCAGGGAAAGGAAAGGGGAGGAAAAGATCCCCCACCAGGGAAAGGAAAGGGGAGGAAAAGACACCCCACCAGGGAAAGGAAAGGGGAGAAAAAGACCCCCCACCGGGGAAAGGAAAGGGGAGGAAAAGACCTCCCACCAGGGAAAGGAAAGGGGAGGAAAAGACACCCACCAGGGAAAGGAAAGGGGAGGAAAAGACACCCCACCAGGGAAAGGAAAGGGGAGAAAAAGACACCCCACCAGGGAAAGGAAAGGGGAGGAAAAGACACCCCACCAGGGAAAGGAAAGGGGAGGAAAAGACCCCCACCAGGGAAAGGAAAGGGGAGGAAAAGACCCCCACCAGGGAAAGGAAAGGGGAGGAAAAGACACCCCACCAGGGAAAGGAAAGGGGAGGAAAAGACACCCCACCAGGGAAAGGAAAGGGGAGGAAAAGACACCCCACCAGGGAAAGGAAAGGGGAGGAAAAGACACCCCACCAGGGAAAGGAAAGGGGAGAAAAAGACACCCCACCAGGGAAAGGAAAGGGGAGGAAAAGACACCCCACCAGGGAAAGGAAAGGGGAGGAAAAGACACCCCACCAGGGAAAGGAAAGGGGAGAAAAAGACACCCCACCAGGGAAAGGAAAGGGGAGGAAAAGACACCCCAAAAGGGAAAGGAAAGGGGAGGAAAAGACCCCCACCAGGGAAAGGAAAGGGGAGGAAAAGACCCCCACCAGGGAAAGGAAAGGGGAGGAAAAGACCCCCACCAGGGAAAGGAAAGGGGAGGAAAAGACACCCCACCAGGGAAAGGAAAGGGGAGGAAAAGACCCCCACCAGGGAAAGGAAAGGGGAGGAAAAGACACCCCACCAGGGAAAGGAAAGGGGAGGAAAAGACCCCCCACCAGGGAAAGGAAAGGGAGGAAAAGACACCCCTCCAGGGAAAGGAAAGGGGAGGAAAAGACACCCCACCAGGGAAAGGAAAGGGGAGGAAAAGACACCCAACCAGGGAAAGGAAAGGGGACGAAAAGACACCCCACCAGGGAAAGGAAAGGGGAGAAAAAGACACCCCACCAGGGAAAGGAAAGGGGAGGAAAAGACACCCAACCAGGGAAAGGAAAGGGGAGGAAAAGACACCCCACCAGGGAAAGGAAAGGGGAGAAAAAGACACCCCACCAGGGAAAGGAAAGGGGAGGAAAAGACCCCCACCAGGGAAAGGAAAGGGGAGGAAAAGACCTCCCACCAGGGAAAGGAAAGGGGAGGAAAAGACACCCCACCAGGGAAAGGAAAGGGGAGGAAAAGACACCCCACCAGGGAAAGGAAAGGGGAGGAAAAGACACCCCACCAGGGAAAGGAAAGGGGAGGAAAAGACACCCCACCAGGGAAAGGAAAGGGGAGAAAAAGACACCCCACCAGGGAAAGGAAAGGGGAGGAAAAGACACCCCACCAGGGAAAGGAAAGGGGAGGAAAAGATCCCCACCAGGGAAAGGAAAGGGGAGGAAAAGACACCCCACCAGGGAAAGGAAAGGGGAGGAAAAGACACCCCACCAGGGAAAGGAAAGGGGAGAAAAAGACACCCCACCAGGGAAAGGAAAGGGTAGGAAAAGACACCCGACCAGGGAAAGGAAAGGGGAGGAAAAGACACCCCACCAGGGAAAGGAAAGGGGAGGAAAAGACACCCCACCAGGGAAAGGAAAGGGGAGGAAAAGACACCCCACCAGGGAAAGGAAAGGGGAGGAAAAGACACCCACCAGGGAAAGGAAAGGGGAGGAAAAGACACCCCACCAGGGAAAGGAAAGGGGAGAAAAAGACACCCCACCAGGGAAAGGAAAGGGGAAGAAAAGACACCCCACCAGGGAAAGGAAAGGGGAGGAAAAGACACCCCACCAGGGAA
>NC_091292.1:61902656-62018738 GCF_038502225.1 Cherax quadricarinatus
GATGAATCTACATACACTCAACACACAAAGGCCTCCAGCCTTTTAAACAGGTGTGAGGACACTGTGTTGAGCAAAGATTCTTGAAGGCCACCTGGTAGGTATTGCTTTACTTTAGAAGCATCAGCGTGCTAAGCTGTCCACGGCCACAGAACGCAGTTACTGTGTCAGTGAAGGTATGTTGTCCGGTGAAACTCTGGCAGACGTCATCTGTATAGTTTACTTGCTTGTCAATATCGTCAATATCTATGCGGGATATCGTCTTGCTGAAGCAAAGACTCGGCAAAAATGTGTCTTCTGCAGTGATGATTATAGATCTGGATCCGTCCTATGAGGTATGCTCTGCGTGAAGAAGCACTCGCCTATCAGCTTTCTCTTGTATTGTTTTCAAGTCTTCTATATAATACCAGTGATCCTTGTTGAGTAGGTAGCACACCACGTTTCCTGGAGATTCTCTTTCTTCCTAAGCTACATTGCTAGCTATGACAGAATCCTTTTTGTACAGGTGGTAGCAACACCCATGATAGTGGTCTTCAGTAGCTACCAGTTCCATGCTGATAAAGCAGGCTTCCTCTCGTCCATAGTCTTGACTGCAGTTTAGATCACTGCACAGTGTAAGAGCCTCTCTTGCGATCTGGTCTATCATGTACTTATTGATTTACACAGAGAAGATGCAGTTTGCCTTATAAAGTGTGGGGTGAGATACACCTTGCAGGAGTGACTTTCTTGTAACTTTTGATGCGGCTTTATCAGTGGGATTGTCTTTGACATTAACCATCAAGCATCTTTTTCATGTTGAATATTCTTCAGCATCTTCTGTGGTAGGTCACCTGAGGTGTTTCTCCATGAGGCAAGTCTTCCACTGTCTCTAAGACTGCAGCATAGCGTCATGGCATCTGATTTCAGCAGCCTTAAAGAGTTTTTTCCAGAAGTCAATGACTTTTGGGAATAACAGATTTGACTCAAGATCTTGAGTTGAACACTGTAGAAGGTTCACCGGTCTTGTCCCAGCTCGGGTCTTTTCCAGATGGTGATCCGGCTGCAGTTGAACACTGAATCAGACAATCCAAGCCTACCCTTCATGGCTCTACGCCTTAGTGTCTACCACAGGGATAAATACAAATAAAAAAAATGGTCCAAGTCGGACCGAAACGTCGTTGTTATCTCTCTTCTATATGCGGGTTATTTGTGTATAAAAGTACATATACTTTATCTCCTTTCTGACGTATACAGGTAACGTAGCTTACATATAATAAAATCCTGACAGGCACACAAGGAAGGCCACCAGCATGCGGTGCATTTCGGTTTCATCTTCATTTAGACATTATTGACCATATTATACACAAACAGAATACATGTAAACAAATTAATAATGGGTTCTGATGGTAAAAGTATTGTTTGAAATCGTATGATAAACTCATGGTCATTTACTTATGCAGTGTTGGCATTGCTGGTGTGATCACTCCAGCTGTACTTACACTGTATCCATGACATGAATTTACGTTCCTCATTTGCTTAGAAACAGAAATAATCATAACTTTAGATCTCTGAAGTTTTATTATTTACTAATATTTAAATGGGAAAGATGTCTAGTTCATCAACAGACAATAAAATATGAATGTATTTCTTTGAATATCAGAAAAGAAAATTTTCTTTCATTAACATTTGAAAGTATAATCCCATTGAAATACAATATCATTGTGTATACAGCCATTTTCCAACCTTTTTTCAACCAAGGAAGGAGAAACTGCAGATTATACCATCAGCTCTAAATAGCAACATAAGACACAAGTTTAGTAAACATAGAGTATCAAGTTATGCGGCTAAGATGCTCTTTTGCAAAGATCATCGTGGTTTAATATATAAACCCTACAAAGAAACTGGTACCTGAAAGGCTTTGCAAAGAGCATCGTGGTTTAATATATAAACCCTACAAAGAAACTGGTACCTGAAAGGCTTTGCAAAGATCATCGTGGTTTAATATATAAACCCTACAAAGAAACTGGTACCTGAAAGGCTTTGCAAAGATCATCGTGGTTTAATATATAAACCCTACAAAGAAACTGGTACCTGAAAGGCTTTGCCAACCCAGATAGTACCAGTATCTAAATAACAAAAAGGCACAATATTGTTACTGTAAGAATACAAACGTGTGACTTTATAAATGGTCCAAGTAGGATCGACACATCGTCGTAAGCTCCTCTCTCCTACGTGCGGGATATTTCTGGGTACCAGTATCTATTCTGGCCATAGGCTAGAGGAGTGATGGAGGCTTGATTCACGTTTTCCAATAGCGGCCCGGCCATGAGTCGTGGGGATTTTAGAGAATACTTTCTCAGTGGCAGAAATATCTTGATTTCTACAAGTAAATGTACAGGTATACAGACCGTAGCTGACATCAATGACGTACTACTATACAGAAAGCCGCTTGTTATGCAGAGCATTTCGGGCAAGTCAGGTCAGTGTTGTCCCAGGATGCGACCCACACCAGTCCACAGACAACCGGTATAAAGAAACACGCCCAATGTTTCTACCCTCGCTGGGAACCGAACCCGGACACCGCCGTGTGAATCATGAGCTTTAACCACCTGGCGACTGGGCTTGGTGGCATACACAACAAGGTGGAGTAACAGGTACTTAGTTGCAGTGGATACCTTAATTAACCACAAGTTTCGCCACTCTGTAGGCGAAACGTTGGAGTTAATTAGTGCTGGGAAAAAAGTGACAGCTTCAACACACTCGACATAGTGTTTCAAAAGCAGGAGTTGGGAAAATTCGTAATTTAAACAAACTTTAAACATGATGTCAAAACCAGGGATGACGGGTTATATGAAGCTTGTGTTAAACACGACAGTTACAGGTTGGGGCCAGGAGCTGAAGCTGAGCCTGCTGGGAGTCAACTCCTTATAAATACAGAAATTAGACAGTTCCTCTCCAGAGCGTGAGTTTAACAGCAACAATTATTATTATTATTATTATTATTATTATTATTATTATTATTATTATTATTATTATTATGGTATTTTATTAATTTCATTATTATAGTATTTTATTATTATTTATTATTATCACCATCTGAGGAGCGTAAGAATGGCAACATGTGGAACAATAAGACCAGGAAGGAACAACACAGACAATAACGTTAATACCTCCATCTATATTCCTCCATAAAACGTCATACAATCACAAAGGATTTAATACACTTCGCCGTAATTAACACAGTAATACATTGAGAAAATAGATCGATGCGGCGGCCAAGATTTCTGCTGGCAATTGTCGGGAATTTCCCTAGAGACAGGAGAAAGAGGGGGGGAGATATTCTCCCTTCTCTCTCTCTCCCTTCGTGCCTTTCCCCTCGTGCTGTCCCCTCTATACTCTCCCATTTCTCCCTCTTTCTCTGCCTCTCCATCTTCCCAACTTCTAGTTACCTTGCCAACTTTACCACAGAAAGAAGTTTCTACAAGTGGAGCATCCAGGTTCAATCCCGTGCTGGTTGAGACGGCAGATCAAGACTCATCCTCACACCTGCTGCCCCTATTTACCTAGCAGTAAATAGGTACCTTAGTGTTAGCCGACTGTTGTGGGAGGCATCGTGGAGGGAGGTAAAGGGGGTTGAAGAAAATATCAGATAGGCCTAAGCTTTGCAATGAGCTGAGGTAAGATAACAGTTCTTTCCATGTAAATGAGCTGAGGTAAGATAACAGTTCTTTCCATGTAAATGAGCTGAGGTAAGATAGCAGCTTCAAGATTGTAAATGAGCTGAGGTGAGATAACAGCTTCAAGATTGTAAATGAGCTGAGGTGAGATAGCAGCTTCAAGATTGTAAATGAGCTGAGGTAAGATAGCAGCTTCAAGATTGTAAATGAGCTGAGGTAAGATAGCAGCTTCAAGATTGTAAATGAGCTGAGGTAAGATAGCAGCTTCAAGATTGTAAATGAGTTGAGGTCAGATAACAGCTCTTAGCCTGTAAATGAGCTAAGATAACAGCTCTTATTTTGTAAATGAGCTAAGATAACACTTCTTAGACTGTAAATGAGCTGAGGTAGGATAGCTCATTTTGTAATTGTTATTATATTCAAGAAGGAAGCGCTGTATCTGTAAGGGTTATACAGCGCCTGGTGAAAGGGTAATCAGGCTTGATCCAAGGAAGAAGACAAATTCAGTTTTCATTAAAATCTCTAGTATACAGAGTGTATTCGCCTATGTGTGAGTATAAGAGTCGAGTCGCCGCTCCTGGCTCTGCATGTATAGTGATCTGTATGTTATCTTACCTACATGTTTTTTTCTCTTCATTTTCCTATTTTATCCTCTCCTCTATTATCTTTTCTCACATTCTCTTCGTGTTCCTTCTTAATTCCTGTTGTTCCTTTCATTATGTACATCTTTATCTTGACCAATCTCTTCCTATCTTTGTCTTTCTTAATCTTACTGCTTTTCCACAAGCTTCTGTTCTCTCAGTCTCTCATCTCCTCTTTACCCCCCCCCCTGTCCTTTTCTCTCATCTCTCATCTCTCTCCTCTCGCCTTACCTCTCCTCGTCTCTCCCTTTACCTATCCTCTCCTCTCCACTTACAACTTCCTTCCCTCGACTCTCTTCCCCTCTTCCTTACCTTCTATGCTTCCCCTCTACCTTCCATTCCTTCCCTCCCGTTTTCCCTCCCCTTTCATCTTACGTCCCCTCTACTTCACTCTCCTCCCCTCTTCCATCACATTCCTCTTTCTTCCTCTTACCCTCTTGCCAATACCTCACCCTGTCGTTTCGCCCCATCCCCTTTCCACCCCCTAGTTTTCCCTGGCTCCCCTCTCTCTCCCCTTTCCCTCAGGGGAGCTCCGGACACTGGGATATATTTTGATAACCTTTAAAAAGGAATTTATTGATGAGGTGCTGAAATTGAATGCATTATTTTTATTATTCTGTGGATCATGGTGCCACCTGATGCCATCTGGTGCCACCTGGAGCTACCTTTTACCACTTAGTACCATCTGGTGCTACCTGTTACCACCTGGTGCCATCTGGTGCTACCTGTTACCACCTGGTGTCATCTGGTGCTACCTGCTACCACTTAGTGCCATCTGGTGCTACCTGCTACCACTTAGTGCCATCTGGTGCTACCTGCTACCACTTAGTGCCATCTGGTGCTACCTGTTACCACCTAGTGCCACTTGGTGCTACCTGTTACCACCTAGTGTCACTTGGTGCTACCTGTTACCACCTAGTGCCATCTGGTGCTACCTGTTACCACCTAGTGCCATCTGGTGCTACCTGGTACCATCTGATGCTAACTGGTACCACCTGGTGCCATCTGATGATAACTGGTACCACCTGGTGCCATCTGATGCTACCTTGTACCACTTGGTTCCATCTGATGCTACCTAGTACACCTGGTGCCATCTGGTGCCACTTGGTGTCACCTGTTGCTACCTAGTGCCATCTGGTGCCACCTGGTGACAAGTGGTGTCACATGGTGCCACCAGGTGTCATCAGGTGTCATATGATACCACCTGGCGCCAGTTGGTATCACATCTGTGTCCGTGGTATCGCATTCTTGTCCGTGTAGTGGTGCACCTTTGCTTCTCCGTACGTGTTTGTTAACGCTCTTTTTTGTACAAGTGTTCGTGCACGTGCTCTTCTGTACGTGTGCCAATATTAAGTACTGATTATCACGTTCATGAGGAAGCACAAAACCCGCAAGGCTCAGACAATCATTAATCAGATATAAATCAATAATGTTCCAGATATGTTTAGGAATCAACTAATCAGATGTTTATATATATATATATATATATATATATATATATATATATATATATATATATATATATATATATATATATATATATATATATGCATGCAAGGAATTCGCAAGAGCAGGCGAAATATACACAAACACTGATCTCTGGCTGAAGGAGACTCGAACCTACGAACCTTGGAACAAGGTACACAGTGCTTTACCAATCTACCCACACTGGACCAATACCTTCCACTAATCTCACATACTCTTCTTTCATTTACTATCACAAAACAGTAATAACACTTTACCTGGAGAGACTTTCTGGGGTCAACGCCCCCCTCGGCCCGGTCTGTGACCAGGTCTTTTAGCTTAATTAAAAAAACGGTAAGTAACAGTCTTTTTTATTTCTGTTCTATTTACAATTTTCTTCACTTGATTTATCATTTTAGTATTTTATTAATTTTTTCTCTTTCCTAATGCTTATTAATTTTCTTCCGGAAATACGGATAAGTGGGAAAATAAAATTTTGATTTTTTTTCTAATTTTGTAGAGGAAATAAGGGTTGACCCTCATTCTGAAGTGTTATTTCAGGTCAAATTTATTACCGGAGAGAGGTCACACACACACACACACACACACACACACACACACACACACACACACACACACACACACACACACACACGGCCTGACGACACTGGAGGAGAGGAGGGTCAGGGGAGACATGATAACGACATATAAAATACTGCGTGGAATAGACAAGGTGGATAAAGACAGGATGTTCCAGGAAGGGGACACAGAAACAAGAGGCCACAATTGGAAGTTGAAGACACAAATGAGTCAGAGAGATAGTAGGAAGTATTTCTTCAGTCATAGAGTTGTAAGGCAGTGGAATAGCCTAGAAAATGACGTAGTGGAGGCAGGAACCATACACAGTTTTAAGACGAGGTTTGATAAAGCTCATGGAGTGGGGAGAGAGAGGGCCTAGTAGCAACCGGTGAAGAGGCGGGGCCAGGAGCTAGGACTCGACCCCTGCAACCACAAATAGGTGAGTACAAATAGGTGAGTACACACACACACACACACACACACACACTCACTCGGGGTGAAGGTTGAATGACATATATTATGGTCACTGAATTAAGGAAATTGAATTAAAATTCGTTCATTAATTTCCTCTAACAAGGACCTGGAAAATTTAGAAGTGATAACCAATTCAAATTTTTCTTAAATTTTATTTTTCTTAAATCAGCATTTTTATTAAAATTCAGGTATATTACAGAAGCCCATTAAGAGAAAATAATTGAAATTTAACAAATAATTAACACGAATACGAAAGGGGAGTTATTCAATAAATTTAAATTACCACTTAAATCTCCTGTAAATATTAAAAATTCGTGAACAAAAGAGTTGAATTCCATGCTCACTAGTGATTTGTGCAACTGTGGCAACAACTGCTACAGCTGCACAAACATCAGCTAGCAGCAACACACACACAGGCAGCAGTAACACATGCTACAGCTGCACAAACAGCAGCTAGCAGCAACACACACACAGGCAGCAGTAACACATGCTACAGCTGCACAAACAGCAGCAACACACACACAGGCAGCAGTAACACATGCTACAGCTGCACAAACATCAGCTAGCAGCAACTCACACACAGGCAGCAGTAACACATGCTACAGCTGCACAAATATCAATTAGCAGCAACACACACACACAGGCAGCAGTAACACATGCTACAGCTGCACAAACATCAATTAGCAGCAACACACACACACAGGCAGCAGTAACACATGCTAAGTTGCACAAACATCAATTAGCAGCAACACACACACTGTGCAGCTGTATCATGTGTTACTGCTGCCTAACATCAGCTAGCAGCAACACACATACAGGCAGCAGTAACACATGCTACAGCTGCACAAACATCAGCTAGCGGCAGTAACACATGCTACAGCTGCACAAACATCAGCTAGCAGCAGTAACACATGCTACAGCTGCACAAACATCAGCTAGCAGCAACACACACACAGGCAGCAGTAACACATGCTACAGCTGCACAAACATCAATTAGCAGCAACACACACACAGGCAGCAGTAACACATGCTACAGCTGCACATACATCAGCTACCAGCAACACACACACGGGCAGCAGTAACACATGTTACAGCTGCACAAACATCAGCTAGCAGCAACACACACACAGGCAGCAGTAACACATGCTACAGCTGCACAAACATCAGCTAGCAACACACAGGGAGCAGTAACACATGCTACAGCTGCACAAACATCAGTGTTATGACCAAGGTCATAATGAGATTAATATATATGTATTATCCACTTAATATTATACTCGGGGTTTCTTTAATATTAGCTAAATTAAAGATTCCGCTAGTTTATAATATTATCTGATTTAGGAATGTACCCGGGTATAATGTGTATATATATATATATATATATATATATATATATATATATATATATATATATATATATATATGAGTAATGTTAGGTAGGTAGGTAACAGCTGGCTAAAAGTTGAAACAAGGTATGTCCTTGGAGGGTAGTTTAGCCTATTTCCTCTCCCCTTTGGCGAGTTGATGTCATGTATGGATTAACTGTGTTAATTCAGTTCGCTCTGCCGACTCAGTGTGCAGTGACTGAGCTACCCATCCAGTACTCCGCCTTATTCTCGCTTGGATAGAGAATTCTGTTGTAGAAACTCCTGAACCAGCTTGTGGTTTATTGTGAAGTGAAGTCTGCTGACAATTATATACTGTTACCTCCAGGTTACGATGTGACAACCAGTGTCAAGCTTAGAACTTTGTGATATATTCCTTATGCCAGGGAGTTACTCAGTGAAAGTGTTACTTCTCAATGTATGTACTTGCGTACAAGTAATGTCACTACTGAGGAAGCAGTAATATTCCTCTGATCATTAACAAGTGGAGTGACCATAGTGACAGTCTCCAGAAGGAGTATGATGTACATTCTATTTAAGTGTTTTCTTATGTAAATGAAAGTTTGTGACGGTGATATTTAATAGATATTTATGAATATCTAAGAAGTATTTAAGCTTTTAAATAAAAAGAAGCTAGAAAGGACTGAGTAACTATTATTTGTGACTTAAATTTCTAAGTTTGGAAGTGTTTTCTCATTCTATGAAGTGTATTGTTACGGAGTGCACTAACCTAGCTAAAGATTAAGATTCGAACCGTAACAAGTGGGGGTCTGTTTCGGGATCTTTGAACTTCTTGACCATGGATCGTGACATATCACAGTTGGTGTAGGACTTGACTCCAGATACGCTGAAGACTTTACCACTACAACAATGCTGGCAAGTTGCTAGATATTTTAGGAGTTTCTTATAACAATCGTTATATAGCGAGTACCGTCCGTTCAATAATACAGAACATATTGTTTTCTCAGTCCTCTGACACTGTCCCGAGGTTGGACTCGCATGGCAAGACACACCCGGAGGAATATTTGTCCCTAGGAGTAGCTCATTTGGTGGCTTCATTTGAAGGCCTCACTTTGGGAGCAGAGGCTATGTCTCGGGACAACGTGCCACCTGATTCGTGTAATGAGAGCCCATTAGCTAGCCCTGGTCATGTGGGGGCGACTGGAGGTGGGGCTCGTCCCAAGCTTCGCCTAGAGGGGGACACTCCTCCCACTCCTCCAGTACCTTTGACTCCTCTCACACTAACACTTTCAATGTCTGGAACATCTTATAAAGTTGCAAACAGAACTGGAATCCCAGTGCCTGCTGTATAAAGAAGAGTTCGAGAGGGAAAACATTAGATTCGAGAGGCAAAAAGAGGAGGAAAAGAGTAAGTCGTCTGCTACTCAAACCTTGACCTTTGACCTGCACAGGGCTGCCTCATTAGTGCCCAGGTTTTGTGAAACAGACTTGGACACTTACTTCGACACATTTGAGAATCGGGCACGAGGGATGAGATGGCCTCGAGAACATTGGGCTACCTTACTTCACACCACCCTTAAGGGTAAGGCTCAATCATGTACTGCAGCTCTCCCGTATGACAAGTATGCAGATTACGAGGCAGTTAAGAAGATCATTTTAAAGGAGTATGACTTCCTGTAAGTTATCAGGGCACCTTCCGCTCTCTACGAAGACTGCCCGGCCAAACCTGGGTAGAATTTGCCCGGCAAAAGGTGGCTCTAGAGCGATGGTAGAGGTTATCTGGGTGTGATACTATGGAGCGTCTGATACAGTTGATTTACAAGAATAATTTCAGAACTCTCTGACGGGCGATGTACGCTCCTTTGTCATCGAACACCAGACTGCAGATGTGTTGGCCTCTGCTTCTCTAGCTGATCACTTCGAGATAACCTCTCAATTGACAAAGAAAAAAGGGTCTAGAGAGAAAGCCAGGTTATGTTCTTCTAAGAGTCAGCCTTTCTCTCCTAGGAAAACGGATCAGCAGACCTCTCCTCATTCAGCAAAAGCCTACTCGAGTGTCGTCCATGGTAATGGTAAAGGAAGACCATCTTATGAGATGGATACATCAAGAAGAGGCCCAACTTGCTCTTATTGCCAGAAACCAGGCCATTGGAGGCGCTCATGTTTCCAATTAAATCGAGACCGTAGGCGGTCAGGTTTGAAAACATTACCTGTACAGATGACATCTTCAAAGTCGAAGACAGAGGGAAGCCCCCAAAAAGAGCGAGCTTTAGTGGATCAGATCTCCAAGTCCAAGTGTCTAATTCCCTCTGAGTTGTTCGCAGACAAAGTTTCGGAAGCCATGTTACCTTACTTCTTTAAGGGTAAGGCTGGAATTACAGAGGACCAAATGGTGGACATAGTATCCTATCGGGATACGGGAAGCTACCTGACCTTACTGAGAAAAGGAGTACTTCCTCTAAATGATGACACTTATATTAACCTGTATGTTCTGCTAGAAGGTTACGGTGGCACCATCACAAGAGTACCCATTCATAAGGTATGTGAACGTATTCATATCAAGGTGAAGCTGTTGTGGGCCTTTCTGATACTAATTTTCCCATTAAGAGTGTGGATCTATTGGTGGGTAATGATTTAGGAAGAGGAGGAATTTGCCGAGAACCTTATGTTATAGAAAAGTTCTCTGGAGAGAATTACGCCATTGAAGGGTGTAAGGAAGGTCCTCTTCTATTCCCTCTTACAGCTATAACCAGGGCTATGGCTAAAAATTTGGAACCACTGCCTACTCCTGATGAACCCTCAGATTGGGGTTTGGATGCTCTATTCAGTGCCAGTGATCAACACGAAGTCGAAAATCAGCCTCCAAAATCCCAAGTGGTAGATTTTGCCCCATTACGGAGTAACGACTTTAATCGGGAAAAGTTAGTGAAAGAACAGCTTGAAGACCCGTCGTTGAAACGGGCAAGGGATCAAGCGCTTACTGAGATGGAAGCTGAGGGTAAGGAAGAATGTTTTTATTACTCTGACGGTATCCTGATGAAGAAATTTCCGTCATCAGTTAATTCATGTCTCAAGCCAAAACAGCTCTTAGTTTTACCTGTCCGATTTCGGGAGTTAGCGTTGGAAGTCGCACATTCTAGCCCCATGGGCGGACATTTGGGAATAAGAAAGACTCTAGGAAAATTAGCCCGATATTTCTTCTGGCCTAAGATGGATACCGTGACTGAGTACTTGAGAAACTGTGCTATTTGCCAGCTCATTGGAAAGCCTGCACAAAAACCTCCTCCTGCACCCCTCTTACCTATTGCCGTAGAAGGCGAACCCATCTCTCGGCTCGTAATAGACTGTGTGGGACCTCTCCCAAAAACTAGGCTTGGCAATCAATATCTTCTTACTATAATGGATACGACTACTCGGTATCCAGAGGCTGTGCCCCTACGCAAGATTAGTGCTAAGGCTATTGTGAGAGTCTTATTTAGATTCTTCGCACAGTTCGGATTCCCTAAGGAGATTCAATCTGACAGAGGGACGAATTTCATATCAAAGATTTTCCGTGAAGCTATGTCCAGGGTCGGAGTTAAACCCATTGTTTCAACAGCATATAGACCCCAAACCCAGGGTGTTAGACAGAGGTTTCACCAAACCCTGAAGATCATGATGAGGGCATACTGTGAGCAGTTCTCAACAGACTGGGATGAAGGTATTACTTTCCTCCTCCTTGCCTTAAGAGAGAGCGAACAGGAAAGTTTAGGATATAGTCCTTTTGAACTCATTTATGGTCATGCGGTCCGAGGACCGTTAGTAATGCTAAAGGACGTATGGTCTGGGAAAGTGGAGCCGCCTTTATGTTTATCCCCCTCGGCAATGCAAGAACACTTGGTTTTTACTCAGCAATTGGCCGCTGAGAACCTCAGACAAGCTCAAAACCGTATGAAACAAAGTTATGACAAGACTGCTGTGGAGCGTTCATTAAATGTGGGAGACAGTGTTAGCTTTAAAACCGGTGCCAGGCCATACCTTGCAACCCAAGTATGAGGGTCCAATGGAGGTGATAAAGAAGTTGAGTAAGGTAAATTATGTGATAAGAACACCAGGAAGAAGAAAGTCTACTCGAACTTACCATATAAATCAGCTAAAGAAATACTACGAAGGGCTTGTGGCTGCGGTGAGGTCACAAGAAGGTGACTCAAGTAAAGAAGATTGTTCACGTGGAGTAGAGATAAGACTGAAGAACTCGGAAATAATGGAAACCTTAGATGATTATCTCGGTAACTTAGAAAAGGAAAGAGCAAGTGAAATCCGAGACTTGATTTCCACTTATAGAAGTCTCTTTGGAGATATCCCCAGACAGTGCACCATGGGGGTCCACGATGTGGACGTGCAAGGAGCTGCTCCAGTTAAACAAGCTCCGTATAGAGTCAGCCCAGTAAAGAATAAAGCTCCGCGAGAGGAAAAACGTTTCTTGTTCAATCATGGTTTGATTGAACATAGCAAAAGCCCTTGGGCTTCACCGTGTGTCCTTGTACCTAAGTCGGACGGTTCATTTAGAATGTGTACCGACTATCGGAGAGTAAATTCCCTAACGGTGCCTGATGGATTCCCCCTTCCTAGGGTTGACGACCTAAGAGACAGCGTCTCCAGTGCAAAGTATGTCAGTCGTTTGGACCTCCTGCGTGGGTATTATCAGGTGCCGTTATCGCCCCGAGAGCAGGAGATTTCTTCTTTCACCATGCCTGGAGGCCTGTTTAACTACAGGGTGATGCCCTTCGGGCTCTGCAACGCAGCCTCGACCTTCCAGAGGCTTATGAATCAGCTAACGTATGACTTGGAAGGAACGGAAGCCTACCTAGATGATCTGGTAGTATTCAGCGATGACTGGCCTAAACACCTGATTCGGCTGGAAGCACTCTTGAAAAGGCTAGATGAACACCATTTTACCGACAACCTTGCTAAGTGTGAGTTTGGTCAGGCCCGGATAAAATATCTCGGATTTAATATAGGGCAAGGCACGGTTTCCCCCGTTAATGCAAAGATTCTTGCTATTATGGATTATCCTGCTCCGCAAGATAAGAAAGGTGTACAGAGGTTTCTAGGGATGGCCGGTTACTACCGTCGGTTTTGCCTTAATTTTTCGGAAGTGGCAGCACCGCTGTTTGAACTTACAAGTTCTAAAGTTCCTTTTAAATGGACGACTACAAGTGAGTTAGCCTTTACTCGTCTAAAGCGTCTACTTGGTTCCTCTCCAGTTCTACAGAGTCCGGTGTTCGACGCTCCCTTTACTTTACAAGTGGATGCCAGCGAGTATGCAGTCGGTGCTGTTCTTCTACAACCTTCCTCCTCTTCTGATCTTTTACACCCAGTCTGTTATTTTTCTGCAAAATTGAAACCCCATCAATTAAGTTATGCAACCGTTGAAAAGGAGGCACTAGCATTGGTCTTAGCCTTGGAACACTTTGAGGTTTATCTCGGGACTACCGCTCATAAAATTAGAGTAAAAACAGATCATAATCCCTTAACATTTTTAAATACCATGAAGGCCTTAGGATACTACCTTTTTCTATAAGTATTAACCACATTAGAGGAGCTGATAACGTGATTGCTGACACTGTCCCGTCCTTAAGACATGTTATTAAATTTGAGTTTACAAAACGGGGGATTTATGGTACATTTTTATAGAGATGTATTTGTTTAATGCATTTTCTTAATGCTATTTGTTTACTTAGTTATCTGATTCTTGTAACCAATGAGGAGACCTGTCACGTAAGCCACCATATGGTATCCGGAACTTATTTCTGCGGTGGCAGTCTCCTGTTGTCTTACCCTGACTTCTGCTACCAAGGGTCACTTAAGGCCTCTTTATGAGAAACACCTATTCTACCAGAAGCTCTGGTTATGTGGTGCCTACACATACGTGGTTTGGCGACACAAGACTTTTAAGTTTAGTCGTCGAAAGGAAGGGGGGGGGGGGTGTTATGACCAAGGTCATAATGAGATTAATTTATATGTATTATCCACTTAATATTACATTCGGGGTTGAGCAATGTTAGGTAGGTAGGTAACAGCTGGCTAAAAGTTGAAACAAGGTATGTCCTTGGAGGGTAGTTTAGCCTACAATTTCCTCTCCCCTTTGGCGAGGTGATGTCATGTATGGATTAACTGTGTTAATTCAGTTCGTTCTCTCTGCCGACTCAGTGTGCAGTGACTGAGCTACCCTCCTAGTACTCCGCCTTATTCTCGCTTGGATAGAGAATTCTGTTGTAGAAACTCCTGAACCAGCTTGTGGTTTATTGTGAAGTGAAGTCTGCGGACAATTATATACTGTTACCTCCAGGTTACGATGTGACGACCAGTGTCAAGCTTAGAACTTTGTGATATATTCCTTATGCCAGGGAGTTACTCAGTGAAAGTGTTACTTCTCAATGTATGTACTTGCGTACAAGTAATGTCACTACTGAGGAAGCAGTAATATTCCTCTGATCATTAACAAGTGGAGTGATCATATTGACAGTCTCCAGAAGGAGTATGATGTACATTCTATTTAAGTGTTTTCTTATGTAAATGAAAGTTTCTGACGGTGATATTTAATAGATATTTATGAATATCTAAGAAGTATTTAAGCTTTTAAATAAAAAGAAGCTAGAAAGGACTGAGAAACTATTATTTGTGCCTTAAATTTCTAAGTTTGGAAGTGTTTTCTCATTCTATGAAGTGTATTGTTACGGAGTGCACTAACCTGGCTAATGATTAAGATTCGAACCGTAACAATCAGCTAGCAGCAACACAGACAACAGTAACACATGATACAGCTGCACAAACATCAATTAGCAGTAACACATGCTGCAGCTGCACAAACATTAGCTATCAGCAACACACACACAGGCAGCAGTAACACATGCTACAGCTGCACAAACATCAATTAGCAGCAACACACACAGGCAGCAGTAACACATGCTACAGCGGCACAAACATCAGCTAGCAGCAACACACAGGCAGCAGTAACACATGCCAAAGCTGCACAAATATCAGCTAGAAGCAACACAAGCACAGGCAGTAGTAACACATGCTACAGCTGCACAAACATCAGCTAGCAGCAACACACAGGCAGCAGTAACACATGCTACAGGTGCACAAACATCAATTAGCAGCAACACTCACAGGCAGCAGTAACACATGCTACAGCGGCACAAACATCAATTAGCTGCAACACACACACAGGCAGCAGTAACACATGCTACAGCTGCACAAACATCAGCTAGCAGCAACACACAGGCAGCAGTAACACATGCTACAGCTGCACAAACATCAGCTAGCAGCAACACACACACAGACAGCAGTAACACATGCTACAGCTGCACAAACATCAGCTAGCAGCAACACACACACAGGCAGCAGTAACACATGATACAGCTGCACAAACATCAATTAGCAGCAGCACACACACAGGCAGCAGCAACACACAGGCAGTAGTAACACATGCTACAGCTGCACAAACATCAGCTAGCAGCAACACACAGGCAGCAGTAACACATGCTACAGCTGCACAAACATCAATTAGCAGCAGCACACCCACAGGCAGCAGTAACACACGCTACAGCTGCACAAATATCAGCTAGCAGCAACACAAGTACAGGCAGTAGTAACTCATGCTACAGCTGCACAAACATCAGCTAGCAGCAACACACAGGCAGCAGTAACACATGCTACATCTGCACAAACAACAGCTAGCAGCAACACACACACACAGGCAGCAGTAACACATGATACAGCTGCACAAACATCAGCTAGCAGCAACACACACACAGGCAGCAGTAACACATGATACAGCTGCACAAACATAAGCTAGCAGCAACACACACACAGGCAGCAGTAACACATGCTACAGGTGCACAAACATCAATTAGCAGCAACACTCACAGGCAGCAGTAACACATGCTACAGCGGCACAAACATCAATTAGCAGCAGCACACACACAGGCAGCAGTAACACTTGCTACAGCTGCACAAATATCAGCTAGCAGCAACACAAGCACAGGCAGTAGTAACACATGCTACAGCTGCACAAACATCAGCTAGCAGCAACACACAGGCAGCAGTAACACATGCTACAGCTGCACAAACATCAGCTAGCAGCAACACACACACACAGGCAGCAGCAACACATGCTACAGCTGCACAAACATCAGCTAGCAGCAACACACACACAGGCAGCAGTAACACATGCTACAGCTGCACAAACATCAGCTAGCAGCAACACACACAGGCTGCAGTAACACATGCTACAGCTGCACAAACATCAGCTAGCAGCAACAC
This sequence comes from Cherax quadricarinatus, assembly GCF_038502225.1. Classification (NCBI taxonomy): domain Eukaryota; kingdom Metazoa; phylum Arthropoda; class Malacostraca; order Decapoda; family Parastacidae; genus Cherax; species Cherax quadricarinatus. The sequence continues at coordinate 61,919,124 of NC_091292.1, forward strand.
ACACAGGCAGCAGCAACACATGCTACAGCTGCACAAACATCAGCTAGCAGCAACACACACACACAGCAGTAACACATGCTACAGCTGCACAAACATCAGCTAGCAGCAACACACACACAGGCAGCAGTAACACATGCTACAGGTGCACAAACATCAATTAGCAGCAACACTCACAGGCAGCAGTACCACATGCTACAGCGGCACAAACATCAATTAGCAGCAACACACACACACAGGCAGCAGTAACACATGCTACAGCTGCACAAACATCAGCTAGCAGCAACACATACACACAGGCAGCAGTAACACATGCTACAACTGCACAAACATCAGCTACCAGCAACACACAGGCAGCAGTAACACATGCTACAGCTGCACAAACATCAGCTAGCAGCAACACACAGGCAGCAGTAACACATGCTACAGCTGCACAAACATCAGCTAGCAGCAACACACACACAGACAGCAGTAACACATGCTACAGCTGCACAAACATCACCTAGCAGCAACACACACACAGGCAGCAGTAACACATGATACAGCTGCACAAACATCAGCTAGCAGCAACACACACACAGACAGCAGTAACACATGCTACAGCTGCACAAACATCAGCTAGCAGCAACACACACACACAGGCAGCAGTAACACATGATACAGCTGCACAAACATCAATTAGCAGCAACACACACAGGCAGCAGTAACACATGCTACAGCTGCACAAACATCAGCTAGCAGCAACACAAGCACAGGCAGTAGTAACACATGCTACAACTGCACAAACATCAGCTAGCAGCAACACACAGGCAGCAGTAACACATGCTACAGCTGCACAAACATCAGCTAGCAGCAACACACACACAGGCAGCAGTAACACATGCTACAGCTCCACAAACATCAGCTAGCAGCAACACACACACAGGCAGCAGTAACACATGCTACAGCTGCACAAACATCAGCTAGCAGCAACACACACACAGGCAGCAGTAACACATGATACAGCTGCACAAACATCAGCTAGCAGCAACACACACAGGCAGCAGTAACACATGCTACAGCTGCACAAACATCAGCTAGCAGCAACACACACACACAGGCAGCAGTAACACATGATACAGCTGCACAAACATCAGCTAGCAGCAACACACACACAGGCAGCAGTAACACATGCTACAGCTGCACAAACATCAGCTAGCAGCAACACACACACAGGCAGCAGTAACACATGCCACAGCTGCACAAACATCAGCTAGCAGCAACACCAACATACCCCGGCCACTAGAGTTCTTCACGGGTATTAAGGTTTCAACCACTAATAATTAACCAGATTATCGGCTTTAACTCAGCATCCACATAACGCTTGAGACTGGGAGGTAGCCAGGTTTTGATCTATGGAATGGGAGAGAAACCCCATTTCCTTGGATCCTGAGCTCTTTGCCTGCATCAACGCATGCCCTCAATACGTGAAAATACCAAAAGAAGTGAAACAAATTACGTCCCGTCCATGACGGGAAGTAACATAGGTTACAACACTGAGTCTAAGTTTCAGTCACTGTCAAGTGTGAAGAATATATAAGGTGCAGTAACTAAGTGACATTATGCAAAAAATAGTAATAAGACGATGTTAAGTAAACTATTGTTTACCACCAACCAGCACTGCTCACCAGCACTGCTAACCAGCACTGCTCACCAGCACTGCTCACCAGCACTGCTCACCAGCACTGCTCACCAGCACTGCTCACCAGCACTGCTCACCAGCACTGCTAACCAGCACTGCTCACCAGCACTGCTCACCAGCACTGCTCACCAGCACTGCTCCCCAGCACTGTTCACCAGCACTGCTCACCAGCACTGCCAACCAGCACTGCCAACCAGCACTGCTCACCAGCACTGCTCACCAGCACTGCCAACCAGCACTGCTCACCAGCACTGCTCACCAGCACTGCTCACCAGCACTGCCAACCAGCACTGCTCACCAGCACTGCTCACCAGCACTGCTCACCAGCACTGCCCACCAGCACTGCTCACCAGCACTGCTCACCAGCACTGCTCACCAGCACTGCCAACCAGCACTGCTCACCAGCACTGCCCACCAGCACTGTTCACCAGCACTGCTCACCAGCACTGCTCACCAGCACTGCCAACCAGCACTGCTCACCAGCACTGCCAACCAGCACTGCTCACCAGCACTGTCAACCAGCACTGCTCACCAGCACTGCCAACCAGCACTGCTCACCAGCACTGCCAACCAGCACTGCTCACCAGCACTGCCAACCAGCACTGCTCACCAGTACTGCCAACCAGCACTGCTCACCAGCACTGCCAACCAGCACCGCCCACCGGTACCGCCCACCAGCACCGCTCACCGGTACCGCCCACCAGCACCGCTCACCGGTACCGCCCACTAGCACCACAGCCATCGCCACAGCCCACCTCCACTACCCATTACCACCACCACTACCCAATACCACCACCACCAAACCAGGGTTGGTATCGAGTATACGGTTGTTTAATACAGTGTTTACTAAACGAAGGTTTCATTGACAGTGGAACCGGATTAACCTCATCAGAGATTCCCTTAGTGAGGACAAGTTAGTGAGGCAGCCAGCAAGGTAAACATGTACTCGCCGAGTGGTACTCACCGAATGGTACTCACAAAGTGGTACTCGCCGAGTGGTACTCGCCGAGGTGTGATTGCCGGAGTTGAGAGACATTTACTGGCCCCAAATGATCGCTTAGAAGTTACCGAAAAGAAATGACAGCTGTCATAATCGTAACGCGAAAGAACCAGCTGCAACCTTGCTGGTTCATCTGCCTGTCATCCTTTGTATGTGTGTGCGTGTGTTTTACTCCTCCAGTTTAACAGCGTCTTCTCTGCGTCCTACCTGCCATCCCGTCCCTTGACTCCCACTGCAGCAGCCAAAATCAACCCACCACCAGTGTCAACACACCTACAGGACCACTGACAGTGTCAATAAGCCTACAGGACCACTAACAGTGTCAAGCTTACAGGACCACTAACAGTGTCATCATACCTACAAGACCACTAACAGTGTCAACACACCTACAGGACCACTGACAGTGTCAATAAACCTACAGGACCACTAACAGTGTCAACACACCTACAGGACCACTGACAGTGTCAATAAACCTACAGGACCACTAACAGTGTCAACATACATACAAGACCACTAACAGTGTCAACACACCTACGTCCTGTGTCAATAAGCCTACATAACCACTAACAGTGTCAATAAGCTTACAGGACCACCAACAGTGTCAATAAGCTTACAGGACCACTAACAGTGTCAGTAAGCTTACAGGACCACTAGCAGTGTCAACACACCAGGACCACTAGCAGTGTCAACACACCAACAGGACCACTAACAGTGTCAACACACCAACAGGACCACTAACAGTGTCAATAAGCCTACAGGACCACTAACAGTGTCAATAAGCCTACAGGACCACTAACAGTGTCAATAAGCCTACAGGACCACTAACAGTGTCAATAAGCCTACAGGACCACTAACAGTGTCAATAAGCCTACAGGACCACTAACAGTGTCAATAAGCTTACAGGACCACTAACAATGTCAATAAGCTTACAGGACCACTAACAATGTCAATAAGCCTACAGGACCACTAACAGTGTCAATAAGCCTACAGGACCACTAACAGTGTCAATAAGCCTACAGGACCACTAACAGTGTCAATAAGCCTACAGGACCACTAACAGTGTCAATAAGCCTACAGGACCACTAACAGTGTCAATAAGCCTACAGGACCACTAACAGTGTCAATAAGCCTACAGGACCACTAACAGTGTCAATAAGCCTACAGGACCACTAACAGTGTCAATAAGCCTACAGGACCACTAACAGTGTCAATAAGCCTACAGGACCATTAACAGTGTCAATAAGCCTACAGGACCACTAACAGTGTCAATAAGCCTACAGGACCACTAACAGTGTCAATAAGCCTACAGGACCACTAACAGTGTCAATAAGCCTACAGGACCACTAACAGTGTCAATAAGCCTACAGGACCACTAACAGTGTCAATAAGCCTACAGGACCACTAACAGTGTCAACACACCAACAGGACCACTAACAGTGTCAATAAGCCTACAGGACCACTAACAGTGTCAATAAGCCTACAGGACCACTAACAGTGTCAACACACCAACAGGACCACTAACAGTGTCAATAAGCCTACAGGACCACTAACAGTGTCAATAAGCCTACAGGACCACTAACAGTGTCAATGAGCCTGCAGGACCACTAATAGTGTCAATAAGCCTACAGGACCACTAACAGTGTCAATAAGCCTACAGGACCACTAACAGTGTCAATAAGCTTACAGGACCACTAAGTGTCAATGAGCCTGCAGGACCACTAACAGTGTCAATAAGCTTACAGGACCACTAACAGTGTCAATGAGCCTGCAGGACCACTAACAGTGTCAATAAGCTTACAGGACCACTAACAGTGTCAATGAGCCTGCAGGACCACTAACAGTGTCAATAAGCCTACAGGACCACTAACAGTGTCAATAAGCTTACAGGACCACTAACAGTGTCAATGAGCCTGCAGGACCACTAACAGTGTCAATAAGCTTACAGGACCACTAACAGTGTCAATGAGCCTGCAGGACCACTAACAGTGTCAATAAGCTTACAGGACCACTAACAGTGTCAATAAGCTTACAGGACCACTAACAGTGTCAATAAGCTTACAGGACCACCACAACATCAGTGAAAGCTTATCACCAGGTTCTTATCTTCCCTGGCAGGCTGATAATGTGATTACTGCTGCCTGAGTAAATATTGTGCCCACCCTTGTGGCCCTACCCCTGCACTCATAACCCTGCCATACCTGCACTCATACCCCTGCCACCCCTGCATTCAAGCCCCTCCAACCCCTGCGCTCATGCCCGTCCCACCCCTGCACGCAAGCTCCTTCCACCCCTGCACTCACGCCCCCCATACCCCTGCACTCACGTCACACACAGCCCTGCTTTCACGCCCTCTCCCACCCCTACACTCACGCCCTCTCCCACCCCTGCACTCATTCCCTCACACACCCCTGCACTCACGCCCCTCACACACTTGCCCTCACACCCCCACACATCCCTGCTCTCACGCCCCCACACATCCCTGTACTCACGCCCCACACATCCATGCACTCACGCCCCCACACACCCCTGCCCTCACACATCCCTGCACTCATGCCCTCACACACCCTTGCACTCTCTCCCCAAACACTCCTGCGTGACACACCCTTGTTCTCACGCCCCCACACATCCCTGCACTCACGCCCTCACACATCCCTGCACTCACGCCCTCACACATCCCTGCACTCACGCCCCCACACACCCCTGCACTCACGCCCCCACACACCCCTGCACTCACGCCCCCACACACCCCTGCACTCACGCCCTCACACACCCCTGCACTCTCTCCTCACACACTCCTGCACTCACGCCCCCACACATCCCTGCACTCACGCTCCCACACATCCCTGCACTCACGCCCCCACACACCCCTGCACTCACGCCCCCACACACCCCTGCACTCACGCCCCCACACACCCCTGCACTCACGCCCCCACACACCCCTGCACTCACGCCCCCACACACCCCTGCACTCACGCCCTCACACAGCCCTGCACTCTCTCCTCACACACTCCTGCACTCACGCCCCCACACATCCCTGCACTCACGTCCCCACACGCCCTCACACATCCCTGCACTCTCTCCCCACACACTTCTGCGTGACACACCCTTGTTCTCACGCCCCCACACATCCCTGCACTCACGCCCCCACATATCCCTGCACTCTCGCCCCCACATATCCCTGCACTCACGCCCCCACACATGCCTGCACTCACGCCCCCACACATCCCTGCACTCACGCCCCCACACATCCCTGCACTCACGCCCCACACATCCCTGAACTCACGCCCCCACATATCCCTGCACTCTCACCCCCACATATCCCTGCACTCACGCCCCCACACATGCCTGCACTCACGCCCCCACACATCCCTGCACTCACGCCCCACACATCCCTGCACTCACGCCCTCACACACCTCTGCACTCTCTCCCCACACTCCTGCGTGACACACCCGTGTTGTCACGCCCCCACACATCCCTGCACTCACGCCATCACACACCCCTGCTCTCACGCCCCCACACACCCCTGCACTCACGCCCCCACACATCCCTGCACTCACGCCCCACACATCCCTGCACTCACGCCCCACACATCCCTGCACTCACGCCCCCACACATCCCTGCACTCACGCCCTCACACACCTCTGCACTCTCTCCCCACACTCCTGCGTGACACACCCTTGTTGTCACGCCCCCACACATCCCTGCACTCACGCCCCCACACACCCCTGCACTCACGCCATCACACACCCCTGCTCTCACGCCCCCACACATCCCTGCACTCACGCCCCCACACACCCCTGCACTCACGCCCACACACACCCCTGCACTCACGCCCCCACACATCCCTGCACTCACGCCCTCACACACCTCTGCACTCTCTCCCCACACACCCCTGCACTCACGCCCCCACACACCCCTGCACTCTCTCCCCACACACTCCTGCACTCCTTCCCACCTATCCACAAAACCCGCTCTTTCTACACTACTGGACTTTAGCCATTGTTTCTCTCTCAAAGATTATAAATGGGAAAGGACAGGAACTAGAGTTCCCACTGAATGTAACACAGAGACGCTGGTAGTGAAGGCAGCAGTTAGGTTGTAAACCTGGAGAAGGTTTCGGGGGTCAACGCCCCCGCCGCCCGGTCTGAGACCAGGCTCCTGTGCAATTCTTCAGAGATTACAGTTTGTGGCAGGTTGTCATGAATTGTAACGTGGCATCGCTCATATATAAATATAAATATATATATATATATATATATATATATATATATATATATATATATATATATATATTATATATATATATATATATATATATATATATATATATATATGTTTCCATCAATTCCTTTCTTCCTTTACTCTCTGTTTTGCCTCCTCCTCCCTCTTTCCTTCCCTCCCTAACAGTGATTCCCACATCCTAACACAAACTTCTTGAAGCGAGAGAGTAATAAGAGGAGGAGACTGTGGCCATTAATACCCATATCACCGCCAGCCTCTGGGAGGAAGAGGAGGGGGAAGTAGGGGAATAGGAGGAGGAAAGGTAGAAAGAGAAAAGGGAGGTGGAGAAGAAGGAATAGTAGAAGATGTATACGTAAAAAATAGAGATAAAGGAAAGACGAAGCAGGTAAGAGTCCTGGGACCCAACAAGGGAGTCCTGGGACCCAGCAAGGGTGTCCTGGGACCCAGCAAGGGTGTCCTGGGACCCAACAAGGGAGTCCTGGGACCCACCAAGGAAATCCTGGGACCCAGCAAGGAAATCCTGGGTCCCAGCAAGGGAGTCCTGGGACCCAGCAAGGAAATCCTGGGTCCCAGCAAGGGAGTCCTGGGACCCAGCAAGGAAATCCTGGGTCCCAGCAAGGAAATCCTGGGACCCAGCAAGGAAATCCTGGGTCCCAGCAAGGGAGTCCTGGGACCCAGCAAGGAAATCCTGGGTCCCAGCAAGGAAATCCTGGGACCCAGCAAGGAAATCCTGGGTCCCAGCAAGGGAGTCCTGGGACCCAGCAAGGAAATCCTGGGACCCAGCAAGGAAATCCTGGGACCCAGCAAGGGTGTCCTGGGACCCAGCAAGGGTGTCCTGGGACCCAGCAAGGGTGTCCTGGGACCCAGCAAGGGTGTCCTGGGACCCAGCAAGGGTGTCCTGGGACCCAGCAAGGGTGTCCTGGGACCCAGCAAGGGTGTCCTGGGACCCAGCAAGGGTGTCCTGGGACCCAGCAAGGGTGTCCTGGGACCCAGCAAGGGTGTCCTGGGACCCAGCAAGGGTGTCCTGGGACCCAGCAAGGGTGTCCTGGGACCCAGCAAGGGTGTCCTGGGACCCAGCAAGGGAGTCCTGGGACCCAGCAAGGGTGTCCTGGGACCCAGCAAGGGAGTCCTGGGACCCAGCAAGGGAGTCCTGGGACCCAGCAAGGGAGTCCTGGGACCCAGCAAGGGAGTCCTGGGACCCAGCAAGGGTGTCCTGGGACCCAGCAAGGGTGTCCTGGGACCCAACAAGGGTGTCCTGGGACCCAGCAAGGGTGTCCTGGGACCCAGCAAGGGTGTCCTGGGTCCCAGCAAGGGTGTCCTGGGACCCAGCAAGGGTGTCCTGGGACCCAGCAAGGGTGTCCTTGAGGTCATCTATTTTAATATACAAAACTTTTCTTTCTGGAACTTGTGTGTTTGTACTCACCTATTTGTGGTTGCAGGGGTCGATTCACAGCTCCTGGCCCCGCCTCTTCGCTGATTGCTACTAGGTCCTCTCTCTCCCTGCCCCATGAGCTCTATTATACCTCGCCTTAAAACTATGTATGGTTCCCGCCTCCACTACGTCACTTTCTAGGCTATTCCACGGCCTGACTACTCTTTGACTGAAGAAATACTTCCTAACATCCCTTTGATTCATCTGAGTCTTCAACTTCCAATTGTGACCTCTTGTGTCTGTGTCCCATCTCTGGAGCATCCCGCCTTTGTCCACCTTGTCTATTCCGCGCAGTATTTTATATGTCGTTATCATGTCTCCCCTGGCCCTCCTGTCCTCCAGTGTCGTCAGGCCGATTTCCCTCAATCTTTCTTCGTAGGACAATCCCCGTAGCTCTGGGACTAGTCTTGTTGCAAACCTTTGCACTTTCTCTAATTTCTTGACGTGCTTGACTAGGTGTGGATTCCAAACTGGTGCTGCATACTCCAGGATGGGCCTGACGTAAATGGTATACAGAGTCTTAAACGAATCCTTACTGAGGTATCGGAACGCTATCCGTAGGTTTGCCAGGCGCCCGTATGCTGCAGCAGTTATCTGATTGATGTGCGCCTCAGGAGATATGCTCGGTGTTATATTCACCCCCAGATCTTTTTCCTTGAGTGAGGTTTGCAGTCTTTGGCCATCTAAACTATATTGTCTGCGGTGTTCTTTGCCCTTCCCCAATCTTCATGACTGCATTTGGCAGGGTTAAAATCAAGGAGCCAGTTGCTGGACCAGGCTTGTAGCCTGCCCAGGTCTCTTTGTAGTCCTGCCTGTGTGTGTGTGTGTGTGTGTGTGTGTCCATTTGATTTTCCGGGGGAAAGGAAGGAGGAAGTTGTGTAAGGGAGGTGGGAGATGTGGAATAGGGAAGGGTAGGCGAGCTCTATCTCTGGGTCCCGCTCACGTAGGCAGGGTTAGCTTTCACTGTATCATCGTCCAGGTCATTCCATTTTGTTTTACCCATTGCGATCATACCTCGGTAATGGAATATCATCAGTTTCCATCGAAGGAGGATCACTTCATTTCCTCGAATCAAGAGCCCTTCATAAACATCAAAGCTTCCATATTCCCCTTCCCCAGCTTCCCCTCTCCATCTTCAAGAAGTGTTTTGAAGAGGTGCTTCGTGACAGCCTTCTGCTTAATGTAAACTAAAAGTTCCACATTATTTTCTCTTATTTTTTGCGTTTCAGCTCTCTGGACACTCAAAAATATTTTGAGTGTTATTTTTATATCCCATTTTTCCATCGTTCATATATAACAAACAGAAGTCTCAGTCAACTGCTCCTCTACTCTGGCAATATTCTGAAAGCAAGTCTCCTTACTTTCTTAAGTAATAAGAAAACTGTGTCAGAGAAAGTTTTTACCAGACACTATTTGGCTAAAACATGAGATTTTTCAAGACATTGAAAAAAACTTTGATCGACAAAGTCTTTCTATTTGTAGTAACCAACTTGTCGCCATCATTCCTGCCAACCACTTGACTTTGTCAAAGTTCTTCCTGATGGTTGACTTGGCAAGTGCTCTACACTGCTGTTGAACACTGTTTCCTATAACTTACATGAGTGTAATGAACACTTCTCAATGTTCAGTAATAATTCACATGAAGATAGAAACAGGGATGTCTGCGTTCATGTGTGTGAAAGTAGTCGTTTTCATTCATATGTGTGAAAAAAAGTCGTTTTCATTCATGTGTGTGAAATAATATCCTCATATTTATATAGGGTTCTGAGAGTCAATCTTAAATTTAGAGTTTTATCATATGCCTGAGATGTTTTTCACTTTTTTTGCTCTCCAGACTACATCTCCAGTAACCACAAATCAGACAGTTCTTGAATCTGTCCAGGTCTTTCTGCTGCCTTCTATCATCCATTTTTATATTTCTTTATTTTGAATCGTCTGCTCATGTTGGTAAGTCATTCGTCCACTCCAACAATATTACTGGACCTAGAATTAATGTCTGGGTCTGCGTTAGTTATTCCTTCCCTAACACAGAACTGATGTTCGGGACTGCGTTAGTTATTCCTTCCCTGACACAGAATTGATGTCTGGGACTGCGTTAGTTATTCCTTCCCTGACACAGAATTGATGTCCGGGACTGCGTTAGTTATTCCTTCCCTGACACAGAATTGATGTCCGGGACTGCTCTAGTTATTCCTTCCTTGACACGGAATTGATGTCCGGGACTGCGCTAATTATTCCTTCCCATTCTAACAAATTTTCCAATGGATTGTAATTTAAATGTTATCCGAGTGGAACCATATAGATTTCATTAAGTCTAAGGGAGGGATCCCAATCATATGTAGCATCTTGCCTAGAAGGGGAGTAGGAAATGAATGGTTGTCTAGGGCAATTGGTGTAAATTGCTGGCTAGACAGATACTGCAAGGAACTTGCAATCCCATTCATTGACAACTGGAACAACTTTTATGGCAAACATGATATGTATGCAAGGGATGGGGTACATCTCTCTGGGGCAGGGGTGGTAGCACTTGCAGACTCGATTGAGAAGGCCATTGGTGAAATGCCTATGATTTTAAACTGATGGAAGATAGAGGTATGGGTGTGTGTGGGAAACAAGCAGGTTGCAACACTAGGGTTGGAAACAGTAAATGTATAAAAGGCATTCAGCATGAAGTTATAAATAAAGACAATAGATCAGGTCAGCAAACAAAGGGGGACAGCAGAGGGCAGCAAGGGACTAGCTCCCTTAAGGTTTACTATACTAATAGCAGGAGTGTAAGAAATAAGATAGATGAGCTAAGATTAATTGCAAGTGCAGGAAACATAGATATTATTGCTATAACAGAGACCTGGCTCAATCTGAAAGAGAGATGCCCTCTGAATGTCACATACAAGGCTATAAATTATTCCACACTGACAGGGTCAACAGGAAAGGTGGTGGAGTAGCGATGTATGTCAGAGACAATTTAAATTGTTGTGTTAGACAAGATATTAAATTAGAAGCGTCAGCCACTGAATCTGTTTGGTTACAGCTTCTCGAGGGCCGAGAAAAACTAATTTTGGGTGTGATTTACAGGGCCCCAAATCTTGATAGGGAGTGCAGTAAACTTCTATGGGACGAAATTCGTAAGGCATCTACATACGAAAATGTTGGGCTAATGGGAGATTTCAACTATAGACAGATTGACTGGAGCAATTTGACAGGAAATTTAGAGTCAGGTGACTTTCTTGATACAATCCAGGATTGTTTTTTAAAACAGTTTGTGACAGAGCCAACTAGGGGAAATAACCTCCTTGACTTGGTTCTTGCCAGTAGGGAAACACTAATTAATAATCTTGAGGTTAATGATGAGCTTGGGGAAAGTGATCACAAATCACTCAGTTTTAATATATCATGGAATACCCCTAATAATGGCAATCAAGTCTCCGTCCCTGACTTTCGCTTGGCTGATTTCATAGGACTGAAAAATTACTTAGGTAGGCTGAACTGGAATGACCTGACTAAGGGTCAGGTAGGTGGTGATGGTTGCCGATACGATGCTTTCCAGGGCATAGTTCTAGCTGCTCAGTCAAATTATGTTCCAAATAGGGAAATCAGATCAAACAAAAATGATCCTAAATGGATGAACAATAGATTAAAATACCTGATTGGTCAAAAGAGAGGCATATATAGGCAAATCAAAAGAGGAGAGGGGCAATTAAGAAATCGATATATTCAGTTAAAGAGAGAAATAAAAAGGGGAATTAGAAAAGCAAAAAGAGATTATGAGGTTAAAGTTGCAAGAGAATCGAAGACTAACCCAAAAGGATTCTTTCAGGTATACAGAAGTAAGATCAGGGACAAGATAGGCCCACTCAAAAGTTCCTCGGGTCAGCTCACTGACAGTGATAAGGAAATGTGTAGAATTTTTAACACATACTTCCTCTCAGTTTTTACACAGGAGGATACCAGCGATATTCCAGTAATGATAAATTATGTAGAACAGGACGATAATAAACTGTGCACGATTAGGGTCACAAGTGACATGGTCCTTAGGCAAATAGATAAATTAAAACCTAACAAATCCCCAGGCCCTGATGAACTGTATGCAAGGGTTCTAAAGGAATGTAAAGAGGAGCTTAGCACACCTTTGGCTAATCTTTTCAACATATCACTTCAAACTGGCATGGTGCCAGATAAGTGGAAAATGGCAAATGTGATACCTATTTTCAAAACAGGTGACAGGTCCTTAGCTTCGAACTATAGACCAATAAGCCTAACCTCCATAGTGGGAAAATTTATGGAATCAATAATTGCCGAGGCAGTTCGTAGGCACCTTGAAAAGCATAAATTAATCAACGAATCTCAGCATGGTTTTACAAAGGGGCGTTCCTGCCTTACGAATTTATTAACTTTTTTCACTAAGGTATTTGAGGAGGTAAATCATGGTAATGAATATGATATTGTGTATATGGACTTCAGTAAGGCTTTTGACAGGGTCCCACATCAGAGACTATTGAAGAAAATTAAAGCACATGGAATAGGAGGAGAAATTTTTTCCTGGATAGAGGCATGGTTGACAAATAGGCAGCAGAGTGTTTGCATAAATGGGGAGAAATCAGAGTGGGGAAGCGTCACGAGCGGTGTTCCACACGGGTCAGTGTTGGGCCCCCTGCTGTTCACAATCTACATAAACGACATAGATGAGGGCATAAAGAGCGACATCGGCAAGTTTACCGATGACACCAAAATAGGCCGTCGAATTCATTCTGACGAGGACATTCGAGCACTCCAGGAAGATTTGAATAGACTGATGCAGTGGTCGGAGAAGTGGCAGATGCAGTTTAATATAGACAAATGCAAAGTTCTAAATGTTGGACAGGACAATAACCATGCCACATATAAACTAAATAATGTAGATCTTAATATTACGGATTGCGAAAAAGATTTAGGAGTTCTGGTTAGCAGTAATCTGAAACCAAGACAACAGTGCACAAGTGTTCGCAATAAAGCTAATAGAATCCTTGGCTTCATATCAAGAAGCATAAATAATAGGAGTCCTCAGGTTGTTCTTCAACTCTATACATCCTTGGTTAGGCCTCATTTAGATTATGCTGCACAGTTTTGGTCACCGTATTACAGAATGGATATAAATTCTCTGGAAAATGTACAAAGGAGGATGACAAAGTTGATCCCATGTATCAGAAACCTTCCCTATGAGGATAGACTAAGGGCCCTGAATCTGCACTCTCTAGAAAGACGTAGAATTAGGGGGGATATGTTTGAGGTGTATAAATGGAAGACAGGAATAAATAAAGGGGATGTAAATAGTGTGCTGAAAATATCTAGCCTAGACAGGACTTGCAGCAATGGTTTTAAGTTGGAAAAGTTCAGATTCAGGAAGGATATAGGAAAGTACTGGTTTGGTAATAGAATTGTGGATGAGTGGAACAAACTCCCGAGTACAGTGATAGAGGCCAGAACGTTGTGTAGCTTTAAAAATAGGTTGGATAAATACATGAGTGGATGTGGGTGGGTGTGAGTAGGACCTGATAGCTTGTGCTACCAGGTCGGTTGCCGTGTTCCTCCCTTAAGTCAATGTGACCTGACCTGACTAGGTTGGGTGCATTGGCTTAAGCCGGTAGGAGACTTGGACCTGCCTCGCATGGGCCAGTAGGCCTTCTGCAGTGTTCCTTCGTTCTTATGTTCTTATGTTCTTATATCAAAGGTTTTGTTACTTCCTAAGAATCTGCACTCTAATCCTCCTCCTCTTCCCTGTCTAGCCTCCACTAGCATGTTACCTGTGTCTATAACACGTAATAAGGCACGATCTTCCATTGTTAATACCATGTTGTTGGTTTTCGAGGATATTTATACACAAATCATTTATAAATCCTTACAAGGTACACTTCTTTCTGGTCTGTAGTTTAGGATTTCTTACTACGGCCTCGATTCACCTTTTTAATACACTTGTTATATTATTTTCTTCCAGTGACCTGGAAGTTCACCTGACTCTAATGTTTTCTTGAAGATTTGTGCACCTGGTCTGTACAGCATTTCAGATGCTTCTTTTAATATCGAAGGTGATGCTTCATCAGGCCGAGATGACTGTCATGTGTCAGTGTTATTAAGAATTTCAGATGTCTAAATGCTTTCTAGCCCCTCAAGGTTTGCCCTCCATCATCACAGCTATTGCTAATTCCTCATTAGTACATTATATATGCACACACACACAAGCACACACGCTATAGAAACGAAACGAGTTGCAAATATGCAATCTCAGCAATACAAAACAAGTTACCAATGGACCTTTGGCGATTTCATGCTTCATGAGCTATGTAATGTGGCAAAATCTGAAGCCTAAGCCTACCTGTTGCAACTCTTGCAACATCGCATTGCTCCTGACGAAGATCAGAGACGCGAAAGGCCTAGAGCTAGTGTGTTCCATCCTTTGGTGGTTTGTTTCACACAACAGCATATTTACTTGACCTTACAGCAAATTTTATTTTCATTTTCCGTGGCTAAGGTTGTCCCTTTCTCATTGATATCAAGTTACAATTTCCAAAAATTTTCCTTCTGATTTGGCTATAAAGTAACTGTGGCGGTGTATTTACTCTTAATATTATACCCAATTTATTTTCGGTTTCTTCCATAATCGGGGATATTTTCCACTTCTTGTTTTTCTCTCCCAGAAATTTGCTTCCTTACACTGATGTTTTGACCATTATTTTCTTACTGACTGTCATCTATTTTTCTCTGTATAAAAACAAATTTCTCTTTTGTATTTTTTCTTAAAAAACTTTACTGTTTTCAAGACGGGGAGTTCTGTAAACCCAGGACCCACTGTAGTTGTGATGGTAAACCCAGGACCCACTGTAGTTGTGATGGTAAACCCAGGACCCACTGTAGTTGTGATGGTAAACCCAGGACCCACTGTAGTTGTGATGGTAAACCCAGGACCCACTGTAGTTGTGATTGTAAACCCAGGACCCACTGTAGTTGTGATGGTAAACCCAGGACCCACTGTAGTTGTGATGGTAAACCCAGGACCCACTGTAGTTGTGATTGTAAACCCAGGACCCACTGTAGTTGTGATGGTAAACCCAGGACCCACTGTAGTTGTGATGGTAAACCCAGGACCCACTGTAGTTGTGATTGTAAACCCAGGACCCACTGTAGTTGTGATGGTAAACCCAGGACCCACTGTAGTTGTGATGGTAAACCCAGGACCCACTGTAGTTGTGATGGTAAACCCAGGACCCACTGTAGTTGTGATGGTAAACCCAGGACCCACTGTAGTTGTGATGGTAAACCCAGGACCCACTGTAGTTGTGATTGTAAACCCAGGACCCACTGTAGTTGTGATGGTAAACCCAGGACCCACTGTAGTTGTGATGGTAAACCCAGGACCCACTGTAGTTGTGACGGTAAACCCAGGACTCACTGTAGTTGTGATTGTAAACCCAGGACCCACTGTAGTTGTGATGGTAAACCCAGGACCCACTGTAGTTGTGATGGTAAACCCAGGACCCACTGTAGTTGTGATGGTAAACCCAGGACCCACTGTAGTTGTGATGGTAAACCCAGGACCCACTGTAGTTGTGATGGTAAACCCAGGACCCACTGTAGTTGTGATGTTAAACCCAGGACCCACTGTAGTTATGATGGTAAACCCAGGACCCACTGTAGTTATGATGGTAAACCCAGGACCCACTGTAGTTGTGATGGTAAACCCAGGACCCACTGTAGTTGTGATGGTAAACCCAGGACCCACTGTAGTTGTGATGGTAAACCCAGGACCCACTGTAGTTGTGATGTTAAACCCAGGACCCACTGTAGTTATGATGGTAAACCCAGGACCCACTGTAGTTGTGATGGTAAACCCAGGACCCACTGTAGTTGTGATGGTAAACCAAGGACCCACTGTAGTTGTGATGTTAAACCCAGGACCCACTGTAGTTGTGATGGTAAACCAAGGACCCACTGTAGTTGTGATGGTAAACCCAGGACCTACTTTAGTTGTGATGGTAAACCCAGGACCTACTTTAGTTGTGATGGTAAACCCAGGACCCACTGTAGTTGTGATGGTAAACCAAGGACCCACTGTAGTTGTGATGGTAAAACCAGGACCCACTGTAGTTGATGGTAAACCCAGGACCTACTTTAGTTGTGATGGTAAACCCAGGACCCACTGTAGTTGTGATGGTAAACCAAGGACCCACTGTAGTTGTGATGGTAAAACCAGGACCCACTGTAGTTGATGGTAAACCCAGGACCCACTGTAGTTGTGATGGTAAACCAAGGACCCACTGTAGTTGTGATGGTAAACCCAGGACCCACTGTAGTTGTGACGGTAAACCCAGGACTCACTGTAGTTGTGATGGTAAACCCAGGACCCACTGTAGTTGTGATGTTAAACCCAGGACCCACTGTAGTTGTGACGGTAAACCCAGGACTCACTGTAGTTGTGATGGTAAACCCAAGACCCACTGTAGTTGTGATGTTAAACCCAGGACCCACTGTAGTTATGATGGTAAACCCAGGACCCACTGTAGTTGTGATGGTGAACCCAGGACCCACTGTAGTTGTGATGGTAAACCCAGGACCCACTGTAGTTGTGATGGTAAACCCAGGACCCACTGTAGTTGTGATGGTAAACCCAGGACCCACTGTAGTTGTGATGGTAAACCCAGGAATCACTGTAGTTGTGATGGTAAACCCAGGACCCACTGTAGTTGTGATGGTAAACCCAGGACCCACTGTAGTTGTGATGGTAAACCCAGGACCCACTGTAGTTGTGATGGTAAACCCAGGACCCACTGTAGTTGTGATGGTAAACCCAGGACCTACTTTAGTTGTGATGGTAAACCCAGGGCCCACTGTAGTTGTGACGGTAAACCCAGGGCCCACTGTAGTTGTGACGGTAAACCCAGGGCCCACTGTAGTTGTGACGGTAAACCCAGGACCCACTGTAGTTGTGACGGTAAACCCAGGGCCCACTGTAGTTGTGACGGTAAACCCAGGGCCCACTGTAGTTGTGACGGTAAACCCAGGGCCCACTGTAGTTGTGACGGTAAACCCAGGGCCCACTGTAGTTGTGACGGTAAACCCAGGACCCACTGTAGTTGTGAAGGTAAACCCTGGACCCAGTGTAGTTGACGGTAACCCCAGGGCCCACTGTAGTTGTGACGGTAAACCCAGGACCCACTGTAGTTGTGATGGTAAACCCAGGACCCACTGTAGTTGTGACGGTAAACCCAGGACCCACTGTAGTTGTGACGGTAAACCCAGGGCCCACTGTAGTTGTGACGGTAAACCCAGGACCCACTGTAGTTGTGATGGTAAACCCAGGACCCACTGTAGTTGTGACGGTAAACCCAGGGCCCACTGTAGTTGTGACGGTAAACCCAGGGCCCACTGTAGTTGTGACGGTAAACCCAGGGCCCACTGTAGTTGTGACGGTAAACCCAGGACCCACTGTAGTTGTGACGGTAAACCCAGGGCCCACTGTAGTTGTGACGGTAAACCCAGGACCCACTGTAGTTGTGACGGTAAACCCAGGACCCACTGTAGTTGTGACGGTAAACCCAGGGCCCACTGTAGTTGTGATGGTAAACCCAGGGCCCACTGTAGTTGTGACGGTAAACCCAGGACCCACTGTAGTTGTGACGGTAAACCCAGGGCCCACTATAGTTGTGATGGTAAACCCAGGACCCACTGTAGTTGTGACGGTAAACCCAGGGCCCACTGTAGTTGATGGCAAACCCAGGACCCACTGTTGTTGTGATGGTAAACCCAGGACCCACTGTAGTTGATAGCAAACCCAGGACCCACTGCAGCTGTGATGGTAAACCCTGGACCCACTGTAGTTGTGATTGTAAACCCAGGACCCACTGTAGTTGTGATTGTAAACCCAGGACCCACTGTAGTTGTGATGGTAAACCCAGGACCCACTGTAGTTGTGATGGTAAACCCAGGACCCACTGTAGTTGTGATGGTAAACCCAGGACCTACTTTAGTTGTGATGGTAAACCCAGGGCCCACTGTAGTTGTGACGGTAAACCCAGGGCCCACTGTAGTTGTGACGGTAAACCCAGGGCCAACTGTAGTTGTGACGGTAAACCCAGGACCCACTGTAGTTGTGACGGTAAACCCAGGGCCCACTGTAGTTGTGACGGTAAACCCAGGGCCCACTGTAGTTGTGACGGTAAACCCAGGGCCCACTGTAGTTGTGACGGTAAACCCAGGGCCCACTGTAGTTGTGACGGTAAACCCAGGACCCACTGTAGTTGTGATGGTAAACCCAGGACCCACTGTAGTTGTGACGGTAAACCCAGGGCCCACTGTAGTTGTGACGGTAAACCCAGGACCCACTGTAGTTGTGATGGTAAACCCAGGACCCACTGTAGTTGTGACGGTAAACCCAGGACCCACTGTAGTTGTGACGGTAAACCCAGGGCCCACTGTAGTTGTGACGGTAAACCCAGGACCCACTGTAGTTGTGATGGTAAACCCAGGACCCACTGTAGTTGTGACGGTAAACCCAGGGCCCACTGTAGTTGTGACGGTAAACCCAGGGCCCACTGTAGTTGTGACGGTAAACCCAGGGCCCACTGTAGTTGTGACGGTAAACCCAGGACCCACTGTAGATGTGACGGTAAACCCAGGGCCCACTGTAGTTGTGACGGTAAACCCAGGACCCACTGTAGTTGTGACGGTAAACCCAGGACCCACTGTAGTTGTGACGGTAAACCCAGGGCCCACTGTAGTTGTGATGGTAAATCCAGGGCCCACTGTAGTTGTGACGGTAAACCCAGGACCCACTGTAGTTGTGACGGTAAACCCAGGGCCCACTGTAGTTGTGATGGTAAACCCAGGACCCACTGTAGTTGTGACGGTAAACCCAGGGCCCACTGTAGTTGATGGCAAACCCAGGACCCACTGTTGTTGTGATGGTAAACCCAGGACCCACTGTAGTTGATAGCAAACCCAGGACCCACTGCAGCTGTGATGGTAAACCCTGGACCCACTGTAGTTGTGATTGTAAACCCAGGACCCACTGTAGTTGTGATTGTAAACCCAGGACCCACTGTAGTTGTGATGGTAAACCCAGGACCCACTGTAGTTGTGATGGTAAACCCAGGACCCACTGTAGTTGTGATGGTAAACCCAGGACCCACTGTAGTTGTGATTGTAAACCCAGAACCCACTGTAGTTGTGATGGTAAACCCAGAACCCACTGTAGTTGATGGCAAACCAAGGACCCACTGTAGGTGTGATGGTAAACCCAGGACCCACTGTAGTTGTGATGGTAAACCCAGGACCCACTGTAGTTGTGATGGTAAACCCAGGACCCACTGTAGTTGTGATGGTAAACCCAGGACCCACTGTAGTTGTGATGGTAAACCCAGGACCCACTGTAGTTGTGATGGTAAACCCAGGACCCACTGTAGTTGATAGCAAACCCAGGACCCACTGCAGCTGTGATGGTAAACCCTGGACCCACTGTAGTTGTGATGGTAAACCCAGGACCCACTGTTGTTGTGATGGTAAACCCAGGACCCACTGTAGTTGATGGTAAACCCAGGACCCACTGTAGTTGTGATGGTAAACCCAGGACCCACTGTAGTTGTGATGGTAAACCCAGGACCCACTGTAGTTGATGGTAAACCCAGGACCCACTGTAGTTGATGGTAAACCCAGGACCCACTGTAGTTGTGATGGTAAACCCAGGACCCACTGTAGTTGATGGTAAACCCAGGACCCACTGTAGTTGATGGTAAACCCAGGACCCACTGTAGTTGATGGTAAACCCAGGACCCACTGTAGTTGTGATGGTAAACCAAGGACCCACTGTAGTTGTGATGGTAAACCCAGGACCCACTGTAGTTGTGATGTTAAACCCAGGACCCACTGTAGTTGTGATGGTAAACCCAGGACCCACTGTAGTTGTGATGGTAAACCCAGGACCCACTGTAGTTGATGGTAAACCCAGGACCCACTGTAGTTGATGGTAAGCCCAGGACCCACTGTAGTTGTGATGGTAAACCCAGGACCCACTGCAGTTGTGATGGTAAACCCAGGACCCACTGTAGTTGTGATGGTAAACCCAGGACCCACTGTAGTTGTGATGGTAAACCCTGGACCCACTGCAGTTGTGATGGTAAACCTAGGACCCACTGTAGTTGATGGTAAACCCAGGACCCACTGTAGTTGATGGTAAACCCAGGACCCACTGTTGTTGTGATTGTAAACCCAGGACCCACTGTAGTTGATGGTAAACCCAGTACCCACTGTAGTTGATGGTAAACCCAGGACCCACTGTAGTTGATGGTAAACCCAGGACCCACTGTAGTTGATGGTAAACCCAGGACCCACTGTAGTTGTGATGGTAAACCCAGGACCCACTGCAGTTGTGATGGTAAACCCAGGACCCACTGTAGTTGTGATGGTAAACCCAGGACCCACTGCAGTTGTGATGGTAAACCTAGGACCCACTGTAGTTGATGGTAAACCCAGGACCCACTGTAGTTGATGGTAAACCCAGGACCCACTGTTGTTGTGATGGTAAACCCAGGACCCACTGTAGTTGATGGTAAACCCAGGACTCACTGCAGTTGTGATGGTAAACCCAGGACCCACTGTAGTTGTGATGGTAAACCCAGGACCCACTGCAGTTGTGATGGTAAACCTAGGACCCACTGTAGTTGATGGTAAACCCAGGACCCACTGTAGTTGATGGTAAACCCAGGACCCACTGTAGTTGATGGTAAACCCAGGACCCACTGTAGTTGTGATGGAAAACCCAGGACCCACTGTAGTTGTGATGGTAAACCCAGGACCCACTGTAGTTGTGATTGTAAACCCAGGACCCACTGTAGTTGTGATTGTAAACCCAGGACCCACTGTAGTTGTGATGGTAAACCTAGGACCCACTGTTGTTGTGATGGTAAACCCAGGACCCACTGTAGTTGTGATGGTAAACCCCAGGACCCACTGTAGTTGTGATGGTAAACCCAGGACCCACTGTAGTTGTGATGGTAAACCCCAGGACCCACTGTAGTTGATGGTAAACCCAGGAGCCACTGTAGTTGTGATGGTAAACCCAGGAACCACTGTAGTTGTGATGGTAAACCCAGGACCCACTGTAGTTGTGATGGTAAACCCAGGACCCACTGTAGTTGTGATGGTAAACCCAGGACCCACTGTAGTTGTGATGGTAAACCCAGGACCCACTGTAGTTGTGATGGTAAACCCAGGAACCACTGTAGTTGTGATGGCAAACCCAGGACCCACTGTAGTTGTGATGGTAAACCCAGGACCCACTGTAGTTGTGATGGTAAACCCAGGACCCACTGTAGTTGTGATGGTAAACCCAGGACCCACTGTAGTTGTGATGGTAAACCCAGGACCCACTGTAGTTGTAATAGTAAACCCAGGGCCCACTGTAGTTGTGATGGTAAACCCAGGACCCACTGTAGTTGTGATATTAAACCCAGGACCCACTGTAGTTGTGATAGTATACCCAGGACCCACTGTAGTTAATGGTAAACGTCTAACTCCGTAGTTTAGTCTCATAAATGCAGTATATATGAAACTTTTTTGACACTTTATCATTTTTTTTTAGTTTGGCTTTATCTCCAGCAAGTAGCAGAATATTAACACACAGTTGAGCAACTCACTAAAGTAGTGATTCCCAGTGTGCGGCGGCCGCTCCACAGGGAAGCAATTGGAATGTTTTTTGAAGGCAATATAAATTAAGTTACCTAAATAAATTTAATTTTGATGTATTGTAATTTTGACCCAATAATATACCGTTTCAACACCCGAATATTTTTTTGTATTAGGGGGCCATAAAATTTGTTGAGGTATTGAGTTGGGGCATGACGCAAAAAAAAAAAAAAAAGGGTTGGGGGACCAGTGCAACAGAGGAAAAATAACAAGGTCCAGTAGGCTACTTTGTTTCCCATTTTCTGTTTCCCATTTTCTTTGTTTCCCATTTTCTCTAGGTCTTATTGATTGCCTTGATGTGTCTCCGAGTGCTGCATAAATATAATACTGTAGTATTTTAATTTGTCATGGAGTGGATTGTCAAATGACGTAAACGTTCACAAATTATGGTTATGATCTACTTGCAGAGAACATTCTCCTCTCCTCCAAACAAATAAAATCTCATTATTGAGTCAGTTTTTCTCGTCCATTTCTTTGGGTTCTCATGGGCCCCCCAATTCCTCATTTAGTTCCTGGTCTGATTGCTGATTTTGCACTTATATACCAGATATTTATTATGCATTGTCTCAGTCGTATTCGTCTGGGCCTTCTGTTGTTTGGTGGTGGGTTGTAAACGACAGTCACAAAGCGGCTGAGACCCACGAGCATTGACCCAAGAATATTATCTTAGAATTCATCACAGTCTGGAATTATCATTTTTCAGAATGTGTCGCCGATTATTATTATGAGTGCCACCCCCCACCCCCCATCCTCCCCTGGTTCTTCACTCTCACTTCTCTGCACACAAGAGCCCCTGGGAACCACTGCAGCTCTCATCATTTTAATTAACTTGTTTTCATTAAGAGCGATGATGTCTGCTCTTTATCCCTTTGCTCTTTCATTTACATCAAGTTTTGTTCGGATTCCATCAATATTGATATATATTATTTTGATGTATGTTTTTGCTCATCTGGTGAATACCTGATTTTGGAATGGAGATCTTGTGAGGGTGATGGGCCCTGTGGGCGAGATGTGTCTCAGTGGGGTTGATGGATTAAGGGAGGGAGGGCGTTAAAGGTGTTATTGAAGTTTGGGGAGGGAAGGGAGAAGGGAGAAATTGTTTGAGGGTGTTCTTTGAAGGGGAGAACACTAGAACACTTGAGAGGAACGTTAATGGATAGAACATTTTCTCTGAAGTTGAGATGGATTATGGATTGGCATTATTTGGTAGCCATCTAATAAGGAGATGGAGATGGATGGGTGGGGATATCAGGAGGGTGTGGATGGGTATGACTGGCATAAAGTATGATGAGAGTGTTGATGAGAATGAATAGGTAGAGATATGGGGTGACTATGGATACAACTGGGTATAGTGAGGATGTAGATAGGACTGAATGAGTAGATATCACGAGGGTGTGGATAAGAGTCACTGTCTCGTGTGAGTCACTAAGAGTCACTGTCTCGTGTGAGTCACTAAGAGTCATTGTCTCGTGTGAGTCACTAAGAGTCACTGTCTCGTGTGAGTCACTAAGAGTCACTGTCTCGTGTGAGTCACTAAGAGTCACTGTCTCGTGTGAGTCACTAAGAGTCACTGTCTCGTGTGAGTCACTAAGAGTCACTGTCCCGTACGAGCCACTAAGAGTCACTGTCTCGTGTGAGTCACTAAGAGTCACTGTCTCGTGTGAGTCACTAAGAGTCAGTCTCGTGTGAGTCACTAAGAGTCACTGTCCCGTACGAGCCACTAAGAGTCACTGTCTCGTGTGAGTCACTAAGAGTCACTGTCTCGTGTGAGTCACTAAGAGTCAGTCTCGTGTGAGTCACTAAGAGTCATTGTCTCGTGTGAGTCACTAAGAGTCACTGTCCCGTACGAGCCACTAAGAGTCACTGTCTCGTGTGAGTCACTAAGAGTCACTGTCCCGTACGAGCCACTAAGAGTCACTGTCCCGTACGAGTCACTAAGAGTCACTGTCTCGTGTGAGTCACTAAGAGTCACTGTCCCGTACGAGCCACTAAGAGTCACTGTCTCGTTTGAGTCACTAAGAGTCACTGTCTCGTGTGAGCCACTAAGAGTCACTGTCCCGTACGAGCCACTAAGAGTCACTGTCTCGTGTGAGTCACTAAGAGTCAGTCTCGTGTGAGTCACTAAGAGTCACTGTCCCGTACGAGCCACTAAGAGTCACTGTCTCGTGTGAGTCACTAAGAGTCACTGTCTCGTGTGAGTCACTAAGAGTCAGTCTCGTGTGAGTCACTAAGAGTCATTGTCTCGTGTGAGTCACTAAGAGTCACTGTCTCGTGTGAGTCACTAAGAGTCACTGTCCCGTACGAGCCACTAAGAGTCACTGTCTCGTGTGAGTCACTAAGAGTCACTGTCTCGTGTGAGTCACTAAGAGTCACTGTCTCGTGTGAGTCACTAATAGTCACTGTCTCGTGTGAGTCACTAATAGTCACTGTCTCGTGTGAGTCACTAAGAGTCACTGTCTCGTGTGAGTCACTAAGTCACTTTCTCGTGTGAGTCACTAAGAGTCACTGTCTCGTGTGAGTCACTAAGAGTCACTGTCCCGTACGAGCCACTAAGAGTCACTGTCTCGTGTGAGTCACTAAGAGTCACTGTCTCGTGCGAGTCACTAATAGTCACTGTCTCGTGTGAGTCACTAAGAGTCACTGTCTCGTGTGAGTCACTAAGAGTCACTGTCTCGTGTGAGTCACTAAGAGTCACTGTCTCGTGTGAGTCACTAAGAGTCACTGTCTCGTGTGAGTCACTAAGAGTCACTGTCTCGTGTGAGTCACTAAGAGTCACTGTCTCGTGTGAGTCACTAAGAGTCACTGTCTCGTGTGAGTCACTAAGAGTCACTGTCTCGTGTGAGTCACTAAGAGTCACTGTCTCGTGTGAGTCACTAAGAGTCACTGTCTCGTGTGAGTCACTAAGAGTCACTGTCTCGTGTGAGTCACTAAGAGTCACTGTCCCGTACGAGCCACTAAGAGTCACTGTCTCGTGTGAGTCACTAAGAGTCACTGTCTCGTGTGAGTCACTAAGAGTCACTGTCTCGTGTGAGTCACTAAGAGTCACTGTCTCGTGTGAGTCACTAATAGTCACTGTCTCGTGTGAGTCACTAAGAGTCACTGTCTCGTGTGAGTCACTAAGAGTCACTGTCTCGTGTGAGTCACTAAGTCACTTTCTCGTGTGAGTCACTAAGAGTCACTGTCTCGTGTGAGTCACTAAGAGTCACTGTCCCGTACGAGCCACTAAGAGTCACTGTCTCGTGTGAGTCACTTAGAGTCACTGTCTCGTGCGAGTCACTAATAGTCACTGTCTCGTGTGAGTCACTAAGAGTCACTGTCTCGTGTGAGTCACTAAGAGTCACTGTCTCGTGTGAGTCACTAAGAGTCACTGTCTCGTGTGAGTCACTAAGAGTCACTGTCTCGTGTGAGTCACTAAGAGTCACTGTCTCGTGTGAGTCACTAAGAGTCACTGTCTCGTGTGAGTCACTAAGAGTCACTGTCTCGTGTGAGTCACTAAGAGTCACTGTCTCGTGTGAGTCACTAAGAGTCACTGTCTCGTGTGAGTCACTAAGAGTCACTGTCTCGTGTGAGTCACTAAGAGTCACTGTCCCGTACGAGCCACTAAGAGTCACTGTCTCGTGTGAGTCACTAAGAGTCACTGTCTCGTGTGAGTCACTAAGAGTCACTGTCTCGTGTGAGTCACTAAGAGTCACTGTCTCGTGTGAGTCACTAAGAGTCACTGTCTCGTGTGAGTCACTAAGAGTCAGTCTCGTGTGAGTCACTAAGAGTCACTGTCTCGTGTGAGTCACTAAGAGTCACTGTCTCGTGTGAGTCACTAAGAGTCAGTCTCGTGTGAGTCACTAAGAGTCACTGAGACAGCAGTGTTGTTTACACTCGCTCTTACCAAAACAAAAATAAATAACACAGAGTCACTGAAGATATTTTACAGAAAGTTAAAGTTTGCAACTTTCACGCTGCTCAGTTTTGAACGTCTTTTTACTGACATATTTCAAAATTCTCAGATTTCTATATATTTTTTTTTAATTTCAGAGCCTGTTGTGAACCACCTGGGATCGATGAACCTCAATTTCAGAACCGCTGGTCCATAGCAATATGGACAGCTAGATTATCCATGGTGGGATCTGGGGTTATTGGCATCTTGCTGGAGTTTAGAGATAAGGTAAATATCACACAAATTGGTTCTACACGTTTCCGGACGATTGTCCCATTTCCACTTTCCATCCATATTTTGACATGTTTCCTTCTCGGGTACCGGCAGGTAGGAGTTCTTTACGGCTTCAGCTCTCAGTAGCCCTTTAAACCAAAACACTAGCTTGCAGCATCACTGCCTGGACAGTCTCATCACTTATTGTACCGACATGAAGCTTTCTATTGTCATACATTTCCTCAGATGCATTTTGCACTAACACGTTTGCTCACATCCTCGAAATCCTCTACATGTCACTCAGACTTTTAATCTTCCTTATGGCATTATTCACCTTACTAGAGTTCTCTGATCTTAATCGTTTCCCAAAAATACTTTTGATATACCGACTTTTCTTTTTCTTTTACGTTCCCCTCCTCCTCCTTGCTTTTACGTTCCCCTCCTCCTCCTTACTTTTACGTTCCCCTCCTCCTCCTTACTTTTACGTTCCCCTCCTCCTCCTTACTTTTACGTTCCCCTCCTCCTCCTTGCTTTTCCGTACGCTCTTTGCATTAGTCTCTCAGCGTAAGCTGACTGCTGTTGGACACATCCAGGTAAAAACGTTGAAGAAAATTCCACTCCTGCTGGAATGTCATATCGTGCGTAGGGAAAACACTCGTCCTGTGTAAGAAAACACTCCAGTTCTGTGTAAGAAAACTCCAGTAACTGCTGGAAGTCTTCAGGTGTTGCGTACAAGGTACCTGAGTACCTAATGACATTAATTAAAAATAACGTGATCCTGTTATCTTTTCTATATTCGTCTTATTTGCTATCTGTTACATATGCGAATGAATATCTGACCAATAAAGTGAAATGTAAATCACCAATGTCTATTAAGTGATCTCCAAGTGACCTGAAAAATACAACTTGAGTGATTTACAGAATGTATGTAAATATCATGAATATTGTAAATAATTAATAGTAAATGATCCTTAATTATCATGTAAATGATATGCGAGGGTCCGTTCTCTCTCTCTCTCTCTCTCTCTCTCTCTCTCTCTCTCTCTGTCTCTCTCTCTCTCTCTCTCATTCTCTCTCTCTCTCATTCTCTCTCTCTCGTTCTCTCTCCTGCATAATGGCTCACGTCTCGCTCCCTCCCACTCCATTAATCCACTCTATCGTTCCTTCTTGCTACTTCACTGCCCATTCTCCCCTCACTCTCCCTCACCCTCGCCCCCATTCTCCCCTCACTCTCCCTCACCCTCGCCCCCATTCTTCATCACCCTCAGTCTTCCTGACCCTGCTCTCCCTGACCCTCAACTTTTCTTCCTTCCCACTCTCCTGATCCCCCACTCTCCCGGATCCCCCTCTCCCTGACACCCCTATCCCTGACCCCCACTCTCCCTGACCCCCACTCTCCCTGACCCCCACTCTCCCTGACCCCTCCCACTCAATGCTCCCTCTATAGCCTCTTTTCTCTTCTCAGATTCCATGCACAAGTCCCTACTTCCCTTCTCTTCCATTCATTCTCTCTGTCTCTCTTTATCCCACTTCTCAGCTCTCCCCTTACATGATTTCCCTCCCATCCCACTCTCCCCACGTAATCCCTCCCATTGCCCTCTCATCCCCTGTCAGAAATAGTCAACAACCGAGTCTACATCGTAACCCCTCTTGAAAACCTTCTTGCCCGAAATCTTTGTCTCTGTGTCTGTCTCTCCTCCCTCCTATCTCTCTCTCTCTCCTTCCCTGGAGAGATGGGGGAAGGATGGAGGTATCAGTGTGAGACAGTTTATCCTTCTTCATTGTGTGTCGCTGAGGCTCTGCTGCTACTTAACCTCATCCTCTAGCTGGGATAGTTACACAAGAAAGGTATAAAATACCGACAATATGAAAGTTAAGAAATGTTCAACATCTGGATATCTTTATTGTAGGCGTTTCGCCATCCAGTGGCTTTATCAATACAGATTCTAGGACATAATTGGAAGACAGTAGAACTATATACAAAAGATGAGGTAATCAGTCCCTCAACCTTGGAGTTAGTGTTCACACCATCTTGTCTTTGCTCCAGATTCTCCTCCACCACGATGCTGTGAACACTAACTCCAAGGCTGAGGGACTGATTACCCCATCTTTTGTATATATTTCTACAGTCTTCCAATTATGTCCTAGAATTTGTATTGATAAAGCCACTGGATGGCGAAACGTCTACAATAAAGATATCCAGATGTTGCACATGTGTCTTAACTTTCATTTTGGGATATTACAATAATCCCTCTAGTTCATATCCATTCTATCTTTCGTTCCTATCTCTTCCTGGTGTAGTTACAATAATCCCTTTGCCTCCTGTGCCTCCCTCTATCTCTCGTTCCTATCTCTAGCTGGGATAGTTACAATGCTCCCTATAACTCCTGTCACTGTCCCCTATCTCATGTTCCCACTCTCTCTCTCTAGCTGGAATAGTTAGTGATAACGCTGTATACCTCTCATTCTTATCTGTACCTTAAAAGTATCTGTCTGTGGCCTTGTTTGAATTTGTGGTTCCATTTTTTTTGTTTACCTGTCAAGCCCTTCTTTTGTGTACACTTATTTTAGATTATTCATCTCT
The DNA here is from genome assembly GCF_038502225.1 of Cherax quadricarinatus. NCBI lineage: Eukaryota > Metazoa > Arthropoda > Malacostraca > Decapoda > Parastacidae > Cherax > Cherax quadricarinatus. The sequence continues at coordinate 61,947,915 of NC_091292.1, forward strand.
CTCTCTCTCTCTCTCTCTCTCTCTCTCTCTCTCTCTCTCTCTCTCTCTAACAAAATATTAAAAGTATCGGAAATTAGCCGTTTTATATATTTTGTTATTATTTGTTACTCTTATATATAATCTGACATACATGATCCATACTTACAATAGTCTAACTTTAACCTAGCTTAACTTAACCTCATTTAAACTAAGCTAACCTAATCTAACTTACAATAACTTAACCTAACTTTTTTGTAGCCCTTACCTAACGTCACAAACTAATCTAACTTAAGTTAAATCGAACTTAACCTCGACTCGTCTAATCGATAATAATATACGTTAAATTTCTGTTCAATGAGAGTTCGGGCACAAACCTACGAGAGGCAATTCAGAATACAAGAAAAAATCATCTTTATATTGAAGAAGTGGTTGGTTGCTGACGTAATATTTGTGTTATAATACGTCAAACAGTTAGGTGTTTCAATATGACGTCTCAGAGGAAACCTCCGACGTAGTCTCGTTATAATAAATTAATGTGGAGAGTGAGAGGGGCTTGTGTAATTATTAGATACAGGATTGTCTCTCTCTCTCCCCCCACACATACACACAAGGGTTTTATAAGGTTAGTTTAAGGGCTTCTGCTTTTATTTACAACCTAAGAGCTGTTACCTACCTCACCTTATTTAAAGCCTCTCTCTCTCTCGCTCTCTCTCTCGCTCGCTCGCCAATGCCCTACTGGTGAATTTAAGATTAACTCTGAAGAGTCTTCAGTCATCTTGGAGTGAGTAGCAACATCTCATGCAACTTGATACGACATAACAAAAGCCCACAACAACTGTAGAGGTTCGCAGGGAGATCAGACCCAGGGTCAAGTTGTATGCAATATGAGAAGAGAATAAAATGAATGATCCTGATGACTTTACAGTTCTTGGGAGACATAATTGCAGCTTACAGTGAAATAGAAATAGGGGTCAGTGATGTATATTAAAGAAGATGAACTACAGTGATGTCAGAAATATTTCTTTAGCCTCAAAAGTGGTCAGAAAATGGAATGACTTGGATGAAGAAGTGATGAGTGCAGACTGCATGCGCAGCTTCAGGAATGCCACAAATGAACTTGGTCACTGATAGTTAAGATCAGGGGCCTGGAGCTAAGATTCGACATCCTACAACCAAATATAGATGAATACAAATAAGTGAACGCGAAAACTTTCGCGCGCGCGCGCGCACACACCCACACAGACACACACAGACATACACACACACACGCACACGCACACACACACACACACGCACACACCCACACACACGCACACACCCACACACAGACACAGACACAGACACTCCCACACATACACACCCACACACACACACACCCACACACACACACACACACACAGGAGCTCGGACTCGACCCCCGCAACCTCAACTAGGTGAGTACACACACACACACCCACGCACACACACACCCACGCACACACACACCCACGCACACACACACACACACACACACACACCCACGCACACACACCCACGCACACACCCACGCACACCAGGAGCTGAGTCTCGACCCCTGCAACCACAAATAGGTGAGTACACACACACACACACACACACACACAGACACACACACACAGACACACACACACAGACACACACACACACGCACACACACACACACACACACACACACACACACACACGCGCGGGCGCGCGCACACACACACACACACACACACACACACACACACACACGCACACACACACACACACACAGACACACAGACACACGCACACACAGACACACGCACACACACACACACACACACACACGTGGGCGCACACACACTCACACACACGCACACACAGAGACACACACACAGACACACACACACACACACACACACACACACACACACACACACACACACACACGCGCGCGCGCGCGCGCGGGCGCACACACACTCACACGCACACACAGAGACACACACACAGACACAAACACAGACACACACACAGACACACACACACACACACACACACACACAGACACACACACACACACACACACACACACACACACACACACACACACACACACACACACACACACACACACGCACACACACGCACACACACACACACACACACACACACACACACACACACGCACACACAGACACACACACACACAAAAACTGGAGGACCAAGCAGGGATAACAGGGAAGGCACTACAATGGATCAGGGAATACTTGTCAGGAAGACAGCAGTGAGTCATGGTACGTGGCGAGGTGTCAGAGTGGGCACCTGTGACCAGCGGGGTCCCGCAGGGGTCAGTCCTAGGACCAGTGCTGTTTCTGGTATTTGTGAACGACATGACGGAAGGAATAGACTCTGAGGTGTCAATGTTTGCAGATGACGTGAAGTTGATGAGAAGAATACACTCGATCGAAGACCAGGCAGAACTACAAAGGGATCTGGACAGGCTGCAGACCTGGTCCAGCAATTGGCTTCTGGAGTTCAATCCCACCAAGTGCAAAGTCATGAAGATTGGGGAAGGGCAAAGAAGGCCGCAGACGGAGTACAGTCTAGGGGGTCAGAGACTACAAACCTCACTCAAGGAAAAAGATCTTGGGGTGAGTATAACACCAGGCACATCTCCTGAAGCGCACATCAACCAAATAACTGCTGCAGCATATGGGCGACTAGCATACCTCAGAACAGCATTCCGACATCTTAATAAGGAATCATTCAGGACCCTGTACACCGTGTATGTTAGGCCCATATTGGAGTATGCGGCACCAGTTTGGAACCCACACCTAGCCAAGCACGTGAAGAAACTAGAGAAAGTGCAAAGGTTTGCAACAAGACTAGTCCCAGAGCTAAGAGGTATGTCCTACGAGGAGAGGTTAAGGGAAATCAACCTGACGACACTGGAGGACAGGAGAGATAGGGGGGACATGATAACGACATACAAAATACTGAGAGGAATTGACAAGGTGGACAAAGACAGGATGTTCCAGAGATTGGACACAGTAACAAGGGGACACAGTTGGAAGCTGAAGACACAGATGAATCACAGGGATGTTAGGAAGTATTTCTTCAGCCACAGAGTAGTCAGTAAGTGGAATAGTTTGGGAAGCGATGTAGTGGAGGCAGGATCCATACATAGCTTTAAGCAGAGGTATGATAAAGCTCACGGCTCAGGGAGAGTGACCTAGTAGCGATCAGTGAAGAGGCGGGGCAAGGAGCTCGGACTCGACCCCCGCAACCTCAACTAGGTGAGTACAACTAGGTGAGTGAGTACACACACACACACACACACACACACACACACACACACACACACACACAGACACACACACACACACACACACAATCACTCATAAAAAGAATCCCCAGTTAATGCAATATAAACCCGGTGGGGCGCGTCACACGGCTTCACACTGAATGAGAGGATAAACCTCATTCGAAAATATTATATAGCTTTAATTCCCACGTTATTAAGCAATAAATCGACATAAAACAGATACATTCAATAAAACTGTATGATACAAACAGCGGCCATTGTATTGGGAGGCCAGAATTACCGGGTCACATACAGCCTTTCAACTTGTTAGTGACAATGGTCATACAGGATTTTTTCAATTGGTCGATGGTAATGTATAATTTAGGGGGAGTTTGTGAAAGAGGGAGGTTATATACAGGGAGAGTTTCCTTTAATTACTCTCTCCTCTCTCTCTCTCTCTCTCTCTCTCCTCCCTGTCTCTCCTCCTTCCTCCCTCTCTCTCTCTCTCTCTCTCTCTCTCTCTCTCTCTCTCTCTCTCTCTCCTCCCTCTCTCTCCCTCTCTCTCTCCTCCCTCTCTCCTCCCTGTCTCTTCCCTCTCTCCCCACTTCCTTCCCACTTAGCTACTTCGTTACCTCCCTCTTTCCTTCAACATTCCCCCTCTCCATCATTACTTCCCTCCTCCTTACGTCAACCCCCATTCCTTCCTTCCTTCCGTCCATCCTTCACCCCCTCTGACGTTTTAGGATTATTTAAGTTTTTAGAGTAAGCTAAGTGCTAAGGAGGTGGGAGGGAGTGCAGGTAGTGGGAGGGAGTGCAGGTAGTGGGAGGGAGTGCAGGTAGTTGGAGGGAGTGCAGATAGTGGGAGGGGGTGAAGGTAGTGGGGGGGAGTGCAGGTAGTGGGAGGGAGTGCAGGTAGTGGAATTGAGTGCAGTTAGTGGGAGTGCAGATAGTGGGAGGGAGTGCAGGTAATGGGAGTGCAGATTTTGGGAGGGAGTGCAGATAGTGGGAGGGAGTGCATGTAGTGGGAGAGAGTGCAGGTAGTGGGATTGAGTGCAGGAAGTGGGAGTGCAGATAGTGGGAGGGAGTGCAGATATTGGGAGAGAGTGCAGGTAGTGGGAGGGAGTGCAGGTAGTGGGAGGGAGTGCAGGTAGCGGGAGGGAGTGCAGGTAGCGGGAGGGAGTGCAGGTAGCGGGAGGGAGTGCAGGTAGTGGGAGGGAGTGCAGGTAGTGGGAGGGAGTGCCGGTAGTGGGAGGGAGTGCCGGTAGTGGGAGGGAGTGCCGGTAGTGGGAGGGAGTGCAGGTAATGGGAGGGAGTACAGGTAGTGTGAGGGAGTGCAGGTAGTGTGAGGGAGTGCAGGTAGTGTGAGGGACTGCAGGTAGTGTGAGGGAGTGCAGGTAGTGTGAGGGAGTGCAGGTAGTGGGAGGGAGTGCAGGTAGTGGGAGGGAGTGCAGATAGTGGGAGTGCAGGTAGTGGGAGTGCAGATAGTGGGAGTGCAGGTAGTGGGAGTGCAGGTAGTGGGAGGGAGTGCAGGAAGTGGGAGGGAGTGCAGGTAGTGGGAGGGTGTGTAGGTAGTGGGAGGGAGTGCAGGTAGTTGGAGGGAGCGCAGGTAGTGGGAGGGAGTGCAGGTAGTGGGAGTGCAGATAGTGGGAGGGAGTGCAGGTAGTGGAAGGGAGTGCAGGTAGTGGAAGGGAGTGCAGGTAGTGGGAGGGAGTGCAGGTAGTGGGAGGGAGTGCAGGTAGTGGGAGGGAGTGCAGGTAGTGGGAGGGAGTGTAGGTAGTGGGAGTGAGTGCAGGTAGTGGGAGGGAGCGCAGGTATTGGGAGTGGAGGTATTGGGAGTGGAGGTATTGGGAGTGCAGGTATTGGGAGTGCAGGTATTGGGAGTGCAGGTAGGGGGAGTGCAGATAGTGGGAGTGCAGGTAGTGGGAGGGACTGCAGGAAGTAGGAGGGAGTGCAGATAGTGGGAGTGCAGATAGTTGGAGGGAGTACAGGTAGTGGGAGGGAGTACACGTAGTGGGAGGGAGTGCAGGTAGTGGGAGGGAGTGCAGGAAGTGGGAGGGAGTGCAGGTAGTGGGAGTGCAGGTAGTGGGAGTGCAGATAGTGAGAGTGCAGGTAGCGGGAGGGAGTGCAGGTAGCGGGAGGGAGTGCAGGTAGCGGGAGGGAGTGCAGGTAGCGGGAGGGAGTGCAGGTAGCGGGAGGGAGTGCAGGTAGCAGGAGGGAGTGCAGGTAGCGGGAGGGAGTGCAGGTAGCGGGAGGGAGTGCAGGTAGCGGGAGGGAGTGCAGATAGTGGGAGGGAGTGCAGGTAGTGGGAGGGAGTGCCGGTAGTGGGAGGGAGTGCAGGTAGTGGGAGGGAGTGCAGGCAGTGGGAGAGAGTACAGGTAGTGTGAAGGAGTGCAGGTAGTGGGAGGGAGTGCAGGTAGTGAGAGGGAGTGCAGGTAGCGGGAGGGAGTGCAGGTAGCGGGAGAGAGTGCAGATAGTGGGAGTACAGGTAGTGGGAGTGCAGATAGTGGGAGTGCAGGTAGTGGGAGGGACTGCAGGAAGTAGGAGGGAGTGCAGGTAGTGGGAGGGACTGCAGGAAGTAGGAGGGAGTGCAGGTAGTGCGAGGGAGTGAAGATAGTGGGGGTGCAGGCAGTGGGAGTGCAGGTAGGGGGAGTGCAGATAGTGGGAGTGCAGGTAGTGGGAGTGCAGATAGGGGGAGTGCAGATAGTGGGAGTGCAGGTAGTGGGAGGGACTGCAGGAAGTAGGAGGGAGTGCAGGTAGTGGGAGGGAGTGCAGGTAGTGGGAGGGAGTGCAGGTAGTGGGAGGGAGTACAGGTAGTGGGAGGGAGTGCAGGTAGTGGGAGGGAGTGCAAGTAGAGGGAGGGAGTGCAGGTAGTGGGAGGGAGTGCAGGTAGTGGGAGTGCAGATAGTGCGAGTGACTGCAGGTAGCGGGAGGGAGTGCAGGTAGCGGGAGGGAGTGCAGGTAGTGGGAGGGAGTGCAGATAGTGGGAGGGAGTGCAGGTAGTGGGAGGGAGTGCAGGTAGTGGGAGGGAGTGCAGGTAGTGGGAGGGAGTGCAGGTAGTGGGAGGGAGTGCCGGTAGTGGGAGGGAGTGCCGGTAGTGGGAGGGAGTGCAGGTAGTGGGAGGGAGTGCAGGTTGTGGGAGTACAGGTAGTGGGAGGGAGTGCAGGTAATGTGAAGGAGTGCAGGTACTGGGAGGGAGTGCAGCTTGTGAGGTTGCAGATAGTGGGAGTGCAGGTAGTGGGAATGCACGTAGTGGGAGTGCAGGTAGTGGGATGGACTGCAGGTAGTGGGAGGGAGTGCAGATAGTGGGAGGGACTACAGGTAGTGGGAGGGAGTACAGGTAGTGGGAGGGAGTGCAGGTAGTGGGAGTGCAGGTAGTGGGAGTGCAGGTAGTGGGAGTGCAGGTAGTGGGAGTGCAGGTAGTGGGAGTGCAGGTAGTGGGAGTGCACGTAGGGGGAGTGCAGGTAGTGGGAGGGACTGCAGGATGTAGGAGGGAGTGCAGGTAGTGGGAGTGCAGATAGTGGGAGTGCAGGTAGTGGGAGTGCAGGTAGTGGGAGGGAGTACAGGTAGTGGGAGGGAGTGCAGGTAGTGGGAGTGCAGGTTGTGGGAGGGAGTGAAGGTAGTGGGAGGGAGTGCAGGTAGTGGGAGGGAGTGGAGGTAGTGGGAGGGAGTGGAGGTAGTGGGAAGGAGTGCAGGTAGTGGGAGTGCAGGTAGTGGGAGAGAGTGCCGGTAGTGGGAGGGAGTGCAGGTAGTGGGAGTGCAGGTAGTGGGAGTGCAGGTAGTGGGAGGGAGTGCAGGTAGTGGGAGGGAGTGTAGGTAGTGGGAGGGAGTGCAGGTAGTGGGAGTGCACAATAGTGGGAGTGCAGGAAGTGGGAGGGAGTGCAGGTAGTGGGAGGGAGGGCAGGTAGTGGGAGTGCAGGTAGTAGGAGAGAGTGCAGGTAGTGGGAGTGCAGATAGTGGGAGTGCAGATAGTGGGAGGGAATGCAGGTTGTGGGAGGGAGTGCAGGTAGTGGTAGGGAGTGCAGGTAGTGGCAGGGAGTGCAGGTAGTGGTAGGGAGTGCAGGTAGTGGTAGGGAGTGCAGGTAGTGGTAGGGAGTGCAGGTAGTGGTAGGGAGTGCAGGTAGTGGTAGGGAGTGCAGGTAGTGGTAGGGAGTGCAGATAGTGGGACGAAGTGCAGGTAGTGGAAGGGAGTGCAGGTAGTGGGAGGGAGTGCAGGTAGTGGGAGGGAGTGCAGGTAGTGGGAGAGAGTGCAGGTAGTGGGAGAGAGTGCAGGTAGTGGGAGAGAGTGCAGGTAGTGGGAGGGAGTGTAGATAGAGGGAGGGAGTGCAGGTAGTTGGAGGGAGTGCAGGTAGTTGGAGGGAGTGCAGGTAGTTGGAGGGAGTGCAGATAGTGGGAGGGAGTGCAGGTAGTGGGAGGGAGTGCAGGTAGTGGGAGGGAGTGCAGGTAGTGGGAGGGAGTGCAGGTAGTGGGAGGGAGTGCAGGTAGTGGAATTGAGTGCAGTTAGTGGGAGTGCAGATAGTGGGATTGAGTGCAGGTAATGGGAGTGCAGATTTTTTGGAGGGAGTACAGATAGTGGGAGGGAGTGCATGTAGTGGAAGGGAGTGCAGGTAGTGGGATTGAGTGCAGGAAGTGGGAGTGCAGATAGTGGGAGGGGGTGCAGGTAGCGGGAGTGCAGGTAGTGGGAGGGAGTGCAGATAGTGGGAGGGAGTGCAGGTAGTGGGACTGAGTGCAGGTAGTGGGAGGGAGTGCAGGTAGTGGGAGGGAGTGCAGGTAGTGGGAGGGAGTGCAGGTAGTGGGAGGGAGTGCCGGTAGTGGGAGGGAGTGCCGGTAGTGGGAGGGAGTGCAGGTAGTGGGAGGGAGTGCAGGTAGTGGGAGGGAGTGCAGGTAGTGGGAGGGAGTGCAGGTAGTGGGAGGGAGTGCAGGTAGTGGGAGGGAATGATGGTAGTGGGAGGGAGTGCCGGTAGTGGGAGGGAGTACCAAGTAGTGGGAGAGAGTGCCAGGTAGTGGGAGGGAGTGCCAGGTAGTGAGAGGGAGTGCCAGGTAGTAGGAGGGAGTGCCAGGTAGTGGGAGTGCCAGATAGTGGGAGGGAGTGCCAGGTAGTGGGAGGGAGTGCCAGGTAGTGGGAGGGAGTGCCAGGTAGTGGGAGGGGAAATGAGTGAGTAGGGATACAGAGGGAAGAATAAACGTTGGTGATGGAGGATGTGATGGAGGTGGTGATGATGGAGGTGGTGATGATGGAGGTGGTGATGATGGAGGTGGTGATGATGGAGGTGGTGATGATGGAGGTGGTGATGGAGGAGATGGAGGGAAGGAAGAGGAAGAATGGAGGTAGAAGATGATAGATGAGAAGGAATGGAAGGAACAGAAGGCAGATGAACTGGAATATAGGTAGTGGAAAATAGATAAGAAGAAAAGAGAGGAGAAACAAAGATTGAAAAAATCAGTGTACGGGAGTAGAGGAAGTAGCAAAGATGGAATAGATAGCGGAGGGGAGAGAAGTGCGAGGCAAGAATGAGGGAAGTGGGAAGGGAGGGTGAGGAGGGGAAATAATGAAAATTAATGAGGTGAGTGAGGGAAAGGCAATTTACTGGGGGGGGGGGGGAGAACATTGTTGGTAGAGGGGATAGGTTGATAAAGGAGGGAGATGAGGAAGAAGGAGAGGAAGAGGAGAAAGGAATGAATGAGACGGAGAGAAAGATCCAAACTGTGTGTACGTTTACACGTGTACACTTGTATGTATGTTTACACGTGTACACATGTTGTATGCATGTTTACACGTGTACACATGTTGTATGTATGTTTACACGTGTACATTTGTGTGTATGTTTACACGTGTACATTTGTGTGTATGTTTACACGTGTACACTTGTGTGTATGTTTACACGTGTACACGTATGTATGTTTACACGTGTACACTTGTGTGCATGTTTACACGTGTACACTTGTGTGTATGTTTACACGTGTACACTTGTGTGTATGTTTACACGTGTACACACGTATGTATGTTTACACGTGTACACGTGTGTGTGTTTACACGTGTACACGTGTGTGTGTTTACACGTGTACACGTGTGTGTGTTTACACGTGTACACGTGTGCATGTTTACACGTGTACACGTGTGCATGTTTACACGTGTACACTTGTGTGTATGTTTACACGTGTACGCTTGTGTGTATGTTTACACGTGTACACATGTGTGTATGTTTACACGTGTACACGTGTGTGTGTTTACACGTGTACACTTGTGTATGCTCACACAACAAAGCCTCGGGTATTTAGATAATACAACAAACATCTACATAACCCAATTAAATGGGTAAATAAATTAAATATTTCCCTCTAAGCGACGTGTTTGTTGATGCTCCTAACACAGTGTTTGTTGATGCTCCTAACACAGTGTTTGTTGATGCTCCTAACACAGTGTTTGTTGATGCTCCTAACACAGTGTTTGTTGATGCTCCTAACACAGTGTTTGTTGATGCTCCTAACACAGTGTTTGTTGATGCTCCTAACACAGTGTTTGTTGACGCTCCTAACACAGTGTTTGTTGACGCTCCTAACACAGTGTTTGTTGATGCTCCTAACACAGTGTTTGTTGATGTTCCTAACACAGTGTTTGTTGACGCTCCTAACATAGTGTTTGTTGATGCTCCTAACACAGTGTTTGTTGATGTTCCTAACACAGTGTTTGTTGATGCTCCTAACAGTGTTTGTTGACGCTCCTAACACAGTGTTTGTTGATGCTCCTAACACAGTGTTTGTTGATGCTTCTAACACAGTGTTTGTTGATGCTCCTAACACAGTGTTTGTTGATGCTCCTAACACAGTGTTTGTTGATGCTCCTAACACAGTGTTTGTTGATGCTCCTAACACAGTGTTTGTTGATGCTCCTAACAGTGTTTGTTGATGCTCCTAACACAGTGTTTGTTGATGCTTCTAACACAGTGTTTGTTGATGCTCCTAACACAGTGTTTGTTGATGCTCCTAACAGTGTTTGTTGATGTTTCTAACACAGTGTTTGTTGATGCTCCTAACAGTGTTTGTTGATGCTCCTAACACAGTGTTGACGCTCCTACCACAGTGTTTGTTGATGCTCCTAACACAGTGTTTGTTGATGCTCCTAACAGTGTTTGTTGATGCTTCTAACAGTGTTTGTTGATGCTCCTAACACAGTGTTTGTTGATGCTCCTAACACAGTGTTTGTTGATGCGCCTAACACAGTGTTTGTTGACGCTCCTAACAGTGTTTGTTGATGCTCCTAACACAGTGTTTGTTGATGCTCCTAACACAGTGTTTGTTGACGCTCCTAACACAGTGTTTGTTGACGCTCCTAACACAGTGTTTGTTGACGCTCCTAACATAGTGTTTGTTGATGCTCCTAACACAGTGTTTGTTGATGCTCCTAACACAGTGTTTGTTGATGCTCCTAACACAGTGTTTGTTGATGCTCCTAAGACAGTGTTTGTTGACGCTCCTAACACAGTGTTTGTTGACGCTCCTAACACAGTGTTTGTTGATGCTCCTAACACAGTGTTTGTTGATGCTCCTAACACAGTGTTTGTTGATGCTCCTAAGACAGTGTTTGTTGATGCTCCTAAGACAGTGTTTGTTGATGCTCCTAAGACAGTGTTAGTTGATGCTCCTAAGACAGTGTTTGTTGACGCTCCTAACACAGTGTTTGTTGATGCTCCTAAGACAGTGTTTGTTGATGCTCCTAACACAGAGTTTGTTGATGCTCCTAACACAGTGTTTGTTGATGTTCCTAACACAGTGTTTGTTGATGCTCCTAACAGTGTTTCTGATGCTCCTAACACAGTGTTTGTTGATGCTCCTAACAGTGTTTGTTGATGCTCCTAACACAGTGTTTGTTGACGCTCCTAACACAGTGTTTGTTGAAGCTCCTAACAGTGTTTTTGATGCTCCTAACACAGTGTTTGTTGATGCTCCTAACACAGTATTTGTTGACGCTCCTAACACAGTGTTTGTTGATGCTTCTAACACAGTGTTTGTTGACGCTCCTAACACAGTGTTTGTTGATGCTCCTAACACAGTGTTTGTTGATGCTTCTAACACAGTGTTTGTTGACGCTCCTAACACAGTGTTTGTTGATGCTCCTAACACAGTGTTTGTTGACGCTCCTAACACAGTGCTTGTTGACGCTCCTAACACAGTGTTTGTTGATGCTCCTAACACAGTGTTTGTTGATGCTCCTAACACAGTGTTTGTTGATGCTCCTAACACAGTGTTGATGCTTCTAACAGTGTTTGTTGATGCTTCTAACAGTGTTTGTTGATGCTCCTAACAGTGTTGATGATCCTAACACAGTGTTTGTTGATGCTTCTAACACAGTGTTTGTTGATGCGTCTAACACAGTGTTTGTTGATGCTCCTAACACAGTCTTTGTTGACGCTCCTAACAGTGTTTGTTGATGCTCCTAACAGAGTGTTTGTTGATGCTCGTAACACAGTGTTTGTTGATGCTCCTAACAGAGTGTTTGTTGATGCTCGTAACACAGTGTTTGTTGATGCTTCTAACACAGTGTTTGTTGACGCTCCTAACAGTGTTTGTTGATGCTCCTAACACAGTGTTTGTTGATGCTCCTAACACAGTGTTTGTTGATGCTCCTAACACAGTATTTGTTGACGCTCCTAACACAGTGTTTGTTGATGCTCCTAACACAGTGTTTGTTGATGCTTCTAACACAGTGTTTGTTGACGCTCCTAACACAGTGTTTGTTGATGTTCCTAACACAGTGTTTGTTGATGCTCCTAACACAGTGCTTGTTGACGCTCCTAACACAGTGTTTGTTGATGCTCCTAACACAGTGTTTGTTGATGCTCCTAACACAGTGTTTTTTGATGCTCCTAACACAGTGTTGATGCTTCTAACAGTGTTTGTTGATGCTCCTAACACAGTGTTGATGCTTCTAACAGTGTTTGTTGATGCTCCTAACACAGCGTTTGTTGATGCTTCTAACACAGTGTTTGTTGACGCTCCTAACACAGTGTTTGTTGATGTTCCTAACACAGTGTTTGTTGATGCTCCTAACACAGTGTTTGTTGATGCTCCTAACACAGTGTTTGTTGATGCTCCTAACACAGTGTTTGTTGATGCTCTTAACACAGTGTTTGTTGATGCTCCTAACACAGTGTTTGTTGATGCTCCTAACAGTGTTTGTTGATGCTTCTAACACAGTGTTTGTTGATGCTCCTAACAGTGTTTGTTGATGCTCCTAACACAGTGTTGACGCTCCTAACACAGTGTTTGTTGATGCTCCTAACAGTGTTTGTTGATGCTTCTAACACAGTGTTTGTTGATGCTCCTAACACAGTGTTTGTTGATGCTCCTAACAGTGTTGATGCTCCTAACACTGTGTTTGTTGACGCTCCTAACAGTGTGTGTTGATGCTCCTAACACAGTGTTGATGCTCCTAACACAGTGTTTGTTGACGCTCCTAACATAGTGTTTGTTGATGCTCCTAACACAGTGTTTGTTGATGCTCCTAACACAGTGTTTGTTGACGCTCCTAACACAGTGTTTGTTGACGCTCCTAACACAGTGTTTGTTGATGCTCCTAACACAGTGTTTGTTGATGTTCCTAACACAGTGTTTGTTGACGCTCCTAACATAGTGTTTGTTGATGCTCCTAACACAGTGTTTGTTGATGTTCCTAACACAGTGTTTGTTGATGCTCCTAACAGTGTTTGTTGACGCTCCTAACACAGTGTTTGTTGATGCTCCTAACACAGTGTTTGTTGATGCTTCTAACACAGTGTTTGTTGATGCTCCTAACACAGTGTTTGTTGATGCTCCTAACACAGTGTTTGTTGATGCTCCTAACACAGTGTTTGTTGATGCTCCTAACACAGTGTTTGTTGATGCTCCTAACAGTGTTTGTTGATGCTCCTAACACAGTGTTTGTTGATGCTCCTAACACAGTGTTTGTTGATGCTCCTAACAGTGTTTGTTGATGTTTCTAACACAGTGTTTGTTGATGCTCCTAACAGTGTTTGTTGATGCTCCTAACACAGTGTTGACGCTCCTACCACAGTGTTTGTTGATGCTCCTAACACAGTGTTTGTTGATGCTCCTAACAGTGTTTGTTGATGCTTCTAACAGTGTTTGTTGATGCTCCTAACACAGTGTTTGTTGATGCTCCTAACACAGTGTTTGTTGATGCTCCTAACACAGTGTTTGTTGACGCTCCTAACAGTGTTTGTTGATGCTCCTAACACAGTGTTTGTTGATGCTCCTAACACAGTGTTTGTTGACGCTCCTAACACAGTGTTTGTTGACGCTCCTAACACAGTGTTTGTTGACGCTCCTAACATAGTGTTTGTTGATGCTCCTAACACAGTGTTTGTTGATGCTCCTAACACAGTGTTTGTTGATGCTCCTAACACAGTGTTTGTTGATGCTCCTAAGACAGTGTTTGTTGACGCTCCTAACACAGTGTTTGTTGACGCTCCTCACACAGTGTTTGTTGATGCTCCTAACACAGTGTTTGTTGATGCTCCTAACACAGTGTTTGTTGATGCTCCTAAGACAGTGTTTGTTGATGCTCCTAAGACAGTGTTTGTTGATGCTCCTAAGACAGTGTTAGTTGATGCTCCTAAGAGAGTGTTTGTTGACGCTCCTAACACAGTGTTTGTTGATGCTCCTAAGACAGTGTTTGTTGATGTTCCTAACACAGTGTTTGTTGATGCTCCTAACAGTGTTTCTGATGCTCCTAACACAGTGTTTGTTGATGCTCCTAACAGTGTTTGTTGATGCTCCTAACACAGTGTTTGTTGACGCTCCTAACACAGTGTTTGTTGAAGCTCCTAACAGTGTTTTTGATGCTCCTAACACAGTGTTTGTTGATGCTCCTAACACAGTATTTGTTGACGCTCCTAACACAGTGTTTGTTGATGCTTCTAACACAGTGTTTGTTGACGCTCCTAACACAGTGTTTGTTGATGCTCCTAACACAGTGTTTGTTGATGCTTCTAACACAGTGTTTGTTGACGCTCCTAACACAGTGTTTGTTGATGCTCCTAACACAGTGTTTGTTGACGCTCCTAACACAGTGCTTGTTGACGCTCCTAACACAGTGTTTGTTGATGCTCCTAACACAGTGTTTGTTGATGCTCCTAACACAGTGTTTGTTGATGCTCCTAACACAGTGTTGATGCTTCTAACAGTGTTTGTTGATGCTTCTAACAGTGTTTGTTGATGCTCCTAACAGTGTTGATGATCCTAACACAGTGTTTGTTGATGCTTCTAACACAGTGTTTGTTGATGCGTCTAACACAGTGTTTGTTGATGCTCCTAACACAGTCTTTGTTGACGCTCCTAACAGTGTTTGTTGATGCTCCTAACAGAGTGTTTGTTGATGCTCGTAACACAGTGTTTGTTGATGCTCCTAACAGAGTGTTTGTTGATGCTCGTAACACAGTGTTTGTTGATGCTTCTAACACAGTGTTTGTTGACGCTCCTAACAGTGTTTGTTGATGCTCCTAACACAGTGTTTGTTGATGCTCCTAACACAGTGTTTGTTGATGCTCCTAACACAGTATTTGTTGACGCTCCTAACACAGTGTTTGTTGATGCTCCTAACACAGTGTTTGTTGATGCTTCTAACACAGTGTTTGTTGACGCTCCTAACACAGTGTTTGTTGATGTTCCTAACACAGTGTTTGTTGATGCTCCTAACACAGTGCTTGTTGACGCTCCTAACACAGTGTTTGTTGATGCTCCTAACACAGTGTTTGTTGATGCTCCTAACACAGTGTTTTTTGATGCTCCTAACACAGTGTTGATGCTTCTAACAGTGTTTGTTGATGCTCCTAACACAGTGTTGATGCTTCTAACAGTGTTTGTTGATGCTCCTAACACAGCGTTTGTTGATGCTTCTAACACAGTGTTTGTTGACGCTCCTAACACAGTGTTTGTTGATGTTCCTAACACAGTGTTTGTTGATGCTCCTAACACAGTGTTTGTTGATGCTCCTAACACAGTGTTTGTTGATGCTCCTAACACAGTGTTTGTTGATGCTCTTAACACAGTGTTTGTTGATGCTCCTAACACAGTGTTTGTTGATGCTCCTAACAGTGTTTGTTGATGCTTCTAACACAGTGTTTGTTGATGCTCCTAACAGTGGTTGTTGATGCTCCTAACACAGTGTTGACGCTCCTAACACAGTGTTTGTTGATGCTCCTAACAGTGTTTGTTGATGCTTCTAACACAGTGTTTGTTGATGCTCCTAACACAGTGTTTGTTGATGCTCCTAACAGTGTTGATGCTCCTAACACAGTGTTTGTTGACGCTCCTAACAGTGTGTGTTGATGCTCCTAACACAGTGTTGATGCTCCTAACACAGTGTTTGTTGACGCTCCTAACATAGTGTTTGTTGATGCTCCTAACACAGTGTTTGTTGATGCTCCTAACACAGTGTTTGTTGATGCTCCTAACACAGTGTTTGTTGATGCTCCTAAGACAGTGTTTGTTGATGCTCCTAAGACAGTGTTTGTTGATGCTCCTTAGACAGTGTTAGTTGATGCTCCTAAGACAGTGTTTGTTGACGCTCCTAAGACAGTGTTTGTTGATGCTCCTAAGACAGTGTTTGTTGATGCTCCTAACACAGTGTTTGTTGATGCTCCTAACACAGTGTTTGTTGATGTTCCTAACACAGTGTTTGTTGATGCTCCTAACAGTGTTTCTGATGCTCCTAACACAGTGTTTGTTGATGCTCCTAACACAGTGTTTGTTGATACTCCTAACACAGTGTTTGTTGACGCTCCTAACACAGTGTTTGTTGAAGCTCCTAACAGTGTTTTTGATGATCCTAACACAGTATTTGTTGACGCTCCTAACACAGTGTTTGTTGATGCTCCTAACACAGTATTTGTTGACGCTCCTAACACAGTGTTTGTTGATGCTCCTAACACAGTGTTTGTTGATGCTTCTAACACAGTGTTTGTTGACGCTCCTAACACAGTGTTTGTTGATGCTCCTAACACAGTGTTTGTTGATGCTTCTAACACAGTGTTTGTTGACGCTCCTAACACAGTGTTTGTTGATGCTCCTAACACAGTGTTTGTTGACGCTCCTAACACAGTGCTTGTTGACGCTCCTAACACAGTGTTTGTTGATGCTCCTAACACAGTGTTTGTTGATGCTCCTAACACAGTGTTTGTTGATGCTCCTAACACAGTGTTGATGCTTCTAACAGTGTTTGTTGATGCTCCTAACACAGTGTTGATGCTTCTAACAGTGTTTGTTGATGCTCCTAACAGTGTTTGTTGATGATCCTAACACAGTGTTTGTTGATGCTTCTAACACAGTGTTTGTTGATGCGTCTAACACAGTGTTTGTTGATGCTCCTAACAGAGTGTTTGTTGATGCTCGTAACAGAGTGTTTGTTGATGCTCCTAACAGAGTGTTTGTTGATGCTCGTAACACAGTGTTTGTTGATGCTTCTAACACAGTGTTTGTTGACGCTCCTAACAGTGTTTGTTGATGCTCCTAACAGTGTTTGTTGATGCTCCTAACACAGTGTTTGTTGATGCTCCTAACACAGTATTTGTTGACGCTCCTAACACAGTGTTTGTTGATGCTCCTAACACAGTGTTTGTTGATGCTTCTAACACAGTGTTTGTTGACGCTCCTAACACAGTGTTTGTTGATGTTCCTAACACAGTGTTTGTTGATGCTCCTAACACAGTGCTTGTTGACGCTCCTAACACAGTGTTTGTTGATGCTCCTAACACAGTGTTTGTTGATGCTCCTAACACAGTGTTTGTTGATGCTCCTAACACAGTGTTTGTTGATGCTCCTAACACAGTGTTGATGCTTCTAACAGTGTTTGTTGATGCTCCTAACACAGTGTTGATGCTTCTAACAGTGTTTGTTGATGCTCCTAACACAGTGTTTGTTGATGCTTCTAACACAGTGTTGACGCTCCTAACACAGTGTTTGTTGATGTTCCTAACACAGTGTTTGTTGATGCTCCTAACACAGTGCTTGTTGACGCTCCTAACACAGTGTTTGTTGATGCTCCTAACACAGTGTTTGTTGATGCTCCTAACACAATGTTTGTTGATGCTCCTAACACAGTGTTTGTTGATGCTCCTAACAGTGTTGATGCTTCTAACACAGTGTTTGTTGATGCTCCTAACAGTGTTTGTTGATGCTCCTAACACAGTGTTGACGCTCCTAACACAGTGTTTGTTGATGCTCCTAACACAGTGTTTGTTGATGCTCCTAACAGTGTTTGTTGATGCTTCTAACACAGTGTTTGTTGATGCTCCTAACACAGTGTTTGTTGATGCTCCTAACACAGTGTTTGTTGATGCTCCTAACACAGTGTTCGTTGACGCTCCTAACACAGTGTTTGTTGACGCTCCTAACATAGTGTTTGTTGATGCTCCTAACACAGTGTTTGTTGATGCTCCTAACACAGTGTTTGTTGATGCTCCTAAGACAGTGTTTGTTGACGCTCCTAACACAGTGTTTGTTGACGCTCCTAACACAGTGTTTGTTGATGCTCCTAACACAGTGTTTGTTGATGCTCCTAACACAGTGTTTGTTGATGCTCCTAACACAGTGTTTGTTGATGCTCCTAACACAGTGTTTGTTGACGCTCCTAACACAGTGTTTGTTGACGCTCCTAACACAGTGTTTGTTGACGCTCCTAACATAGTGTTTGTTGATGCTCCTAACACAGTGTTTGTTGATGCTCCTAACACAGTGTTTGTTGATGCTCCTAACACAGTGTTTGTTGATGCTCCTAAGACAGTGTTTGTTGACGCTCCTAACACAGTGTTTGTTGATGCTCCTAACACAGTGTTTGTTGATGCTCCTAACACAGTGTTTGTTGATGCTCCTAACACAGTGTTTGTTGACGCTCCTAACACAGTGTTTGTTGAAGCTCCTAACAGTGTTTTTGATGCTCCTAACACAGTGTTTGTTGATGCTCCTAAAACAGTATTTGTTGACGCTCCTAACACAGTGTTTGTTGATGCTCCTAACACAGTGTTTGTTGATGCTTCTAACACAGTGTTTGTTGACGCTCCTAACACAGTGTTTGTTGATGCTCCTAACACAGTGTTTGTTGATGCTTCTAACACAGTGTTTGTTGACGCTCCTAACAGTGTTTGTTGATGCTCCTAACACAGTGTTTGTTGACGCTCCTAACACAGTGTTTGTTGATGCTCCTAACACAGTGTTTGTTGATGCTCCTAACACAGTGTTGATGCTTCTAACAGTGTTTGTTGATGCTCCTAACATAGTGTTTGTTGATGCTTCTAACAGTGTTTGTTGATGCTCCTAACAGTGTTTGTTGATGATCCTAACAGTGTTTGTTGATGCTTCTAACACAGTGTTTGTTGATGCGTCTAACACAGTGTTTGTTGATGCTCCTAACACAGTCTTTGTTGACGCTCCTAACAGTGTTTGTTGATGCTCCTAACAGAGTGTTTGTTGATGCTCGTAACACAGTGTTTGTTGATGCTCCTAACAGAGTGTTTGTTGATGCTCGTAACACAGTGTTTGTTGATGGTCCTAACAGTGTTTGTTGATGATCCTAACACAGTGTTTGTTGATGCTTCTAACACAGTGTTTGTTGATGCGTCTAACACAGTGTTTGTTGATGCTCCTAACACAGTCTTTGTTGACGCTCCTAACAGTGTTTGTTGATGCTCCTAACAGAGTGTTTGTTGATGCTCGTAACACAGTGTTTGTTGATGCTCCTAACAGAGTGTTTGTTGATGCTCGTAACACAGTGTTTGTTGATGCTTCTAACACAGTGTTTGTTGACGCTCCTAACACAGTGTTTGTTGATGCTCCTAACACAGTGTTTGTTGATGCTCCTAACACAGTGTTTGTTGACGCTCCTAACACAGTGTTTGTTGATGTTCCTAACACAGTGTTTGTTGATGCTCCTAACACAGTGCTTGTTGACGCTCCTAACACAGTGTTTGTTGATGCTCCTAACACAGTGTTTGTTGATGATCCTAACACAGTGTTTGTTGATGCTCCTAACACAGTGTTTGTTGATGCTCCTAACACAGTGTTGATGCTTCTAACAGTGTTTGTTGATGCTCCTAACACAGTGGTGATGCTTCTAACAGTGTTTGTTGATGCTCCTAACACAGTGTTTGTTGATGCTTCTAACACAGTGTTTGTTGACGCTCCTAACACAGTGTTTGTTGATGTTCCTAACACAGTGTTTGTTGATGCTCCTAACACAGTGCTTGTTGACGCTCCTAACACAGTGTTTGTTGATGCTCCTAACACAGTGTTTGTTGATGCTCCTAACACAGTGTTTGTTGATGCTCCTAACACAGTGTTTGTTGATGCTTCTAACAGTGTTTGTTGATGCTCCTAACAGTGTTTGTTGATGCTCCTAACACAGTGTTGACGCTCCTAACACAGTGTTTGTTGATGCTCCTAACAGTGTTTGTTGATGCTTCTAACACAGTGTTTGTTGATGCTCCTAACACAGTGTTTGTTGATGCTCCTAACACAGTGTTTGTTGATGCTCCTAACACAGTGTTTGTTGACGCTCCTAACAGTGTTTGTTGATGCTCCTAACACAGTGTTTGTTGATGCTCCTAACACAGTGTTTGTTGACGCTCCTAACACAGTGTTTGTTGACGCTCCTAACATAGTGTTTGTTGATGCTCCTAACACAGTGTTTGTTGATGCTCCTAACAGTGTTTGTTGATGCTCCTAAGACAGTGTTTGTTGACGCTCCTAACACAGTGTTTGTTGATGCTCCTAACACAGTGTTTGTTGATGCTCCTAACACAGTGTTTGTTGATGCTCCTAAGACAGTGTTTGTTGATGCTCCTAAGACAGTGTTTGTTGATGCTCCTTAGACAGTGTTAGTTGATGCTCCTAAGACAGTGTTTGTTGACGCTCCTAACACAGTGTTTGTTGATGCTCCTAAGACAGTGTTTGTTGATGCTCCTAACACAGTGTTTGTTGATGCTCCTAACACAGTGTTTGTTGATGTTCCTAACACAGTGTTTGTTGATTCTCCTAACAGTGTTTCTGATGCTTCTAACACAGTGTTTGTTGATGCTCCTAACACAGTGTTTGTTGACGCTCCTAACACAGTGTTTGTTGAAGCTCCTAACAGTGTTTTTGATGATCCTAACACAGTGTTTGTTGATGCTCCTAACACAGTATTTGTTGACGCTCCTAACACAGTGTTGATGCTCCTAACACAGTGTTTGTTGATGCTTCTAACACAGTGTTTGTTGACGCTCCTAACACAGTGTTTGTTGATGCTCCTAACACAGTGTTTGTTGATGCTTCTAACACAGTGTTTGTTGACGCTCCTAACACAGTGTTTGTTGATGCTCCTAACACAGTGCTTGTTGACGCTCCTAACACAGTGTTTGTTGATGCTCCTAACACAGTGTTTGTTGACGCTCCTAACACAGTGCTTGTTGACGCTCCTAACACAGTGTTTGTTGATGCTCCTAACACAGTGTTTGTTGATGCTCCTAACACAGTGTTTGTTGATGCTCCTAACACAGTGTTGATGCTTCTAACAGTGTTTGTTGATGCTCCTAACACAGTGTTTGTTGATGCTTCTAACAGTGTTTGTTGATGCTCCTAACAGTGTTTGTTGATGATCCTAACACAGTGTTTGTTGATGCTTCTAACAGTGTTTGTTGATGCGTCTAACACAGTGTTTGTTGATGCTCCTAACACAGTCTTTGTTGACGCTCCTAACAGTGTTTGTTGATGCTCCTAACAGAGTGTTTGTTGATGCTCGTAACACAGTGTTTGTTGATGCTCCTAACAGAGTGTTTGTTGATGCTCGTAACACAGTGTTTGTTGATGCTTCTAACACAGTGTTTGTTGACGCTCCTAACAGTGTTTGTTGATGCTCCTAACACAGTGTTTGTTGATGCTCCTAACACAGTATTTGTTGACGCTCCTAACACAGTGTTTGTTGATGCTCCTAACACAGTGTTTGTTGATGCTTCTAACACAGTGTTTGTTGACGCTCCTAACACAGTGTTTGTTGATGTTCCTAACACAGTGTTTGTTGATGCTCCTAACACAGTGCTTGTTGACGCTCCTAACACAGTGTTTGTTGATGCTCCTAACACAGTGTTTGTTGATGCTCCTAACACAGTGTTTGTTGATGCTCCTAACAGTGTTTGTTGATGCTCCTAACACAGTGTTGATGCTTCTAACAGTGTTTGTTGATGCTCCTAACACAGTGTTTGTTGATGCTTCTAACAGTGTTTGTTGATGCTCCTAACAGTGTTTGTTGATGCTCCTAACAGTGTTTGTTGATGATCCTAACACAGTGTTGATGCTTCTAACAGTGTTTGTTGATGCTAACACAGTGTTTGTTGATGCTCCTAACACAGTGTTTGTTGATGCGTCTAACACAGTGTTTGTTGACGCTCCTAACAGTGTTTGTTGATGCTCCTAACAGAGTGTTTGTTGATGCTCGTAACACAGTGTTTGTTGATGCTTCTAACACAGTGTTTGTTGACGCTCCTAACACAGTGTTTGTTGATGCTCCTAACACAGTGTTTGTTGATGCTCCTAACAGTGTTGACGCTCCTAACAGTGTTTGTTGATGCTCCTAACACAGTGTTTGTTGATGCTCCTAACACAGCGTTTGTTGAGCTTCTAACACAGTGTTTGTTGATGCTCCTAACACAGTGTTTGTTGATGCTCATGACACAGTGTTTGTTGAGCTTCTAACGCAGTGTTTGTTGATGCTCCTAACACAGTGTTTGTTGATGCTCCTAACACAGTGTTTGTTGATGCTTCTAACACAGTGTTTGTTGAGCTTCTAACACAGTGTTGATGCTCCTAACACAGTGTTTGTTGATGCTCCTAACAGTGTTTGTTGAGCTTCTAACACAGTGTTTGTTGATGCTCCTTACACAGTGTTTGTTGATGCTCCTAACACAGTGTTTGTTGATGCTTCTAACAGTGTTTGTTGATGCTCCTTACACAGTGTTTGTTGATGCTCCTTACACAGTGTTTGTTGAGCTTCTAACACAGTGTTTGTTGATGCTTCTAACAGTGTTTGTTGAGCTTCTGACACAGTGTTTGTTGATGCTTCTAACAGTGTTGACGCTTCTAACAGTGTTTGTTGAGCTTCTAACACAGTGTTTGTTGAGCTTCTAATGCAGTGTTTGTTGATGCTTCTAACAGTGTTTGTTGAGCTTCTAACACAGTGGTTGTTGATGCTTCTAACACAGTGTTTGTTGATGCTTCTAACACAGTGTTTGTTGATGCTTCTGACAGTGTTTATTGATGCTCCTAACACAGTGTTGATGCTCCTAACACAGTGTTTGTTGAGCTTCTAACACGCTGTTGATGCTCTTAACACACTGTTCGGATTTGCCCCAAAAATCGATTACTAAAAAAAAAAAAAACAACAGTGTTCGTACTGCCCGAGACCGCAATTAATTTCTGTTGTTTGCGTTCAGAAAGATTTGCCTTTACTTGTTCGAAATCATAAAACAAAAGAAAGGATTCTGGTGTTCGGTATTATAAAAAAAATGAACAAGCTTCAGGTGTTCGAAATAACAAAAAATAATATATTCAGGTGTTCGAAATCGTGAAAAAAATAATGATAATGATAAAAGGGCTATTATTATTTTTTACAGAATATGTTCAAGGGGGAATTTAAATATGAATTCTTAATACGGATATTTGTGCAACATACTGGTATGTTTATTGATCCCATGATGTTGAAGATGTAAGATTATTCAGGTATATCTGGAGAGTTTATCTGGAGAGAGTTCCGGGGGTCAACGCCCCCGCGGCCCGGTCTGTGACCAGGCCTCCTTAGGTCAGTGTCCCGGGATGCGACCCACACCAGTCGACTAACACCCAGGTACCCATTTTACTGATGGGGAACATAGACAACAGGTGGAAAGAAACACGTCCAATGTTTCTACTCTGGCTGGGAATCGAACCCAGGCCCTCACCGTGTGAAGCGAGAGCGTTAACCACCAGGCCACCAGAGCCCCAAATATAACAAGAAATGAACGTGAGTCCATTTCCCCCAGGAGGACTCAATGTCCACCCAGTTCCTCGCTTGTGGTACGGGCGAGGTGGCCGTGTCCCAGAGTCCAACCACAGATAGTAAACATAGATTATCATACATAGCAGCATATGTTTAAAGTACCTAGGATAACCCCAAAAAAGTCAGAGTGACTTATTTTAGACACTGCAACATCATGGGATCTTGATACAAAGAGTTCCTCAACCTTGTCGAACCTTTGGACGAAGACTTCGACTAGTGGATGGTTCCACTATGACCTCGCCGCCTCCTGCTTCGCCTCACCTGACTACAGTATATAAGCCACTGCTACGGTCCTGTGCTGTACTTTCTACAAGATTGATGGACTGAACACATCGACTCCAGACTGAGGGACTGATTACCTCAAACTCCTCCTCTCCTTACCCCTTTCTACTTTGTATTGGACTGATGAAACCACTGTGTGGCGATACTTTTCTTCAGTAAAGATTCCCATATGTTGCATAAGTGTCTCAATCATCAACTTGTCGGTTTTAAACCATTTATCACATCTTAATACCGAAGCTGGGAGGGAAGTGGGGAGGGAAGGAGGGAGGATATTCTCACCTGGGAGGGAAGGAAGAAGGGAGGATATTCTCACCTGGGAGGGAAGGAAGAAGGGAGGATATTCTCACCTGGGAGGGAAGGAAGAAGGGAGGATATTCTCACCTGGGAGGGAAGGAAGAAGGGTTGTCTCAGCTGGGAGGGAAGGAGGGAGGGTTGTCTCACCTGGGAGGGAAGGAGGGAGGGTTGTCTCACCTGGGAGGGAAGGAGGGAGGGTTATCTCACCTGGGAGGGAAGGAGGGAGGGTTGTTTCACCTGGGAGGGAAGGAGGGAGGGTTGTCTCACCTGGTAGGGAAGGAGGGAGGGTTGTCTCACCTGGTAGGGAAGGAGGGAGGGTTATCTCACCTGGGAGGGAAGGAGGGAGGGTTGTCTCACATGGGAGGGAAGGAGGGAGGGTTGTCTCACATGGGAGGGAAGGAGAGAGGGTTGTCTCACCTTGGAGGGAAGGAGGGAGGGTTGTCTCACCTGGGAGGGAAGGAGGGAGGGTTGTCTCACCTGGGAGGGAAGGAGGGAGGGTTGTCTCACCTGGGAGGGAAGGAGGGAGGGTTGTTTCACCTGGGAGGGAAGGAGGGAGGGTTGTCTCACCTGGGAGGGAAGGAGGGAGGGTTGTCTCAGCTGCTAGGGAAGGAGGGAGGGTTATCTCACCTGGGAGGGAAGGAGGGAGGGTTGTCTCACCTGGGAGGGAAGGAGGGAGGGTTGTCTCACATGGGAGGGAAGGAGGGAGGGTTGTCTCACCTGGGAGGGAAGGAGAGAGGGTTCTCACCTTGGAGGGAAGGAGGGAGGGTTGTCTCACCTGGGAGGGAAGGAGGGAGGGTTGTCTCACCTGGGAGGGAAGGAGGGAGGGTTGTCTCACCTGGGAGGGAAGGAGGGAGGGTTGTCTCACATGGGAGGGAAGGAGAGAGGGTTGTCTCACCTGGGAGGGAAGGAGGGAGGGTTGTCTCACCTGGGAGGGAAGGAGGGAGGGTTGTCTCACCTGGGAGGGAAGGAGGGAGGGTTGTCTCACCTGGGAGGGAAGGAGGGAGGGTTGTCTCACCTGGGAGGGAAGGAGGGAGGGTTGTCTCACCTGGGAGGGAAGGAGGGAGGGTTGTCTCACCTGGGAGGGAAGGAGAGAGGGTTGTTTCACCTGGGAGGGAAGGAGGGAGGGTTATCTCACCTTGGAGGGAAGGAGGGAGGGTTGTCTCACCTGGGAGGGAAGGAGTGAGGGTTGTTTCACCTGGGAGGGAAGGAGGGAGGGTTATCTCACCTTGGAGGGAAGGAGGGAGGGTTGTCTCACCTGGGAGGGAAGGAGGGAGGGTTGTCTCACCTGGGAGGGAAGGAGGGAGGTTGTCTCACCTGGGAGGGAAGGAGGGAGGGTTGTTTCACCTGGGAGGGAAGGAGGGAGGGTTGTCTCACCTGGGAGGGAAGGAGGAAGGGTTGTCTCACCTTGGAGGGAAGGAGGGAGGGTTGTCTCACCTTGGAGGGAAGGAGGGAGGGTTGTCTCACCTTGGAGGGAAGGAGGGAGGGTTGTCTCACCTGGGAGGGAAGGAGGGAGGGTTGTCTCACCTGGGAGGGAAGGAGGGAGGGTTGTCTCACCTTGGAGGGAAGGAGGGAGGGTTGTCTCACCTGGGAGGGAAGGAGGGAGGGTTGTCTCACCTGGGAGGGAAGGAGGGAGGGTTGTCTCACCTTGGAGGGAAGGAGGGAGGGTTGTCTCACCTTGGAGGGAAGGAGGGAGGGTTGTCTCACCTGGGAGGGAAGGAGGGAGGGTTGTCTCACCTGGGAGGGAAGGAGGGAGGGTTGTCTCACCTGGGAGGGAAGGAGGGAGGGTTGTCTCACCTGGGAGGGGGAGGGAGAGAGAAAGAGAAGGAAGATTGTCTCAGCTGAGAGGATGGGAGGGAAGAAAGTATAGGGGGGGGAGAAGAGAGGGAGGGAGAGAAGATGGGAGGAAAGGTTAGGGTTTGAAAGCAGAAAAGGAATAGAAGATTGACTCACCTGGCAGGGAAATATGTTTAACGAGGGATGAAAGGAGGAAAGGATGGAAGGGAATAAATTGTAGGAGGGAGGAAAAAGAGCAGGAAGAGAAGGGAAAGAAGGAGTAAAACGTCAAAAAATCACGAGAGTGAGTGGTGATCGAACCACACCATAAGCAGGCTGGTAAAACCCTCGCCTGTAATAAACCTGCATTTGTGGTCACAGTGGTGGCCCAGGCTAACCTGCCTATCATGTTGATAAACATAGGTAGTTGGATGAATCTTATTAGAGCCAGCTGGCCCAGTGGTTAGCACACTTACCTGGGAGTTTCAGGACTCCCTTGCTATGGATTCAAACTCTGCCCGTTCCGTGGCTTGTTTACAATCGTTTTATAACAGTGTCGTGAGTCAGAAGGTGTGGGATTAGAATATGGAAGCTGAAGAAACTGGAGGTAGTGAGAAAGAAGAAAATTGTCTTCTCAGTGAGATATCTTCTTAGGGTTCAAGTTCAGAGATGAGAGAGGGAGTTGGTGAGGGGAGCGAGGAGAGTGGGCGAGGGGAGAGAGGAGAGAGGGCGAGGGGAGACGATAAACAGGAGAGAGCAGAGGGAAGAATGCACTGGACAGTAGGGAGAGGGGAAAGATAGAGGCAAATATAGTGAAGGAGAGAGAGACGAGAGGGCAGTTAGAAGTGGGGAGGATAAAGGGAGCTAGGAGAGGAAAGAGGGGAGATAGATGGCAGTAGGAAGCAGGGAGGAGAGAGAAGAGGGCAGTAAGAAGCAGGGAAGAGAGAGAAGAGGGCAGTAGGAAGCGGTTCACTTCACAATGTGACATGCAGCATCATTATTACACGTAGTTCGCTGCCTTACCACTTAAACAGCATTACAAAAAATGCTGAACGTAAAGGATTGTAAGCCTACTGTTATTTTTTATTTTAGATTACAGCGAACTAATGTTAACTCGACAGCGTTATGTTCACAAGTTCAGTAGAAACATTACTGTTATCTTTGTGTGTCTAGTGAACTAATTACTGTTATCTTTGTGTGTCTAGTGAACTAATTACTGTTATCGCAATGACTCTGTTGGTTTTTATTTTGGATTTGACCTATCTTGTATTAAACCACCGACTATCTGTAATACTTTAAAACAGAACCAAGTTCACGAGGCATAATTTTTTAATGATATATATATATATATATATATATATATATATATATATATATATATATATATATATATATATATATTATACCAATAACAACTCTGCGACTAGCCAAGGACTCGAACCCATGATATTTTGGCCCGCCTCATGGTGAGCGAAAATCACATGACGCTCTAACCCACAGGTCCACCAAATCCTACAAGAACCAGGCACCCACCCAAGCTAGGTGTGTTACCCTTGGTCATAGAACATACGGTGGTGTGGGTGCCTCTGAGGCTACAGTAATATAAAATACTGCCTGTTGGGCTTGTACACCAAAGAAAGAGTACACTGAAATTAACTCAGAGACACCCACACCACCGTATGTCCTTGGACGAAGGGTAACACACCTAGCTTGGCTGGGTGCTTGGTTCTTGTAGGCTTTGGTGGACCTGTGGGTTAGAGCGTCATGTGATTTTCGCTCACCATGAGGCTGGCCAAAATATCATGGGTTCGAGCCCTTGGCTAGTCACAGAGTTGTTATTGGTATATACGTATATATATATATATATATATATATATATATATATATATATATATATATATATATATATATATATATATATATATTAAATTATATGCTGAATACTGAGGTAACACCTCCGTGTTAAAAACTAAAGTGTCATCTCAATTTTTAATATATAAAATGTGCTTCTCTTGTCTCTTCTTCGTATTCCTCTGAAGATATAAGAATAATCATATGAAAGCGCTCAGGTTTTATTTCTTGTTTTTACTGCAATGTGTTTGAGAGAGAGAGAGAGAGAGAGAGAGAGAGAGAGAGAGAGAGAAAGAGAGAGAGAGAGAGAGAAATGCTTCTATGGCACTGTAGTATAAGCAGTGTTTGCCAAGTGTGTTGTGGGAGTAGTGTCAGTGGGTATTACCTCTGGCTTACCACGACCCACTGAAGTTACATTGAAAAACTCCGTCTTGATTTAAAAGAGCAATTGAAAGCTGTCTAGAAAAGAGGTGGAGCGTCTTAGCCAGGAGAATGAGAAGCTCAAAAGTCGCTGAGAAGAGAAGAGGAAAGATCAGTACCGAGTGGAAAGCGGTGGGAAAGGACGGAATAAAGATGAAGGATGAACAGGCAGGCGTGGAGAGTGAAAAATCCTTAACTTTACTGCGGGATAAATGAAGGTTTGGATCGGGGGAGAGATGAAGAATACAGTCTAGGATGGTAAGAATGTACTCATTCTTGGAGAGACTCGCTTAAGATTTATAGAAAAAAATAAAGTATGAGGGGGCGACCTCTGGTGGTGTTGAAATCCAGACGCTCGTTGTTTAATCTGTGTGTGTGTGTGTGTGTGTGTGTGTGTGTGTGTGTGTTTACCCTGGGATAGTAAGAAAGGAGACAGTGTGCGTGTTTACCCTGGGATAATGAGAGAGGGGACTCTGTACTCACCTAGTTGTACTCACCTAGTTGAGGTTGCAGGGGTCGAGTCCAAGCTCCTGGTCCCGCCTCTTCACTGGTCGCTACTAGGTCAATCTCCCTGAACCGTGAGCTTTATCATACCTCTGCTTAAAACTATGTATGGATCCTGCCTCCACTACATCGCTTCCCAAACTATTCCACTTCCTATGTGACTGAAGAAATACTTCCTAACATCTCTGTGATTCATTTGTGTCTTCAACTTCCAACTGTGTCCTCTTGATGCTGTGTCCCATCTCTGGAACATCCTGTCTTTGTCCACCTTGTCAATTCCTCTCAGTATTTTATATGTCGTTATCATGTCCCCCCTATCCTCCAGTGTCGTCAGGTTGATTTCCCTTAACCTCTCCTCGTAGGACATACCTCTTAACTCTGGGACTAGTCTTGCTGCAAACCTTTGCACTTTCTCTAGTTTCTTTACGTGCTTGGCTAGGTGTGGGTTCCAAACTGGTGCCGCATACTCCAATATGGGCCTAACGTACACGGTGTACAGGGTCCTGAACGATTCCTTATTAAGATGTCGGAATGCTGCTCTGGGGTTTGCTAGGCGCCCATATGCTGCAGCAGTTATTTGGTTGATGTGCGCTTCAGGAGATGTGCCTAGTGTTATACTCGCCCCAAGATCTTTTTCCTTGAGTGAGGTTTGTAGTTTCTGGCTCATTAGACTGTATTCAGTCTGTGGTCTTCTTTACCCTTCCCCAATCTTCATGACTTTGCACTTGGTGGGGTTGAACTCCAAGAGCCAATTGCTGGACCAGGTCTGCAGCCTGTCCAGATCCCTTTGTAGTTCTGTCTGGTCTTCGATCGAATGAATTCTTCTCATCAATTTCACGTCATCTGCAAACAGGGACACTTCGGAGTCTATTCCTTCTGTCATGTCGTTCACAAATACCAGAAACAGCACTGGTCCTAGGACTGACTTCTGTGGGACCCCGGTGGTCACAGGTGCCCACACTGACACCTCGCCACGTACCATGACTCGCTGCTGTCTTCCGGACAAGTATTCCCTGATCCACTGTAGTGCCTTCCCAGTTATCCCTGCTTGGTGTGTGTGTGTGTGTGTGTGTGTGTGTCTGTGTCTGTCTGTGTGTGTGTTGTGTGTGTGTGTGTGTGTGTGTGTGTGTGTGTTTACCCTGGGATAGTAAGAGGAGACAGAGCATTTACCCTGGGGCTGGGACGAAGAATAAGGTTACCACATTATATAGCATCACGTCAGATAATGGGTGTGGCAACATTATCCTCCACGGTGCTGGAGGCGCTGCTGATGGTAAGTGCTGGAGTGAGCAACACTAGTTCATGTTAATTACCAGACAGCTACCGACTTAAATGTATTGCAGTTGTTGCACGATCCCAGAAACGTATCTCCGTATCCCATAGACTCACGCATCTCCACTCTACCTCAATGAGAGTAGAAAGGCATCCCAGTATTCAGTAGTGATCGGAGAAAGGTATCCCTGTATTTCATAAGCCCAGCCACCTTTAACTTAACGCATGCAAAAATGAGTGTACAGTGTGTGGCAATAGTTTCTAATGCAATTGAGTAGCGCACTTAAGATGCTAAACACTTTAAGCCACTCAAAACTGACATTCACAAACTATCACATAGAAATTATCATATTTCCTTCATATAAATAGGAAACTCGTACCTACACAGCATAAAAAATATTCCAACCTTCCACTAACACACGCCAGCTTTGACAACTTCTTGCCAATGAGATGAAGTATTCTCTGGTTATCGCAGCATCCCAAACTCAATAACACCTTAAACTTGCAGATGCTCGCAAGTAAATTAAAACACCAGATGAAAGTTTTCAATAGTTATTGGTTTACGTCACCTACATGTCAACCACGTGAAGGTGCTCCTTCAGGGATACATTCACGTGGTGCCCCTGAAGGTGCCACGTGAAGGTGCCCTTTCAAGGATACCTTCTTGCAGAATAAGCTTCAGTTCTGAAAAAAAGTTTTCGGCCTGGAGCTTTATCAAGTCGGCCATTTACGCGAGTTTATAAAACTCTACACAGAGAAAATTTGAGACCAGTAAAGCTTACTTTCACACCTGCCTTGTCTTCAGTACTGTCTGCAGCACGTCACTGTATCCAGGAATAAGTGGACGTTAGGGGTACCTTATACAGTGTTCAAGCGTACAGGACCATTAACGGTATACAGTAATGGTAATGAATATCGTTATGTAATAATACCTTCTCTAGTATTCGGCGCACAAGTATTCCAATACATACCTCTTATCTGATATCCTAACATAGCTGGAATATTTCCTAACGTCTGTGACTCATTCAATTGTCCAGTTTCTCTGTTTTTAGTGCTCTCCAAATCTTTTTTTTTCCAATGTCAAAATATATCTTGTATGTTGTGATCATGTCTCCTCTTGTTAACTGCCTTTCCCAAATGTATGAAGCTAATATAGCTTAGAGTCTTTTGCAACACTTGTAACTAATCAACACATCAGACATTAAACTCGACAAATTTCCTGGAAGGTTATGTGTAGAGAGGTTAGGAGATAGCAGAGGTTAATTAACTGAAATCATGTGTTCTGAAGACTGGACCTTCTGAGAGTGTAGTGGGAGAGGCAAAACATCTAGTAATAGGTAAACCATGTTAAGCGGGTGAGGCAAAGTTATGATGCGTTTAAGATTCCAGTTAGGGATGCTGTGCGTAAAATGTTAGAGAAGGATGCACAGGAGTATTATTCAGCAGAGGACCAGCTTATGTTTAACATGACAGAGGCAACAGACCAGCTTATGTTTAACATGACAGAGGCAACAGACCAGCTTATGTTTAACATGACAGAGGCAACAGACCAGCTTATGTTTAACATGACAGAGGCAACAGACCAGCTTATGTTTAACATGACAGAGGCAACAGACCAGCTTATGTTTAACATGACAGAGGCAACAGACCAGCTTATGTTTAACATGACAGAGGCAACAGACCAGCTTATGTTTAACATGACAGAGGCAACAGACCAGCTTATGTTTAACATGACAGAGGCAACAGACCAGCTTGTTTAACATGACAGAGGCAACAGACCAGCTTATGTTTAACATGACAGAGGCAACAGACCAGCTTGTTTAACATGACAGAGGCAACAGACCAGCTTATGTTTAACATGACAGAGACAACAGACCAGCCTTTGTTTAACATGACAGAGACAACAGACCAGCTTATGTTTAACATGACAGAGCCAGCTTATGTTTAACATGACAGAGGCAGCAGATCAGCTTATGTTTAACATGACAGAGGCAGCAGACCAGCTTATGTTTAACATGAAAAAGGCAGCAGACCAGCTTATGTTTAACATGACAGAGGCAGCAGACCAGCTTATGTTTAACATGACAAAGGCAGCAGACCAGCTTATGTTTAACATGACAGAGGCAGCAGACCAGCTTATATTTAACATGAAAGAGGCAGCAGCTTATGTGACAGAGCTTTTAACATGACAGCTTATGTGAAAGCTGTAACTTCTAACATGAAGGCAGAGACCCAGGCCATGTAATGGATATATAATAAAATATATACGATATCTGGGCCTGATGTAGCAGAGGCGGTCCAGGACCTGATGTAGCAGAGGCGGTCCAGGGCACCAACATACACAAGCTACAAGAATTCGTTCGCCAAAATAAAGGAGACGGTAGCAATTTCTCGCCAGACCTCAGCCTCTTCACCCCTCTCTCTTCTCCTCTCCCCTCCAGCACCGGTTTCTCGCCCCCTCACCCCGTCCAACCCCCTTCCTCCCCACCACCCCAGCACCTCCCATCCATTAATCTCCCCCGACGCTCTCCGATGTTCACTTGTTGTGGCTTTCTTCCACTCTTTCTTTTGCAGTTTTCGTTTTTCCTTGAATTTCGACAAAGGGGAAAGAGAGTGGTGAGGGGTAGCGGATACCTCCAATGGGGAGGGGAGGGGAGAGATGATAGTCTTGTTCCAGACATAACACTATTCATAACCTGATGGATCAGATTACTCAAATTATCGATATCTTTTCTCCTTTACTCTCTCTCTCTCTCTCTCTCACACCATTACCATTTTGGGATACCTGAGAATATACTCCCTTCTGTGTCCCCTCACCCTATTCTTCCTTCCTTCCTCCCCTCCTTCCTTCCTTGACGCTGGTGAGGGGCTCTTGATCTAGGGAATTGGATCTGTGCTTCAGTTCCCTGAAATGAGCCTTAATACCTTCCATCCCCCACGGGTTTAGCGCTCATCCCATGATTGTAATAATCCTTCCTACTGTTTATAAAGCCTTGACCCATGTGTATGTGTACTCACCTAATTGTGATTGCAAGGGTCGAGACTCAGCTCCTGGCCCCGCCTCTTCACTGATCGCTAGTAGGTCCTTTCTCTCCCTGCTCTATGAGCTTTATCATACCTCCTCTTAAAACTATGTACGGTTCCTGATAACGTTTCACTCTGTGCACTGTAGAGTTATATCAAGCGATGTTTCGCCCTATGAAATTTATCAAATCACGTTTCGCTCTGTGTAGAGCTGTATCCAGTCATGGGGAAGCGCTAAGCCCGTAGCGGCCACAATAACTGTTGGAGGGCATGAAAGGCAAACAAATTTGATCCGAGGAGAGGGAAGTTAATTTCCTGGATCAAGAGCTCCTGGACGACCTCAGGCACTCACTTTGGAGGAAGGTCGTCCAGGTTGTGAGAATACCAACGTTCTCAGATAGAGATTTTATGCCCCTTTCCTTCTCTCTCTCTCTCTCTCTCTCTCTCTCTCTCTCTCTCTCTCTCTCTCTCTCTCTCTCTCTCTCTCTCTCTCTCTCTCTCTTTCTCTCTCTCCTCCTCCTCCTCCTCCTCCTCCTCCTCCCCTCCCCTCTTTTCATCTTCCACTTTTCACCTTTCTCGTCACCTTCTTCTTTTACTTTACCCACTTTTCTTTATTTCTTCCATTCCTTCCCCTCCCTTCTCCAACTGGCTTTCTGATCCTTTTTTCCTTCTTCTTCTTCCATCCTGACTTCCACTTCTCCAACATCATTCCCTCTCTCCCTCATTCCACCAGCTCTCCATTAATACTTAAAACAAACAGTTTAAAACTAAGGAAGTGTAACTTGTTTTAAACTATATAAAAGTACTGATCATTCTCTCTCTCTCTCTCTCTCTCTCTCTCTCTCTCTCTCTCTCTCTCTCTCTCTCTCTCTCTCTCTCCCTCTCCCTCTCCCTCTCCCTCTCTCTCTCTCTCTCTCTCTCTCTCTCTCTCTCTCTCTCTCTCTCTCTCTCTCTCAGAAACTTAGGGGCACATTTTCTTTTGATAAAGTATCATGTAGTGTGACGCAGCTGTTGTGAGAAGTTTGTGATGGAGTTTGAAGCAAGAGTGATTGAGAGAGAGAGAGAGAGAGAGAACAGGGAAGGAAGGAAAATGATACTCTTGTAATAGACGTTGTAAACTTCACTCCAGGTGACAGCTGTGAGTAAGCATAGTGCCTGGCACAGCACCAGAGTAAGCATAATGCTTGGCACAATACCAGAGTAAGCATAGTGCCTGGCACAGCACCAGAGTAAGCATAGTGCTTGGCACAATACCAGAGTAAGCATAGTGCCTGGCACAACACCAGAGTAAGCATAGTGCCTGGCACAACACCAGAGTAAGCATAGTGCCTGGCACAACACCAGATTAAGCATAGTGCCTGGCACAGCACCTGAGAAAGCTTAGTGCCTGGCACATCACCAGAGTAAGCATAGTGCCTGGCACAACACCAGAGTAAGCATAGTGCCTGGCACAACACCAGAGTAAGCATAGTGCCTGGCACAACACCAGAGTAAGCATAGTGCCTGGCACAACACCAGAGTAAGCATAGTGCCTGGCACACCACCAGAGTAAGCATAGTGCCTGGCACATCATCAGAGTAAGCATAGTGCCTGGCACATCAGAGTAAGCATAGTGCCTGGCACACCACCAGAGTAAGCATAGTGCCTGGCACAGCACCTGAGAAAGCATAGTACCTGGCACATCACCAGAGTAAGCATAGTGCCTGGCACATCACCAGATTAAGCATAGTGCCTGGCACATTACCAGAGTAAGCATAGTGCCTGGCACATCAGAGTAAACATAGTGCCTGGCACATCAGAGTAAGCATAGTGCCTGGCATATCACCAGAGTAAGCATAGTGCCTGGGACATCAGAGTAAGCATAGTGCCTGGCACATCACCAGAGTAAGCATAGTGCCTGGCACATCACCAGAGTAAGCATAGTGCCTGGCACATCAGAGTAAGCATAGTGCCTGGCACATCACCAGAGTAAGCATAGTGCCTGGCACAGCACCAGAGTAAGCATAGCTCCTGGCACATCAGAATAAGCATAGTACCTGGCACATCACCAAAGTATAGTGCCTGGCACAGCACCAGAGTAAGCATAGTGCATAACACAGCACCAGAGTAAGCATAGCTCCTGGCACATCAGAGTAAGCACAGTGCCTGGCACAGCACCAGAGTAAGCACAGTGCCTGGCACATCACCAGATTAAGCATAGTGCCTGGCACATTACCAGAGTAAGCATAGTGCCTGGCACATCAGAGTAAACATAGTGCCTGGCACATCAGAGTAAGCATAGTGCCTGGCATATCACCAGAGTAAGCATAGTGCCTGGGACATCAG
Organism: Cherax quadricarinatus; assembly: GCF_038502225.1. Classification (NCBI taxonomy): domain Eukaryota; kingdom Metazoa; phylum Arthropoda; class Malacostraca; order Decapoda; family Parastacidae; genus Cherax; species Cherax quadricarinatus. The sequence goes on from NC_091292.1 coordinate 61,982,984, forward strand.
AGTAAGCATAGTGCCTGGCACATCACCAGAGTAAGCATAGTGCCTGGCACATCACCAGAGTAAGCATAGTGCCTGGCACATCAGAGTAAGCATAGTGCCTGGCACATCACCAGAGTAAGCATAGTGCCTGGCACAGCACCAGAGTAAGCATAGCTCCTGGCACATCAGAATAAGCATAGTACCTGGCACATCACCAAAGTATAGTGCCTGGCACAGCACCAGAGTAAGCATAGTGCATAACACAGCACCAGAGTAAGCATAGCTCCTGGCACATCAGAGTAAGCACAGTGCCTGGCACAGCACCAGAGTAAGCACAGTGCCTGGCACAGCACCAGAGTAAGCATAGTGCCCGGCACAACACCAGAGTAAGCATAGTACCTGGCACAGCACCAGAGTAAACATAGTGCCTGGCACACCACCAGAGTAAGCATAGTGCCTGGCACATTATCAGAGTAAGCAAAGTGCCTGGCACAGCACTAAAGTAAACATAGCGCCTGGCACAGCACCAGAGTAAGCATAGCTCCTGGCACATCAGAGTAAGCATAGTGCCTGGCACAGCACCAGAGTAAGCATAGTGCCTGGCACATCAGAGTAAGCATAGTGCCTGGCACAGCACCAGAGTAAGCATAGTGCCTGGCACAGCACCAGAGTAAGCATAGCTCCTGGCACATCAGAGTAAGTATAGTGCCTGGCACAGCACCAGAGTAAGCATAGTGCCTGGCACAGCACCAGAGTAAGCATAGTGCCTGGCACAGCACCAGAGTAAGCATAGCTCCTGGCACATCAGAGCAAGCATAGTGCCTGGCACAGCACCAGAGTAAGCATAGCTCCTGGCACATCAGAGTAAGCATAGTGCCTAGCACAGCACCAGAGTAAGCATAGCTCCTGGCACAGCACCAGAGTAAGCATAGCTCCTGGCACATCAGAGCAAGCATAGTGCCTGGCACAGCACCAGAGTAAGCATAGCTTCTGGCACATCAGAGTAAGCATAGTGCCTGGCACAGCACCAGAATAAGCATAGCTCCTGACACATCAGAGTAAGCATAGTGCCTGGCACAGCACCAGAGTAAGCATAGCTCCTGGCATATCAGAGCAAGCAAAGTGCCTGGCACAACACCAGAGTAAGCATAGCTCCTGGCACATCAGAGTAAGCAAAGTGCCTGGCACAGCACCAGAGTAAGCATAGCTCCTGGCACATCAGAGTAAGCATAGTGCCTGGCACAGCACCAGAGTAAGCATAGTGCCTGGCACAGCACCAGAGTAAGCATAGTGCCTGGCACAGCAGAGTAAGCATAGCTCCTGGCACATCAGAGTAAGTATAGTGCCTGGCACAGCACCAGAGTAAGCATAGTGCCTGGCACAGCACCAGAGTAAGCATAGCTCCTGGCACATCAGAGCAAGCATAGTCCCTGGCACAGCACCAGAGTAAGCATAGCTCCTGGCACATCAGAGCAAGCATAGTCCCTGGCACATCACCAGAGTAAGCATAGTGCCTGGCACATCACCAGAGTAAGCATAGTGCCTGGCACATCACCAGAGTAAGCATAGTGCCTGGCACATCACGAGAGTAAGCATAGTGCCTGGCACAGCACCAGAGTAAGCATAGCTCCTGGCACATCAGAGTAAGCATAGTGCCTGGCACAGCACCAGAGTAAGCATAGCTCCTGGCACATCAGAGCAAGCATAGTCCCTGGCACAGCACCAGAGTAAGCATAGCTCCTGGCACATCAGAGTAAGCATAGTGCCTGGCACATCACCAGAGTAAGCATAGTGCCTGGCACATCACCAGAGTAAGCATAGTGCCTGGCACAGCACCAGAGTAAGCATAGCTCCTGGCACATCAGAGTAAGCATAGTGCTTGGCACAGCACCAGAGTAAGCATAGCTTCTGGCACATCAGAGCAAGCATAGTGCCTGGCACAGCACCAGAGTAAGCATAGCTCCTGGCACATCAGAGTAAGCATAGTGCCTGGCACAGCACCAGAATAAGCATAGCTCCTGGCACATCACCAGAGTAAGCATAGTGCCTGGCACATCACCAGAGTAAGCATAGTGCCTGGCACATCACCAGAGTAAGCATAGTGCCTGGCACATCAGAGTAAGCATAGTGCCTGGCACATCACCAGAGTAAGCATAGTGCCTGGCACAGCACCAGAGTAAGCATAGTTCCTGGCACAGCACCAGAGTAAGCATAGCTCCTGGCACATCAAAGCATAGTGCCTGGCACAGCACCAGAGTAAGCATAGTGCCTGGCACAGCACCAGAGTAAGCATAGTGCCTGGCACAGCACCAGAGTAAGCATAGTGCCTGGCACAGCACCAGAGTAAGCATAGCTCCTGGCACATCAGAGTAAGCATAGTGCCTGGCACAGCACCAGAGTAAGCATAGTGCCTGGCACAGCACCAGAGTAAGCATAGTGCCTGGCACAGCAGAGTAAGCATAGCTCCTGGCACATCAGAGTAAGTATAGTGCCTGGCACAGCACCAGAGTAAGCATAGTGCCTGGCACAGCACCAGAGTAAGCATAGCTCCTGGCACATCAGAGCAAGCATAGTGCCTGGCACAGCACCAGAGTAAGCATAGCTCCTGGCACATCAGAGTAAGTATAGTGCCTGGCACAGCACCAGAGTAAGCATAGTGCCTGGCACAGCACCAGAGTAAGCATAGCTCTTGGCACATCAGAATAAGCATAGTGCCTGGCACAGCACCAGAGTAAGCATAGCTCCTGGCACATCAGAATAAGCATAGTGCCTGGCACAGCACCAGAGTAAGCACAGCTCCTGGCACATCAGAGTAAGCATAGTGCCTGGCACAGCACCAGAGTAAGCATAGCTCCTGGCACATCAGAATAAGCATAGTGCCAGGCACAGCACCAGAGTAAGCATAGCTCCTGGCACATCAGAATAAGCATAGTGCCAGGCACAGCACCAGAGTAAGCATAGCTCCTGGCACATCAGAATAAGCATAGTGCCTGGCACAGCACCAGAGTAAGCATAGCTCCTGGCACATCAGAATAAGCATAGTGCCAGGCACAGCACCAGAGTAAGCATAGCTCCTGGCACATCAGAATAAGCATAGTGCCAGGCACAGCACCAGAGTAAGCATAGCTCCTGGCACATCAGAATAAGCATAGTGTCTGGCACAGCACCAGAGTAAGCACAGCTCCTGGCACATCAGAATAAGCATAGTGCCTGGCACACCACCAGAGCTTCACCTCATATATTATCAAGAAGTCATTAAGACACTTTAAACCACATCTGTTAAGTCTGTCTTGCAGTATCTTGTAACACTTTGATGAAGTATAACAAAAAACTGAAGAAAGTGTAGAGGTCTGCAGAGATAACTGATATCAGTTATGAAAAACAACTCAAGGAACTGAACCGGACGATATTAGAGAAGAGAACACAAAGGGAAACTTGACAGCGACATTCAAAATACCACAAGAACTTGATTGGGTGGACGGAGAAAGACTGTTCTAGAGGTGGGTAACGGGTACACAAGGGCACAATTGGAAATAAAACATGCAGATGCCTCACAGGGATGTTGGGAAGTGTTTCTTCAGCCTCTGAGTGGTCATTAATTTTAATGACTTAGAGGAAGGTGCAGTGGAAGCAGGCCCTATACACAGTTTTAAGAAAAATGACAGCAAACGAAGCAAAGAAGGAATGAATCCGGAAAGTGGCGGGATGAGAAGTGGGGCCAGGAGCTCAGACTCGACCCTTGCAACCACAGATAAGCACACACAAACACACGACTCGACCCCTGCAACCACAATTAGGCGAGTATACACACACGTCTCCAGCAGGGGCACCAACCCTCCCTTGGTGTCTCCAGCAGGGGTACCAACCCTCCCTCGGTATCTCCAGCAGGGGTACCAACCCTCCTGTGTCTCCAGTAGGGGTACCAACCCTCCCTCGGTGTCTCTAGCAGGGGTGCCAACCCTCCCTCGGTATCTCTAGCAGGGGTGCCAGCCCTCCCTCGGTGTCTCTAGCAGGGGTACCAACCCTCCCTCGGTGTCGCCACCAGGGGCACCAACCCTCCCTCAGCGTCTCCACCAGGGGCACCTACCCTTCCTCGGTGTCTCCACCAGGCGCACCAACCCTCCCTCAGTGTCGCCACCAGGGGCACCAACCCTCTGTCAGCATCTCCACCATGGGTACCAACGCTACATTAGCATCTCCACCAGGGGCACGAACCCTCCCTCAGTGTCGCCACAAGGGGCTCCAATCCTACCTCAGCATATCCACCAGTGGCACCAACTCCCTCTCAGCATCTTTAACAGGAGGCACCAACCCTATCTCGGAGTCTCCACCAGAGTCCCCAACCATCCCACAGCATCTCCAGCAGGGGCAGCAACCCTTCTTAAGCGTCTCCACCAGGGACAACAATCTCACAAATCGTCCGTACGTAAACAAAATTCAACACAACATTTGGAAGGAATGTAATCCTCTCACCCAGCACAATAATTCTCCTGGGGGAGGGAGAGAGGGAAGAGGAAAAGAGTTAAAAAAAGGAGATGAGGGAGTAGGAATGGAGGGTAAGATGGGGAGGAGAAGAGAGTCCGGGAAGAGACGGTAGAAGCAGAATGATGAGTTATGGAAGAGAATAGAAGGAGGACAAGGTAGGAGATATTGAAGAAAAGAGGAAGACAGAGAGAAAAGTGTATGGAAGACGGAAATACAACGAAGAGGAAGACTGATATGTTAGCAGAGAGGGAGGGATGGAAAAGCTGAGGCAGGAAGATAGAATAAGAGAAACAGTTAAAGAGGAAAGAAGTTAAGACAGAAGGTAGAATGAAAGGCAGGAAGAGGGAGAGAACAGGGGAGAAAAGAAAGAGTAAGAAATATATAAAGGGAGAGGAAGCAGGAGAGTGAAGGAAAGTGAGCCATAGAGGAGAAATTGAAAGAGTGTGTTCTCACACAAATAGAAGGAAGAGGGTTCAGAGAAAAAAAATATGAATGGGAATCAGAGTGGTAACGGAGAACAGGAAAACGGATCAGGGAGTCAAAGGGGAGGGGAGTTGAAGAAAAAGAAAAAGGCTGAGAAGAAGAAAACAGAGGATAAGGAAAAGAAGGGAGGGGGGAAGGGGGAGGGGAAAAATGGGGAATGGGAATAGTCGGGGAGAGTGGAGATGCCAGCAAAGGTATTCCAGTACCATTTATAACAAGTTAACCAGGAAAGGGAAACCCTTGAACGAAACTCTTCAAGAAAGCCCCTTCCACTCCACCCCCTGCCACCACCGTTGAACGATACTCTCAGACACACAATCCACTCTCCAAGCACGGCTTTCCATCCATTTACGGACAGTTCCGTATCATTTGGCGTGGCGGTGATGGATGGTGGAGGTTATGGAAGCGTGGAGTTGCCATGTACCAACCATTACTCACAGTAATTGTTTACTCCGGCCCTTTCACACACGAAAAGTTTACCTATCATTTATATAGATTTGTGGGTCCCTTAATATATTCATTTGATATGGATGAATACGACACATGTGTAACACCAGGGTATATTTATTATCTTCTTAATAATGATAGCCAGGTGTTACAGATGTCCAATTTATCAACTTGTCGGTATTGCATACCAGTCGTGATCAGGCTTTATTCAACTCGTTTTTTACGTGTCTGTGCGACCTAGGCAGGGAGTGTAGAGAGGGGAAAGAGGAGAGGGAAGGAAGAGGGAAGGGGAAGAAAGAAGGAAAGAGAAAGGAATGGATGATTGTGGAGGAAGACAGAGGAAAGAAAATAGGGGGTATTGAGCAGGGAAAGGATAAAAAAGGAATAAAGAGGGATGGGGGAATAAAAGGCAACTGAGAAACACCCGCAAGGAGAAAAATCGGGAAGGAGAAAGAGGGGAGAAATGGGAGAAGGGAGGCATGAGGGAAGAGTGGCAGGAAAGGAATGAAAGGTGAATGCAGGAGAGAAAAGAAAGGGGAAAGGGGAAGTATAGGGAAGAGAGAGAGAGAGCCGGAGGGATTAGAAAGGCAACAGAGGGGTAGGAGAAGACTTAAAGGGATAGACGGAACAAGGAAAGAGCAAAATATATATTACCTGTGATATACCAGACTGTTGCTGTTGGCGGACCACTGGTCCATATATCCATCACAGCCAGGTTGATCTGACACTTAGAGGAGACAGCGATCCAGATTCCTCCTGCAACCTTCAACACTCCATCAACATTTCTGATATCTGCTGGAAGCAAGACATTCTTGGACAACGAATGCTGACTCTTGTTATGCCCATGATGGTCCTCGCTTTTAACTGGTTCTATGTTACACTTCCTCCCGTAGCTTCCGGGAAAACTTTAAACAGATGCCAAATCAGAAGTTCTCATTAGCAGAAATATGAAGCCAAGAGATAAGTGAATAAGTGTTCTCAATAAAGTTAATAGACTCCTTCATTTCATATCAAGAAATATAAGTAATATTGAGGCACTAATGAAGTTAATAGACGTCTTGGTTTCAAATTAAGAAGTATAAGTAATGTATGAGTGGTATTAAAATAGATATTATGGTTTCATATCAAGAAGTATAAGTAAGACGTCCGGAAGTTAGTATAAAGTACTGATGGCCGGGTGGATTAAGGAGTGCTAAAATATCAGGGGTTCGATCCCAGGTTAATGAGAAGGAACCAGAGTAAAAATGACAACGTTTAAGCAGGTGCTGCCTCACACTGGGTGCTAGGCCACCAGGTCACTGTGTCACCAGTTGTATAGGCTAACAGGTCACTAGGTCACCAGGTCACTAGGTCACTTAGAAGCATAACACTTGTGTAAAAGATAACATTAAACTTGCAAAACCATTAGATAACACCCAGCACTACGGATGACACCCAGCACTACGGATGACACCCAGCACTACGGATGACACCCAGCACTACGGATGACACCCAGCAAAACGGATGACACCCAGCACTACGGATGACACCCAGCACTACGGATGACACCCAGCACTACGGATGAAACGCAGCACTACCGATGACACCCAGCACTACGGGTGACACCCAGCACTACGGATGACACCCAGCACTCCGGATGACACCCAGCACTACGGATGACACCCAGCACTACCGATGACACCCAGCACTACCGATGACACCCAGCACTACGGATGACACCCAGCATAACGGATGACACCCAGCACTACGGATGACACCCAGCACTACGGATGACAGCACTACCGATGACACCCAGCACTACCGATGACACCCAGCACTACGGATGACACCCAGCACTACCGATGACTCCCAGCACTACCGATGACTCCCAGCACTACCGATGACACCCAGCACTACCGATGACACCCAACACTACGGATGACACCCAGCACTACCGATGACACCCAGCACTACCGATGACACCCAGCACTACCGATGACACCCAGCACTACCGATGGCACCCAGCACTACGGATGACACCCAACACTACTGATGACACCCAACACTACTGATGACACCCAGCACTACGGATGACACCCAGCACTACGGATGACACCCAGCACTACGGATGACACCCAGCACTACGGATGACACCCAGCACTACGGATGACACCCAGCACTACGGATGACACCCAGCACTACGGATGACACCCAGCACTACGGATGACACCCAGCACTACGGATGACACCCAGCACTACGGATGACACCCAGCACTACGGATGACACCCAGCACTACGGATGACACCCAGCACTACGGATGACACCCAGCACTACGGATGACCCCCAGCACTACCGATGACCCCCAGCACTACCGATGACACCCAGCACTACCGATGACACCCAGCACTACGGATGACACCCAGCACTACCGATGACACCCAGCACTACGGATGACACCCAGCACTACGGATGACACCCAGCACTACGGATGACACCCAGCACTACGGATGACACCTAGCACTACGGATGACACCCAACACTACGGATGACACCCAGCACTACGGATGACACCCAGCACTACGGATGACACCCAGCACTACGGATGACACCCAGCACTACGGATGACACCCAGCAATACGGATGACACCCAGCACTACGGATGACACCCAGCACAACGGATGACACCCAGCACTACCGATGACACCCAGCACTACGGATGACACCCAACACTACGGATGACACCCAGCACTACGGATGACACCCAGCAGTACCGATGACATCCAGCAGTACCGATGACACCCAGCACTACCGATGACACCCAGCACTACCGATGACTCCCAGCACTACCGATGACACCCAGCACTACCGATGACACCCAACACTACGGATGACACCCAGCACTACTGATGACACCCAACACTAACGATGACACCCAGCACTACGGATGACACCCAACACTACGGATGACACCCAGCACTACCGATGACACCCAACACTACGGATGACACCCAGCACTACTGATGACACCCAACACTAACGATGACACCCAGCACTACTGATGACACCCAGCACTACAGATGACACCCAACACTACGGATGACACCCAGCACTACCGATGACACCAAGCACTTCCGATGACACCCAGCACTACCGATGACACCCAGCACTACCGATGGCACCCAGCACTACGGATGACACCCAACACTACGGATGACACCCAGCACTACGGATGACACCCAGCACTACGGATGACACCCAGCACTACGGATGACACCCAGCACTACCGATGACACCCAGCACTACGGATGACACCCAGCACTACGGATGACACCCAGCACTACGGATGACACCCAGCACTACGGATGACACCCAGCACTACGGATGACACCCAGCAATACGGATGACACCCAGCACTACGGATGACACCCAGCACTACGGATGACACCCTGCACTACGGATGACACCCAGCACTACGGATGACACCCAGCACTACCGATGACCCCCAGCATTACCGATGACACCCAGCACTACTGATGACACCCAGCACTACGGATGACACCCAGCGCTACGGATGACAACCAGCACTACGGATGACACCCAGCACTACGGATGACACCCAGCACTACCGATGACACCCAGCACTACGGATGACACTCAGCACTACCGACGACCCCCAGCACTACCGATGACCCCCAGCACTACGGATGACACCCAGCACTACGGATGACACCCAGCACTACCGATGACACCCAGCACTACCGATGACACCCAGCACTACGGATGACACCCAACACTACGGATGACACCCAGCACTACTGATGACACCCAGCAGTACCGATGACACCCAGCACTACCGATGACTCCCAGCACTACCGATGACACCCAGCACTACCGATGACACCCAACACTACGGATGACACCCAGCACTACTGATGACACCCAACATTAACGATGACACCCAGCACTACCGATGACACCCAGCACTACGGATGACACCCAACACTACTGATGACACCCAACACTACTGATGACACCCAGCACTACCGATGACACCCAGCACTACTGATGACACCCAGCACTACTGATGACACCAAGCACTACGGATGACACCCAGCACTACCGATGACACCCAGCACTACCGATGACACCCAGCACTACCGATGACACCCAGCACTACGGATGACTCCCAACACTACTGATGACACCCAGCACTACCGATGACACCCAGCACTACGGATGACACCCAGCACTACCGATGACACCCAGCAATACCGATAACACCCAGCACTACCGATGACACCCAGCACTACGGATGACACCCAGCACTACGGATGACACCCAGCACTACGGATGACACCCAGCACTACCGATGACACCCAGCACTACTGATGACACCCAGCACTACGGATGACACCCAGCACTACCGATGACACCCAGCACTACCGATGACACCCAGCACTACCGATGACTCCCAGCACTACCGATGACTCCCAGCACTACCGATGACTCCCAGCACTACCGATGACACCCAACACTACGGATGACACCCAGCACTACTGATGACACCCAGCACTACGGATGACACCCAACACTACGGATGACACCCAACACTACGGATGACACCCAGCACTACCGATGACACCCAGCACTACGGATGACACCCAGCACTACGGATGACACCCAGCACTACGGATGACACCCAGCACTACGGATGACACCCAGCACTACGGATGACACCCAGCACTACGGATGACACCCAGCACTACGGATGACACCCAGCACTACGGATGACACCGAGCACTACGGATGACACCAAGCACTACGGATGACACTCAGCACTACCGATGACCCCCAGCACTACGGATGACACCCAACACTACGGATGACACCCAGCACTGTGGAAATAAATGGTATAAAATACCGACACAATGACAATATAAACACAAATGCAGTATAATGTGATCCTTTATTGACTACGTTTCGCCCACACAGTGGGCTTTTTCAAGTCACAAACAGAACTCTGTTTGTGACTTGAAAAAGCCCACTGTGTGGGCGAAACGTAGTCAATAAAGGATCACATTATACTGCATTTGTGTTTATATTGCCACACCCAGCACTACTGATGACACCCAGCACTACTGATGACACCCAGCAGTACCGATGACACCCAGCACTACTGATGACACCCAGCACTACCGATGACACCCAGCACTACCGATGACACCCAGCACTACGGATGACACCCAACACTACGGATGACACCCAGCACTACCGATGACACCCAGCACTACTGATGACACCCAGCACTACTGATGACACCCAGCAGTACCGATGACACCCAGCACTACCGATGACACCCAGCACTACCGATGACACCCAGCACTACCGATGACACCCAGCACTACCGATGACTCCCAGCACTACCGATGACACCCAGCACTACCGATGACACCCAACACTACGGATGACACCCAGCACTAGTGATGACACCCAACACTAACGATGACACCCAGCACTACTGATGACACCAAGCACTACGGATGACACCCAACACTACGGATGACACCCAACACTACGGATGACACCCAGCACTACCGATGACACCCAACACTACGGATGACACCCAGCACTACTGATGACACCCAACACTAACGATGACACCCAGCACTACTGATGACACCCAGCACTACAGATGACACCCAACACTACGGATGACACCCAGCACTACCGATGACACCCAGCACTACCAATGACACCAACCACTACCGATGACACCCAGCACTACCGATGGCACCCAGCACTACGGATGACACCCAACACTACTGATGACACCCAGCACTACGGATGACACCCAGCACTACGGATGACACCCAGCACTACGGATGACACCCAGCACTACGGATGACACCCAGCACTACGGATGACACCCAGCACTACGGATGACACCCAGCACTACGGATGACACCCAGCACTACGGATGACACCCAGCACTACGGATGACACCCAGCACTACGGATGACACCCAGCACTACCGATGACACCCAGCACTACGGATGACACCCAGCACTACGGATGACACCCAGCACTACGGATGACACCCAGCACTACCGATGACACCCAGCACTACGGATGACACCCAGCACTACGGATGACACCCAGCACTACGGATGACACCCAGCAATACGGATGACACCCATCACTACGGATGACACCCAGCACTACGGATGACACCCAGCACTACGGATGACACCCAGCACTACCGATGACCCCCAGCACTACCGATGACCCCCAGCACTACCGATGACACCCAGCACTACCGATGACACCCAGCACTACGGATGACAACCAGCACTACGGATGACACCCAGCACTACGGAAGACACCTAGCACTACCGATGACACCCAGGACTACGGATGACACTCAGCAGTACCGATGACCCCCAGCACTACCGATGACACCCAGCACTACGGATGACACCCAGCACTACGGATGACACCCAGCACTACGGATGACACCCAGCACTACCGATGACACCCAGCACTACGGATGACACCCAACACTACGGATGACACCCAGCACTACTGATGACACCCAGCAGTACCGATGACACCCAGCACTACCGATGACACCCAGCACTACCGATGACTCCCAGCACTACCGATGACTCCCAGCACTACCGATGACACCCAGCACTACCGATGACACCCAACACTACGGATGACACCCAGCACTACTGATGACACCCAACACTAACGATGACACCCAGCACTACTGATGACACCAAGCACTACGGATGACACCCAACACTACCGATGACACCCAGCACTACCGATGACACCCAGCACTACCGATGACACCCAGCACTACCGATGACACCCAGCACTACCGATGACACCCAACACTACTGATGACACCCAGCACTACTGATGACACCCAGCACTACGGATGACACCCAGCACTACCGATGACACCCAGCACTACCGATGACTCCCAGCACTACCGATGACTCCCAGCACTACCGATGACACCCAGCACTACCGATGACACCCAGCACTACCGATGACACCCAACACTAACAATGACACCCAGCACTACTGATGACACCAAGCACTACGGATGACACCCAACAATACGGATGACACCCAGCACTACCGATGACACCCAGCACTACCGATGACACCCAGCACTACGGATGACACCCAACACTACTGATGACACCCAGCACTGCCGATGACACCCAGCACTACGGATGACACCCAGCACTACCGATGACACCCAGCACTACCGATGACACCCAGCACTACCGATGACACCCAGCACTACCGATGACACCCAGCACTACGGATGACACCCAGCACTACCGATGACACCCAGCACTACCGATGACACTCAGCACTACTGATGACACCAAGCACTACGGATGACACCCAGCAATACAGATGACACCCAGCAGTACCGATGACACCCAGCACTACCGATGACATCCAGCACTACCGATGACACCCAGCACTACAGATGACTCCCAGCACTACCGATGACACCCAGCACTACCGATGACACCCAACACTACGGATGACACCCAGCACTACGGATGACACCCAGCACTACTGATGACACCCAACACTAACGATGACACCCAGCACTACTGATGACACCAAGCACTACGGATGACACCCAACACTACGGATGACACCCAGCACTACCGATGACACCCAGCACTACCGATGACACCCAGCACTACCGATGACACCCAGCACTACCGATGACACCCAGCACTACGGATGACACCCAACACTACTGATGACACCAAGCACTACGGATGACACCCAACACTACGGATGACACCCAGCACTACCGATGACACCCAGCACTACCGATGACTCCCAGCACTACCGATGACACCCAGCACTACCGATGACACCCAGCACTACGGATGACACCCAGCACTACCGATGACACCCAGCACTACGGATGACACCCAGCACTACGGATGACACCCAGCACTACCGATGACTCCCAGCACTACGGATGCCACCCAGCACTACGGATGCCACCCAGCACTACAGATGCCACCCAGCACTACAGATGCCACTCAGCACTACAGATGGCACCCAGCAGTATTAGTGGTACCCAGTACTATAGATGGCATTCATCCATACATATGGCACCCAACCAGCAATATTCTTTACGCTGGGCATTATGGATGTCACCAAAATGCCCACACCAAACTGCCGCAGAATGCTCATCTCTGGCACTGTGACACCAAGGGAGCACTGAGGTCATCCCAGTGCCACCAGTAAACTGGGCTCAACGACATCAAATGACCTCATAGGACCTCGTACGACCACTCAGATATGGCACTAAGTGTTACATTTTCCACTCAAAAGCCAGACCAGAGTGCCAGCTCCAGCCGACCCCAGACTCGTCTATTTCCTGATCAGTAATATAGTTTACCCTTTCATGTGGGAAGATGGGGAGGGGGGGAACAGGGGTACCCCTAGATGTTGGTGCTCTCTATCCAAGGTATTGGAACTACCCCCACCCCACCTCCATCCTGGGAACAATACTAACTACCTTTCACTTACCAGGAGCAGCGATTAGCACATCCCTCTCATAATAATAATAATAATCTCGTTGAGAATTTAATCATAATTATTCCCGCTAACAAAAAAAAATATTACTAATACTAATAATAATAATGAATATAGTTTAGCCTAATTACCGAGCATAATAATGACATTATTATTATAATGGGGGAGCGCTAAACCCGTAGCATTATACAGCGCATGTGGGGGGGGGGGGATAGAAGGTATTCTGACTCAGTTCAGGGAACTTGAACACAGATCCAGTTCCCTAGATCAAGAGCCCCTCACCAGCGTCAAGGAACCTCCCTTGAGGGGATAATAATGACAAGGATGTGTACCAGAATAACTTGGTGTATATACTACACTGATAAGTGTATATACTACACTGATAAGTGTATATACTACACTGATAAGTGTATATACTACACTGATAAGTGTATATACTACACTGATAAGTGTATATACTACACTGATAAGTGTATATACTACACTGATAAGTGTATATACTACACTGATAAGTGTATATACTACACTGATAAGTGTATATGCTACACTGATAAGTGTATATGCTACACTGATAAGTGTATATGCTACACTGATAAGTGTACATGCTACACTGATAAGTGTATATACTACACTGATAAGTGTATATACTACACTGATAAGTGTATATACTACACCTGAAAGTGTATATACTACACTGATAAGTGTATATGCTGCACTGATAAGTGTATATGCTACACTGATAAGTGTATATGCTACACTGATAAGTGTATATGCTACATTGATAAGTGTATATACTACACTGATAAGTGTATATACTACACTGATAAGTGTATATACTACACTGATAAGTGTATATACTACTGATAAGTGTATATATATTGATAAGTGTATATACTACACTTATAAGTGTATATACTACACTGATAAGTGTATATACTACACTGATAAGTGTATATACTACACTGATAAGTGTATATACTACACTGATAAGTGTATATGCTACATTGATAAGTGTATATACTACACTGATAAGTGTATATGCAACACTGATAAGTGTATATACTGCACTGATAAATGTATATACTACACTGATAAGTGTATATGCTACACTGATAAGTGTATATACTACATTGATGAGTGCATATACACAGAGTTTTATCCGTATTTTAGATATTAAAGTATTCTTGACCTGTGACGTTGAGTTAACACGCAGCCTTACATGTCTGTGACTTGATGAAGACCACTGTGAGGCCGAAACAATCTTAACAGAGGATCTCATTATACTGCATTTGTGACTACTTTTCCATCGTGTCGGTATTGTATCCCGATTATCACACACACACACACACACACACACACACACACACAAACACACACACACACACACACACACACACACACACACACACACAGACACACACACACACACACACAGACACACACACACACACACACACACACACACACACACACACACACACACACACACACACACACAGACACACACACACACACACACACACACACACACACACACACAGACACACACACACAGACACACACACACACACACACACACAAAAAAAAAAAAAAAAAAAAAAGGGTTGAAAAAAGCGAGTTGGCATCTGCGTCAGGAGGAGCAGTGTACCTCAGGCTATATAAACCTGCGGCCACCACGCGCCTTATTTAATTACCATTAGGAGAGCCTCCCAGACGGACCCTAATTTTTCGTGTTTCCTTCTCGGAGAAAAATTCCTTTAAAGGAGTAAAAGCTGGAAAAGGAGCCACAAGTTTGTTTTCAAGTAGACTTTTTTTTTTTACCCTACAGCTATTTTTTGTAAGACATTCTTATTTTAAAAGAAATTTGCCGTCATTTTATTATATATGTTATTACATGGCTATTATTAAATTATTATTATTATTATTATTATTATTAGTAGTAGTAGTAGTAGTAGTAGTAGTAGTAGTAGTAGCATTAAAGAAAGTTGAATTAATTGTAGTACAAGAAATAATAATTATTATTATTAGTGTGGGAATTATTAAAATTACTCAAAATTATTACTGGAATTATTTAACATAATTTTATGATTTTAATGCAAATATATTTAAATACATGTAAATATGGGCTCTTAAACACGCACACATATGTTAGATTCAGTTAGGTTAGGTGAGGTTATTTAAGGTTACGTTAGGTGAGGTTATTTAAGGTTACGTTAGGTGAGGTTATTTAAGGTTACGTTAGGTGAGGTTATTTAAGGTTACGTTAGGTGAGGTTATTGATGAGTTAGTTTATTAAAAGCTAAAATAACGTCTTACTAAAAACTTGAATTTCAAAAAATTTCTCGAGTACACTGTAAAGTTTTTCTTGGAGAAACAGATCTTCAGGTGACCTGAAATAGACCGCTAAGAAGCCCAAGTGTATATATACTCAGGGTGTATGAATATCTCAGGGTATATACACTCAATTGTGTGTGAATATCTCAGGATTATATACATTCAATTGTGTATTAATATCTCAGGGTATATACACTCAATTGTGTGTGAATATCTCAGGATATGTGCACTCAGGGGTGTGAGGATATCTCAGGGTATATACACTCAATTGTGTATGAATATCTCAGGGTTATATACATTCAATTGTGTATGAATATCTCAGGGTATATACACTCAATTGTGTATGAATATCTCAGGGTTATATACATTCAATTGTGTGTGAATATCTCAGGGTATATACACTCAGGGGTGAGTGAACATCTCAGGGTATATACACTGTGAGGTATGCATTTCTCCTGGTATATACACTGAGGGGTATGCCTTTCAGGATATATACATTGAGAGATGTAATATCAGGGTATATACACCTTTTCTCCTCCCGGTGGTGGGGAATTCCCCCTCTTCTCCTTGGGAGGGGATAAGGTGGTGGGGAATTTCCCCCTCTTCCCCACTGGGAGGGGATACAGTGGCGGGGAAAATAAACTCGACGTGGTAGAGCAAATCCCAGGAACAAACCTTTAGAATAAATCTGAATAATGAGGTTTCCTGAAGCAGCCAGTGTGAGTCTCAGGATTATGGCTTCCAACAGCTTCTGGCAGCCTCTGGAAGCCTCTGACTACGCTTGACATCCTCTAACACTCTTTGCCACATTCTGGAAAACGTCTGGAGGCTTCTGACATCTATCTGGTATTCTTTAGCAATCTTCAGCATCTCAAGTAGTTCCTGGCACTCTCATGGCAGTCCTGGCACTCCCCTGGTAGTCCTGATACTCTCCTGGCAGTTCTGGGTACTCTCATAGCAGTCCTGGCACTCTTGTGGCAGACCTAGGTACTCTCCTGGCAATGCTGGGTTCACTCCTGGCAGTGCTGGGTACTCTCCTGACAGTGCTAGGTTCACTCCTGGCAGTGCTGGATACTCTTCTGGCAGTCCTGGCACTCTCCTGGCACTCGACACTTTTCTGA
The DNA here is from genome assembly GCF_038502225.1 of Cherax quadricarinatus. Lineage (NCBI taxonomy): Eukaryota > Metazoa > Arthropoda > Malacostraca > Decapoda > Parastacidae > Cherax > Cherax quadricarinatus. The sequence goes on from NC_091292.1 coordinate 62,000,405, forward strand.
CAGTGCTGGGCACTCTCCTGGCAGTCTTAGCACTCTCCCGATTGTCCTGGCAGTCTGAATATTCTCCTGACAGTGCTGGATATTCTCCTGACAGTGCTGGGCAACTTCCTGGCAGTCCTGGACACACTCCTGGCAATGCTGGGCACTCTTCTGGCAGCCCTGGGCACTTTCCTGGCAGTCCTGGGCAGTCTCCTAGCTGTCATGGCACTCTCCTGGCAATCCCGGGCACTCTCCTGGCAAGCCTTGGCACTCCTGGCAGTCCTGGGCACTCTCCTGGCAGGCCTTGGCACTCCTGGCAATCCCGGGCACTCTCCTGGCAGGTCTTGGCACTTCTGGCAGTTCTGGGCACTCTCCTGACAGTCTTGGGCAGTCTTGGTATTATTTGAAACCCCCTAGCACAACTCGGCACCCTCTAGCATCCTCTGAAGGACTCTGTGCAGTCTGTCAGCCTTTATCAATTTCTGGAAGCCCCTGGCACTCTGTGACACTGTCCGGGACACGCTGTGACATTGTCTGGAACTCTCCGGAATCCTCGGACAAATTCGGCAACCTCAAGCACACAATGGCATTCTCAGACAGACTCAGGCACACATTGGCACCCTCAGGCACTCTCTGGCATACACTGGCACCCAGGCATACTCGGAAAACCTGGAGCGTACTGTGGCACCATCGGGCACACGCTGGCACCCTAGGGCACCGTCAAGCATACACTGGCACCCTCAGGCATATACTGGAACCCTCAGACGTTTCCGGGCACTCTTCGACATATTCTGGCAATTTTGGGAATATTCTAGCACCCTCAGGAATACACTGGCACCCTCGGACATACACTGACACCCTAGAGCATACACGGGCACCCTCAGGCATACATGGGCACCCTCGGGCATACACGGGCACCCTAGGGCATACACTGGCGCCCTCGAGCATACTCTAGCACCCTAGGGCATACACCGGCATCCTCGGGAATACTCTAGCACCCTCGGGCATACACTGGCATCCTCGGACATACACTGGTAACCTCGAGCATAAACTGGCACCCTCGGGAATACACTGGCAGCCTGTGGCATACACTGGCACCCTCGAGCATACACTGGCAGCCTGTGGCATACACTGGCACCCTCAGGCATACACTGGCACCCTCAGGCATACACTGGCAACCTCGAGCATAAACTGGCAAACTCGGGCATACACTGGCACCCTCGGGCATACACTGGCACCCTCGGGCATACATTGGCACCTTCAGGCATACACTGGCACCCTGTGGCATACACTGGCACCCTCAGACACACACTGGCATCCTGTAGCATACTGGCACCCTCGGGCATACACTGGCACCCTCTGGCATACACTGGCATCCTCAGGCATACACTGGCACCCTTTGGCATACACTGGCAAACTCAGGCATACACTGGCAACCTCAGGCATACACTGGCACCCTGTGGCACACACTGGCACCCTCGGGCATACATTGGCACCCTCTGGCTTACACTGGCACCCTGTGGAATATTTTGGCACCCTGTGGAATACACTGGCACCCTCAAGCATACATTGGCACCCTGTGGCATACACTGGCAACCTCAGAAATACACTGGCATCCTCATACACTGGCACCCTGTGGCACACACTGGCACCCTCGGACATACACTCTCACCCTCTGGCATACATTGGCACCCTCAGGCATACACTGGAACTCTGTGGCATACATTGGCACCCTGTGGCATACACTGGCACCCTCGGGCATACATTGGCACCCTCTGGCTTACACTGGCACCCTGTGGAATATTTTGGCACCCTGTGGAATACACTGGCACCCTCAAGCATACATTGGCACCCTGTGGCATACACTGGCAACCTCAGAAATACACTGGCATCCTCATACACTGGCACCCTGTGGCACACACTGGCACCCTCGGACATACACTCTCACCCTCTGGCATACATTGGCACCCTCAGGCATACACTCGCACCCTCGGGCATACACTGGTACCCTGCGGCATACACTGGCACCCTGTGGCATACTGGCACCCTCTAGCATACACTCTCACCCTCTGGCATACATTGGCACCCTCGGGCATACACTGGTACCCTGCGGCATACACTGGCACCCTGTGGCATACATTGGCACCCTCGGGCATACACTGGCACCTTCAGGCATACACTGGCACCTTCGGGCATACACTGGCACCTTCGGGCATACACTGGTACCCTCAGGTATACACTGGCACCCTCGGGCATACACTGGCACCCTCTGGCATACACTGGCACCCTGTGGCATACACTGACACCCTCAAGCATACACTGGCACCCTGTGGCATACACTAACACCCTCAGGCATGCACTGGCACCCTCAGGCATACACTGGCCCCCTGTGGCATACTGGCACCCTCGGGCATACACTGGCACCCTGAGGCACACACTGGCACCCTGTGGCATACCGGCACCCTCGGGCATACACTGGCACCCTGAGGCATACACTGGCACCCTGTGGCATACACTGGCACCCTCGGGCACGTTGATGTAATTTAACCACATTTTTGACATTTCTTGTAAACCTACGCTTGCTTTATTTTACAATTAATAAACATTATTACCAGTGTAATCACTAGTAGTACTATATATTATTATTATTATCATTATTATTTTTATTATTATTATATAATGCCACCTAATAAAGACGCCACAACATTGTGGCGTCTTTATTAGGTGGCATTACTGTTAAGCTTCTTGTAACTCGGTAATGTTGACAAGTTACTTGAGCGTTACGTTATAGACGTACGTTGATGTATGTGCGTGTAGTGTGTGTGTGTAGTGTGTGTATGTGTGTGTGTGTGTGTGTGTGTGTAGTGTGTGTGTGTGTGTGTGTGTGTGTGTAGTGTGTGTGTGTGTGTAGTGAATGTGTAGTGAGTGTGTAGTGTGTGTGTGTGTGTGTGTGTGTGTGTGTGTGTGTGTGTGTGTGTGTGTGTGTGTGTGTGTAGTGTGTGTGTGTGTGTGTAGTGTGTGTGTGTGTGTGTGTGTGTAGTGTGTGTGTGTGTAGTGTGTGTGTGTGTGTAGTGAGTGTGTAGTGAATGTGTAGTGAGTGTGTAGTGTGTGTGTGTGTGTGTGTGTGTGTGTGTGTGTGTGTAGTGTGTGTAGTGTGTGTGCAGTGTGTGTAGTGTGTCTGTGTGTGTGTGTAGTGTGTGTGTGTGTAATGTGTGTGTAGTGTGTGTGTGTGTGTGTGTGTGTGTGTGTGTGTGTGTGTGTGTGTGTAGTGAGTGTGTAGTGAGTGTGTGTGTGTGTGTGTGTGTGTTTGTAGTGTGTGTGTGTGTAGTGTGTGTGTAGTGTGTGTGTAGTGTGTGTGTGTGTGTGTAGTGTGTGTGTGTGTGTGTGTGTTTGTAGTGTGTGTAGTGTGTGTAGTGTGTGTAGTGTGTGTGTGTGTGTGTAGTGTGCGTGTGTGTGTGTAGTGTGTGTGTGTAATGTGTGTGTAGTGTGCGTGTAGTGTGCGTGTAGTGTGCGTGTAGTGTGCGTGTAGTGTGCGTGTAGTGTGTGTGTAGTGTGTGTGTAGTGTGTGTGTAGTGTGTGTGTAGTGAGTGTGTAGTGTGCGTGTAGTGTGCGTGTAGTGTGTGTATAGTGTGTGTGTAGTGTGCGTGTAGTGTGTGTGTAGTGTGCGTGTAGTGTGTGTGTAGTGTGCGTGTAGTGTGTGTAGTGTGCGTGTAGTGTGTGCGTAGTGTGTGTGTAGTGTGTGTGTACTGTGTGTGTGTGTGTAGTGAGTGTGTAGTGTGTGTGTAGTGTGTGTGTAGTGTGTGTGTAGTGAGTGTGTAGTGTGTGTGTAGTGTGTGTGTAGTGCGTTTGTAGTGAGTGTGTGTGTAGTGTGCGTGTAGTGTGTAGTGTGTGTGTGTGTAGTGTGCGTGCAGTGTGTGTAGTGTGTGTGTGTGTAGTGTGTGTGTGTGTGTAGTGTGTGTGTGTGTGTAGTGTGTGTGTAGTGTGCGTGTAGTGTGTGTGTGTGTGTAGTGTGCGTGTAGTGTGTGTAGTGTGTGTGTAGTGTGCGTGTAGTGTGCGTGTAGTGTGCGTGTAGTGTGCGTGTAGTGTGCGTGTAGTGTGTGTAGTGTGCGTGTAGTGTGCGTGTAGTGTGTGTATAGTGTGTGTGTAGTGTATGTATAGTGTGTGTGTAGCGTGTGTGTAGTGTGTGTGTAGTGTGCATGTAGTGTGTGTAGTGTGCGTGTAGTGTGTGCGTAGTGTGTGTGTGTAGTGTGTGTGTGTGTGTAGTGAGTGTGTAGTGTGTGTGTAGTGAGTGTGTAGTGAGTGTGTAGTGTGTGTGTAGTGAGTGTGTAGTGTGTGTGTAGTGCGTTTGTAGTGAGTGTGTGTGTAGTGTGCGTGTAGTGAGTGTGTAGTGTGTGTGTGTGTAGTGTGCGTGCAGTGTGTGTGTAGTGTGTGTAGTGTGTGTGTGTGTGTGTAGTGTAGTGTGTGTGTGTGTAGTGTGTGTGTAGTGTGCGTGTTGTGTGTATAGTGTGTGTGTATAGTGTGTAGTGTGCGTGTAGTGTGTGTGTAGTGTGTGTGTAGTGTGCGTGTAGTGTGTATGTGTAGTGTGCGTGTAGTGTGCGTGTAGTGTGCGTGTAGTGTGTGTGTAGTGTGCGTGTAGTGTGCGTGTAGTGTGTGTAGTGAGTGTGTGTGTAGTGTGTGTGTAGCGTGCGTGTAGTGTGCGTGTAGTGTGCGTGTAGTGAGTGTGTGTAGTGTGCGTGTAGTGTGTGTAGTGTGCGTGTAGTGTGTGTGTAGTGTGCGTGTAGTGTGTGTGTAGTGGGCGTGTAGTGTGTGTGTAGTGTGCGTGTAGTGAGTGTGTGTGTAGTGTGCGTGTAGTGAGTGTGTGTGTAGTGTGTGTGTAGTGATTGTGTGTGTAGTGTGTGTGTAGTGTGTGTGTAGTGTGCGTGTGTGTAGTGTGCGTGTAGTGTGTGTGTAGTGTGCGTGTAGTGAGTGTGTGTGTGTAGTGTGCGTGTAGTGTGCGTGTAGTGTGTGTGTAGTGTGCGTGTAGTGAGTGTGTGTGTAGTGTGCGTGTAGTGTGTGTGTGTAGTGTGTGTGTAGTGTGCATGTAGTGTGTGTGTGTGTGTGTGTAATGTGTGTGTAGTTTGTGTGTGTAGTGTATGTGTGTGTAGTGTATGTGTGTGTATGTGTGTGTGTGTGTGTAATGTGTGTGTAGTGTGTGTGTGTGTGTGTAGTGTATGTGTGTGTAGTGTGCGTGTAGTATGTGTGTGTAGTGTGCGTGTAGTGTGTGTGTATAGTGTGTGTGTGTGTGTGTGTGTGTGTGTGTGTGTGTGTAGTGTATGTGTGTAGTGTATGTGTGTAATGTGTGTGTGTGTGTGTGTGTGTGTGTGTAATGTGTGTGTGTGTAGTGTGTGTGTGTGTGTGTGTGTGTAATGTGTGTGTGTGTAGTGTGTGAGTGTGTAGTGTGTGTAGTGTGTGTGTAGTGTGTGTGTGTAGTGTGTGTGTGTGTAGTGTGTGTGTAGTGTGTGTGTAGTGTGTGTGTAGTGCGTTTGTAGTGAGTGTGTGTGTAGTGTGCGTGTAGTGTGTAGTGTGTGTGTAGTGTGTGTGTGTAGTGTGTGTGTGTGTGTGTGTGTGTGTGTAGTGTGTGTGTGTGTGTAGTGTGTGTGTGTGTGTAGTGTGTGTGTGTGTAGTGTGTGTAGTGTGTGTAGTGTGTGTTGTGTGTGTTTGTGTGTGTGTGTAGTGTGTGTGTGTAGTGTGTGTGTGTAATGTGTGTGTGTAGTGTGTGTGTGTGTGTAGTGTGTGTGTGTGTGTGTGTGTGTGTAGTGTGTGTGTGTGTAGTGTGTGTGTGTGTAGTGTGTGTGTAGTGTGTGTGTGTGTGTAGTGTGTGTGTGTGTAGTGTGTGTGTGTGTAGTGTGTGTGTGTGTGTGTGTGGTGTGTGTGTAGTGTGTGTGTGTGTGTGTGTGTGTGTAGTGTGTGTGTGTGTGTGTGTAGTGTGTGTTGTGTGTGTTTGTGTGTGTAGTGTGTTGTGTGTGTGTGTAGTGTGTGTGTGTGTGTAGTGTGTGTAGTGTGTGTGTGTGTAATGTGTGTGTAGTGTGTGTGTGTGTAGTGTGTGCGTGTAGTGTGTGCGTGTAGTGTGTGTGTGTAGTGTGTGTGTGTGTGTGTGTGTAGTGTGTAGTTCGTGTGTGAGTGTGTAGTGTGTACTGTGTGTGTGTGCGTGTGTGTGTACTCGCCTATTTGTGGTTGCAGGGGTCGATTCATAGCTCCTGGCCCCGCCTCATCACTGATTGCTACTAGCTCCTCTCTCTCTCTGCTCCATGAGCACTATCATACCTCGCCTTAAAACTATGTATGGTTCCCGCCTCCACTACGTCACTTTCTAGGCTATTCCACGGCCTGACTACTCTTTGACTGAAGAAATACTTCCTAACATCTCTTTGATTCATCTGAGTCTTCAACTTCCAATTGTGACCTCTTGTTTCTGTGTCCCATCTCTGGAACATCCCGTCTTTGTCCACCTTGTCTATTCCGCGCAGTATTTTATGTCGTTATGTCTCCCCTGACCCTCCTGTCCACCGGTGTCGTCAGGCCGATTTCCATCAACCTTTCTTCGTAGGACAATCCCCTTAGCTCTGGAACTAGTCTTGTTGCAAACCTTTGCACTTTCTCTAATATTTTGACGTGCTTGACCAGGTATGGATTCTAAACTGGTGCTGCATACTCTAGTATGGGCCTGACGTAAATGGTATACAGAGTCTTGAACGATTCTTTGCTGAGGTATCGGAACGCTATCCGTAGGTTTGCCAGACGCCCGTATGCTGCAGCAGTTATCTGATTAATGTGCGCCTCAGGAGATATGCTCGGTGTTATACTCACCCCAGTGAGGTTTGCAGTCTTTGGCCATCATTGTGTCTGTGGTCTTCTTTGCCCTTCCCCAATCTTCATGACTTTGCATTTGGCAGGGTTAAACTCAAGGAGCCAATTGCTGGACCAGGCTTGTAGCCTGTCCAGGTCTCTTTGTAGTCCTGCCTGATCCTCGTCCGATTTGATTCTTCTCATTAACTTCACATCATCTGCAAACAAGGACACTTCTGAGTCTATCCCTTCCGTTATGTCATTCACATATACCAGAAACAGCACAGGTCCTTGGACCGACCCCTGTGGAACCCCGCTTGTCACAGGCGCCCACTCTGACACCTCGTCACGTACCATGACTCGTTGTTGCCTCCCTGTCAGGTATTCTCTGATCCATTGCAGTGCCTTTCCTGTTATGTGTGCCTGATCCTCTAGCTTTTGCAGTAACCTCTTGTGAGGAACTGTGTTGAAGGCCTTCTTGCAGTCCAAAAAAATGCAGTCGATCCACCCCTCTGTCACCTTGTCATAAAACTCCAGTAGGTTTGTGACACAGGATTTTCCTTCCCTGAAAACGTGCTGGTTGTCAATTATACACTTATTTCTTTCCAGGTGTTCCACCACTCTCTTCCTGATGATCTTCTCCATGACTTTGCATACAATACACGTTAGTGATACAGGTCTGTAGTTTAGTGCCTCATGTCTGTCTCCCTTTTTAAAAATTGGGACTACATTTGCCATCTTCCATACCTCAGGGAGTTGCCCAGTTTCAATGGATGTGTTGAAGATCTTTGTTAAAGCACACAGAGCATCTCTGCTCCCTCTCTAAGGACCCACGGGGAGATGTTGTCTGGTCCCACCGCCTTTGAGGTGTCAAGTTCACATAGCAGCTTCTTCACCTCCTCCTTGGTTATGTGTACCTCATCCAGCACTTGTTGGTGTATCCCCTTGTTCTGATTTCCTGGACTCTTACTGGTTTCCACTGTAAATACTTCTTTAAATCTCGTGTTGAGCTCCTCACATACCTCTCGGTCGTTTCTTGCGAACTCCCCATCACCCTTCCTCAGTCTGATTACCTTGTTTTTCTCCTGATGTGGCTATACAACAGCTTCGGGTCAGACTTGACTTTCTATGTTATGTCTTGGTTCTCCATGCTTTGGGACCCCCATATGGCTCCAGGTTTTCCCAGTCAATCTCCCTGTGGTTGAAATCCCCCATAACCAGCAACTTTGCTCTGCTGGAGCGAGCTCTTCTTGCCACCTCAGTAAGTGTATCCACCATTGCTCTATTGCTCTTTTCATATTCCTCTCTTGGCCTCCTGCAGTTCTGTGGTGGATTATACATCACTGCAATGACCACCTTGTGCTCCCCAGACTGAAGTGTACCTACTATGTAGTCCCTTTCTCCTGTCTCGTCTGTGCCTTCCATTTTCTCGAATTTCCATCTGTTTTTTACGAGCAGAGCAACCCCTCCTCCCCCTCTGCCCCTTCTATCTTTCCTCATGATCTGATATCCTGGTGGGAAGATTGCATCTGTTATTGTCTCTGTGAGTTTTGTTTCTGTAACTGCTATGATGTCTGGGGACTTCTTATTGATTTTTTCTTGCCATTCCTCATATTTATTCGTTAATCCATCTGCATTTGTGTACCAAACCTTCCACTTCTGTTCTAATACTGTAACTGTGGTCCTGGGGGAATACTGGGGTTGGGAGAGCAGGAGCCCTGGTGGGGGCCTGTGGGGGGATGCAGTGGAGGTGGAGGAAGAGCTCCCATAGGGGGATGCTGTAGGGGTAGGGTTCGCGGTGCGGGGGGTGGGAACAGAGGGATCGGTGTGTGATGGTTGGTTTGGATTGTTCAGTTGCCTTGGGGGTGTCGTGGCTGGAGTCCTTCTGCAGGTGTTTCTGGGGGTGTGCTTGTCCTTCCACCTGTTCCTGGGTTATTCTGCTCTCCTTTTTCATTTCCTCCCATTCCTCCTTTCGTTTTTGCACTCTCTCTTTCAGTATCATCCTTTCCTCTTGTGTTCTGTCTCGATCGAGGTACACACTCATGAACTCCTGTTTGCCTCTCAGCCGTGCTTTCTCCTGCAGGATCATGGTTCGGGTTGATTCTGCCTTGAAAATTACTTTGAGAGGACGATTCCTTTCCTTTGTGAACCACCCGATTCTCCGAAAATTTGCCACCTGAGTCATGTCTCCCTCGCCTATCACCTTCATGATACCTTCAATCGCTTTTTTCTCCTCCTGTGTATGTGTGTGTGTGTGTGTGTGTGTGTGTGTGTGTGTGTGTGTGTGTGTGTGCGCGCGCGCGCGCTGTTTTAGTTCACAGATTAATGTCTGTGTCCTGGAGTCTCAGGTCACTGCCACTTGTTCAGAAAATCTCGAGAGACTTTCTGTGTATAACATACCGTGTGTGTAATTGCCTAGGTACAGCTATATTGAGGAACTTGTGGGTTTTAAGCTTCATCTCACCAGACTTGAGTCATACAATCTGTGTTCTACACCTTGTATATTCTTATGAGTATTTTGTTTGTTGTGATCCTGTCCCCACTTTTTCTACAGTCGTGGTTGTGGTTGTGAGTTACAGTGAATGTAATGTTACTGTTCAATCTGTGGGTCTTATTAATTATATTTCCAAAAGCCCAGTCTTCTGGTTTTTCAGCTTTTCTGCAGATGACATTATGACCTCGGGTGACACTTGTCATTCACTACTGTCACCATTATGGTGACACTTGTGATCCACTGTCACCTCTATGGTGACACTTGTGATCCACTACCATCACCACCATGGTCTCCAGTACCACTTGTGAGTTGTGATTCACTACCATCACCACCAGAGTCTCCAGTACCACTTGTGAGTTGTGATCCTTCAGAGTCCGCTGGTATCCTCGTTCAGTGACACACTTCATGTACTGCTTCGCCAAGTGTCTCAACATTCTTCATTGTCATTACTCATGAACTAGTTCCACTTTTTTCTATACTAATATTTTTTTTTTAAGTGGCAGTGGAACAGTTCGCGTTTCTTCGCTCTGACGACTGTGTCATTTTGGAACTGTAGCTCGTTCCAAGATATCGGTTTCTGGTTTTCTTATTCTGTTATGTAGATGTATAAGACACCTGTAGGGTATCTTTGTCGATAGTTTTCGCCTGCTCTGCAGACGTCTTCAGTCGAAAACAGAAGTGACAAATATTAGAGACAGCAGAAGCAGTGGAGAAGTAAATACGAGATTATTACTCCCTGTGCATTGAAGAGTCACTTTTAAGGTACACACATGTCTTGCTATATCTACTGTACTTGTTGGTATTGTATACTATTAATGTTCTTTTGGGCATTTCCCGTCATTGCTATTTTCTCTTCACCTCTTCCACGTCTTCCTATATTTAGCATTCCTCTCCCCGCACTGTCTACTGAAGCAAGGGCTCTCCTGGAATGTCTTCCTGCAACTTCTGGACTGGAAAGAACGTCTTGGTGGCCTCCTCACATATTCAATTCTTCCCAGACGGTTACTAACTTCCCCTCCAGCTCAATATCCCAATGTATGCGAGGTAGGAACTCCCTCACAGCCTTGTAGTTACCTCTCTCTCGTGTGTCAGTCTTACGTTCCTTGTCACAACTTCAAACTTTGGCAGTGCTTCTGAACATTAGGATACAATGCTTGCTGGCTCCCTGAGACTTGTAAAGGAAGAACAAGTCATAACGCAGTGCTTGGAACAATTCATAACTAACCTGCCTGAAACATTTCATAACTAACCTGCCTGAAACAATTCATAACTAACTTGCCTGAAACAATTCAAAACTAACCTGCCTGGAACAATTCATAACGAACCTGCCTAGAACAATTCATAACTAACCTGCCTGAAACAATTCAAAACTAACCTGACTGGAACAATTCATAACTACTATGCTTGGAGCAATTCATAACTACTATGCCTGGAACAATTCATAACTACTATGCCTGGAACAATTCATAACTAACCTGCTTGGAACAATTCATAACTGACCTGCCTGGAGCAATTCATAACTAACCTGCCTGGAACAATTCATAACTAACCTGCCTGGAACAATTCATAACTAACCTGCCTGGAACAATTCATAACTAACCTGCCTGGAACAATTCATAACTAACCTGCCTGGAACAATTCATTACTAACCTGCCTGGAACAATTCATTACTAACCTGCCTGGAACAATTCATAGCTAACCTGCCTGGAACAATTCATAACTAACCTGCCTGGAACAATTCATAACTAACCTGCCTGGAACAATTCATAACTAACCTGCCTGGAACAATTCATTACTAACCTGCCTGGAACAATTCATAACTAACCTGCCTGGAACAATTCATAACTAAGCTGTGCACTGGAATTGAAACTCAATTTAAGTCCATCCTAGACCATCATTTACAAGCATCTTGATAATAACAAAAGAGGCACAATACCGTGACTAGACCGAAATGTCGTCATAAGTTTTCCTCTCTTACGTGAGGGTTATGTGTGTATCATGATAAATGGTTACAAAAACGAAATGTCGATTTGTTTCCCCTCCAATCTGTGGGTCACTTAATACAGGACGTATGATTCACCTCTTCATTCTCGCAGGTTCCTTAACATGTTGCCTTGGCAGGTTTTGTATCATGCCATTTATGAATAATTCACGTCTCCTCTACACTAAGAGCTTATCTTGCTTAGGATTCATTTTCAAAGTGTAGAGGTCCCATAAGAACAGAACTTCTCTATTCCTCCTGACTTATAACTGAAATACTCAGATTTTTAACATTCTCGCATTTATTTTATATGCATGTATTTATTTACTGCCACTTGGTCGTGGGATGTTATATGCAATACATATTTCGTACACCTGGTACAGTACGAAAAGCCTAATTCTTCAAAACTCTATGGCCCTATAATGATTGCTTCTCCATGTGTCCCTCTCACTTGCCAATCTCATTATTTTATACCCTCGTTGGAATATTGTGTTTGCTATTACTGCCATTTTCTTCATTTCTGTAATTGCTTCTCAGTACTCTACAAGTTACATAAATAACCTGGAACACGGCTAATATTAAACAAACTAAATTTCGCTGATGACAAATAGGGAAAATGCAGCACTCAAAATAGATGTTTTAATTATTCAAACTGATCAAGACAGGTTGACGCTATGGACGAAGACGTAGAGATGAAGTTCAGTGTTTACAAGTGCAAATTATTGCATTTAGGACATAATCAAATATACGAGTATGTACCAGACAATGTCTATCATAGACAGAAATTTCAAGTACAAAATACAACAAACGATATAGTTTCTCTATAACGCACCTCGAATAAGATGTCTAGTTTGGGTATAAGATTTACATAAAAAACGAACATGGGGAAAAAAAAGCTCGAGGTGGCCCAGAGAAGAGCAACCAAGTTCGAAGTGGCCCAAAGAAGAGCAACCAAGTTCGAGGTGGCCCAAAAAAGAGCAACCAAGTTCGAGGTGGCCCAGAGAAGAGCGACCAAGTTCGAGGTGGCCCAGAGAAGAGCAACCAAGTTCGAGGTGGCCCAAAGAAGAGCAACCAAGTTCGAGGTGGCCCAAAAAAGAGCAACCAAGTTCGAGGTGGCCCAGAGAAGAGCGACCAAGTTCGAGGTGGCCCAGAGAAGAGCAACCAAGTTCGAGGTGGCCCAAAGAAGAGCAACCAAGTTCGGGGTGGCCCAAAGAAGAGCAACCAAGTTCGAGGTGGCCCAAAGAAGAGCAACCAAGTTCGAGGTGGCCCAAAGAAGAGCAACCAAGTTCGAGGTGGCCCAAAGAAGAGCAACCAAGTTCGAGGTGGCCCAAAGAAGAGCAACCAACCTCATACTGTCACGAAAAAACAAACCACATGAAGAAAACTAGAAGAATTAAACGTTTTTTCTCTCAGGAAAGGAAGGCTAAGAGTTCTCATTTAAACCTTCAATATGCTGAGTGGCTTTGATACACTCAAACACGAAATGAAGAAACCAAAACCAAAACAGCAGAATAAAACTTCGAGGCAAGAGATGCAACACAAACGTGTGTAAATGTTTCTATTCAAACAAGTGATTTATATAATTATAGCCTAATGGCATAAAATACCCGCTAAAGCAGTAAGAGAGAATACAATTCAGTCATTTAAAGAATCAACTAGACAAGCACTTCGCAAACATTGCAGTCAACTAGATACCATTCAAGGGCTGGCTTTGAGCAAATGATTACTGACGTTCGTCCAGGTGTTTAATCTGGACGATCAGTTGATAGTGATAACAGAGGTAAAAGCAGAGATAACAGTGATGGTTCCGGTAGTTACAGCACCAGTAATAAAGTCTACTTCCACCTATCCTATCAGTATTCATGTGTATCTTTGATAAGTTATGGAATCATTTCACTCATCTTTTTTAAGTAGGAAAGTTTGGTTAGAGACAGAGGATGGAGAGTAGGGAGAGAGCCTTCCGCTATACTAACTTAATCTTGTCTTTATTATCACGGTCGATAAGGATTGTGAGTGTTCTGTTATCTGCATGTCTCGTCTTCGTCTTTCTCCTCATTCTTCCTTCATTTCCCAGAGTTTTTCTCCCTTCCACCCTCATTATTCCTTTGGTTCTCTACCTTTACTATATATCTACTTTCTCCCTTCCCTCCCTTTCCGTCTTCCTCCCTCCCTGATACTCTTCACGTGTATATTCCTTCATTCCTGCTTATCTTCTTTGTTTCTCTCTCCATGTCTGCCACTCTGCATTCGACCTTATCTCTTTCTTACTCACCTTTCTCTCCCTGAGTCCCTCCCTGCATTCCTGCGTCGCTTTCACCCTCTCTTTCCATCTACGTCCCCCCTCCCTCCCTCCCTCGCTCTACACAGATCACGACATAATCACCGGACCACTGTACAGCTAATACCCCTCACTGCAATTACCCAATTAATCATGCCACAGCGGTCAAAGGTCATTTATGTGCAGAGCAACCCATTTAAGGGAGCTTTCAACCCCCGCCTCCTCTCCTTCCTACTCTTCCCCCTGGTCCTCTTTCTTCCCTCTACACTTCTCTTCTCCCTGCTCCTCTCGCTCTTCTGTCTGCTCGTCTCTTTCCTCCATTTATCCTCCTTCTTCTCTTATATATTATATACCCTCTTTCGTTTTCCTCTACCCTATAATTGCATAATGTATATGTCGTGCTGAATATGTAAACGTTTAAAGATTTTTTTTCATTAATGTTAATGTAAAAATTTAAAATTTTGTACCAAAAGAGTCTTACAAAACTTACCTAACCTTATTATAATAAGTGCAATTTATTTTAGCCTAACACAACTAGATATATTTTAGATACATTTACAATAATTTAATACTAAACAAACACAATGAAATATATTTCTTTCGTTAGGTTTAGAATTATTTTTTCGAAAATATTGCATACACAAATTTTTCCTTGTCTTGTATGGCAAGATGAGCGTTGCTATTTAAGCCAAGATCGCAAGTTTTACATATTCGGCACTGGCTCACAGTCAAGCTGGGATGGCCCGATCGCTGAAAAGGTGCTTGCCAACATGCACATCACTCCGGGGACTTCCTCCAAACAGTTCCCATATCGGCAATGGGAACGCGACTCAACCCTAACACCCTCCGTATTCCAGTGGCCCTGCTCCTTGCTGCCCCAATTCACACACAATATACGTGTATTTGCGGCGAAGCGCAAGCAGACCAATACGGTTTACATGGTCTTAACTGTTCCAAAACCAAGGGCTGGCATGCAAGGCACAATGAGATCAACGACATCATTAAGAGAGCCCTTGCTACATCTGGATGCCCAGCTGAGAGGGAGCCAAAATCACTAGCAGCCAACAATACCCACAACCCAACAAACCGCCCCGACGGGATCACCATCAATCCTTGGAAGAATGGCAAGCTCTTAGCATGGGACTATACCTGTGTGTCCACACTGGCTGACACCTACATCTATCACAGTGTGGAGCGACAGGGAGGAGCTGCTGACCACAGGGAGGAGTACAAGATCAACAAGTACAGGGACATAAGCCAACAGTATCAATTTGTCCCAGTGGGATCAGAGACCTTGGGATCATGGGGAAAAAATGCCACGCGTTTCCTTAAAGAATTGGATTCCAGACTCGTCGACACCACCAGGGACCCAAGGACAGCCACTTTCATGTTCCAGCGCCTCAGCGTAGCCATCCAGAGGGGAAATGCTTGCTGCATACTTGGCTCGCGTCCGGCTTCGGAGGAGCTGGAGGAAATTCATGATCTTTGATACATTGTGTTATTGTATTCATGTTTGTTTTGTCTGTAAATGTATTCTGTTTATTAATAAATGTTCACATAGAATATAAAATATATAGGGGGTGGTAGGAGAAGAAAATATTCAAACAGCTCCGGGAAGAACCTTGAATTTCCCCTGAGGTACGTTTATCGTCTTCTCTGAGGATGAGGGTCCCCATTCCAGCTATAGAGGTGGTACTTTATCTCTCTCTCTTTCTCTCTCTCTCTCTCTCTCTCTCTATATATATATATATATATATATATATATATATATATATATAGTAATGAATCCACGAAATAAGTTGTATTGAAACATTTAGCAAACTGCAGCCAGCCGGGATTAGATCCTGCGACACATTCTCCCACCTCAAGAGACAGAACAACGTTCACATTGCCTTAACCACTTAACCAGCGATCCTTCAAAAGATCACGCACCCAGTAGACTTAGGTGTTGTTCATGATCCGATGACACTCGTGTTAGTGGGAGTGTCCTCGGATCATAAACAACATCTAACCCTATTGGGTGCATGATCTTCTGAAGGATCGCTGGTTAAGTGGTTAAGGCAGTGTGAACATCATTCTGTCTCTTGAAGCGGGGGAGAGTGTGTCGCAGGATCTAATCCCGGCTGGCTGCAGCTTGCTAAATGTTTCAGTACAACTTATTTCGTGGTTTCATTAATATATATATATATATATATATATATATATATATATATATATATATATATATATATATATATATATATATATATATATATATATATTAGTCTCTTTACAATGTGAGTAGTCACGAAAGCGCTTGGAATTTCACTTCTCTTTCACAGTGGTTGTTTTGCATATTTTAAAATCACCTGTTTATTGTGATCTTATTGCGTGTATATATATATATATATATATATATATATATATATATATATATATATATATATATATATATATATATATATATATATACATACAAAACAACCACTGTGAAAGAATAGAGAAGTTCCAAGCGCTTTCGTGACTACTCACATTATCAAGGAACAATGAAAGTAAAGCATCAAAGGAAGGTATATAAAGGGGTAGCCCACACCTCACTATCAGATCCCACAACAACGAAACACCTGACGCGAGACAGCAGGCCTGCCGGCCCAACTACACAGGTCCTTAATACAACCCACCAACAAACTATACTACCCAAGAAATAAGAAATTTAAAAAAATATTATTTGTCCAGTGTATTATTAAATTCTTCCCAAATTATATTAATTATAAATGGATCTAATTTATATAAACCAAAGGAAATATTAAAATTATTGTCAAAACTGCTTTTTATGAAAAGATTCAATTATATTTCTGTCGACCATGGACTTGCTTGATACTACTTTCTCAACTTTTTGAAAATCAATTGGATGGTTAAAATCTCTCACATAAATAAACAGAGCATTGGAATCTTGTCCACTTCTAATGCTATATTTATGTTGTTTTAATCTTAGTTCGAGATTTTTACCAGTTTGACCGTAATAAACTTTATCGCAAATTTTACAATCTTATAGACACATCCATCAGCATTTTGGGGGGAATTCTTTATCAAAAGTTTTTTTAATGTATCAAGATTTTTTGATACAGATTTTTGATACAGTAAAAAAAAATCTTGATACAGTAAAAAAAACTTTTGATAAAGAATTCCCCCCAAAATGCTGATGGATGTGTCTATAAGATTCCTTGTAAAATTTGCGATAAAGTTTATTACGGTCAAACTGGTAAAAGTCTCGAACTAAGATTAAAACAACATAAATATAGCATTAGAACTGGACAAGATTCCAATGCTCTATTTATTCATGTAAGAGATTTTAACCATCCAATTGATTTTTAAAAAGTTGACAAAGTAGTATCAAGCAAGTCCATGGTTGACAGAAATATAATTGAATCTTGTTTCATAAAAAGCAGTTTTGACAATAATTCGAATATTTCCTTTGGTTTATATATATTAGATCCATTTATAATTAATAGAATTTGGGGAGAATTTAATAATACATTGGACAAATAATAATTTTTTAAATTTCTTATTTCTTGGGTAGTATAGTTTGTTGGTGAGTTGTATGAAGGACCTGTCTAGTTCGGCCGGCGGGCCTGCCGTCTCGCGTCAGGTGTTTCGTTGTTGTGGGATCTGATAGTGAGGTGTGGGCTACCCCTTTATATACCTTCCTTTGATGCTTTACTTTCATTGTTCCTTGATAATGTGAGTAGTCACGAAAGCGCTTGGAACTTCTCTATTCTTTCACAGTGGTTGTTTTGCATATTCTGAAATCGCCTGTTTACTGTTATCTTATTGCATATATATATATATATATATATATATATATATATATATATATATATATATATATATATATATATATATATATATATATATTATATACGTATATAATTTTAACAAGTCGGCCGTCTCCCACCGAGGCAGGGTGACCCAAAAAAGAAAGAAAATCCCCAAAAAGAAAATACTTTCATCATTCAATACTTTCACCTCACTCACACATAATCACTGTTTTTGCAGAGGTGCTCAGAACACAACAGTTTAGAAGCATATACGTATAAAGATACACAACATATCCCTCCAAACTGCTAATATCCCGAACCCCTCCTTTAGAGTGCAGGCATTGTACTTCCCATTTCCAGGACTCAAGTCCGGCTATATAAAAATAACCGGTTTCCGTGAATCCCTTCACTAAATATTACCCTGCTCACACTCCAACAGATCGTCAGGTCCCGAATACCATTCGTCTCCATTCACTCGTATCTAACACGCTCACGCACGCTTGCTGGAAGTCCAAGACCCTCGCCCACAAAACCTCCTTTACCCCCTCCCTCCAACCATTTCGAGGACGACCCCCACCCCGCCTTCCTTCCCCTACAGATTTATACGCTCTCCATGTCATTCTACCTTTATCCATTCTCTCTAAATGACCAAACCACCTCAACAAACCCTCTTTAGCCCTCTGACTAATACTTTTATTAACTCCACACCTTCTCCTAATTTCCACACTCCGAATTTTCTGCATAATATTTACACCACACATTGCCCTTAGACAGGACATCTCCACTGCCTCCAACCGCCTCCTCGCTGCTGCATTCACAACCCAAGCTTCACACCCATATAAGAGTGGTGGTACTACTATACTTTCATACATTCCCTTCTTTGCCTCCATAGATAACGTTTTTTGTCTCCACATATACCTCAACGCACCACTCACCTTTTCTCCCTCATCAATTCTATGATTAACCTCATCCTTCATAAA
>NC_091292.1:62018838-62096338 GCF_038502225.1 Cherax quadricarinatus
GGAGCAATGAACTGTGTACACCACAACAGAGCAATATAATGTGTACACCACAATAGAGAAATGTACTGTATACACTACAACAGAGCAGTGAACTTGGTTCAGCACAGAAGAGCAATGTATTGTGTAGAGCACAGTGGAGCAATGTATTGTGTAGAGCACAGTGTAGCAATGTATTGTGTAGAGCACAGTGTAGCAATGTATTGTGTAGAGCACAGTGGAGCAATGTATTGTGTAGAGCACAGTGTAGCAATGTATTGTGTAGAGCACAGTGGAGCAATGTACTGTGTACAGCACAGTAGAGCAATGTTGTGTACAGCACAGTAATGTGCTCTGTGCACCACAATAGAGCAAAGTACTGTGTCTAGTACAGTGGAGCAATGTACTGTGTCCAGTACAGTGGAGCAATGTACTATGCAGAGCACAGTAGAGCAATGAATTGTGTACACCACAATAGAGCAATTTACTGTGTACACAATAGAGCAATGCACTGTGTATACCATAATAGAGCAATGTAATGTGTACAGCACAGTGGAGCAATGTAATGTGTACAGCACAATGGAGCAATGTACTGTGTACAGCACTGTGGAACACTGTACTGTGTACAGCACAATGGAGCAATGTACTGTGTACAGCACTGTGGAACACTGTACTGTGTACAGCACAGTGGAGAAATGTACTGTGCACAGCACTGTGAAGCTCTGTACTGTGTACAGCACTGTGGAGCACTGTACTGTGTACACGTGAGGGAAATGTTCGGTATAGGAGAATGGAAATTGTGAATGCATGGTGATTGTTGTTTGTTGGCAGTCTGGTAGTTAAGGCAGGTGGTGTCTGGCACCCGTTATCCCCCCCCCCCCATTCTCTTCACCAGGTGGGAAGTGATATATGAATCTCCAACCAGTCAGTGGAGGAATCACTTGACTGGCTGCTTCCATCAAACCTGTAAGTATGCGTTCCACTCCAGTAATATTAATTTCTTTGTTTGTGTTAAGAGCTACACTCTTATTTCGGCCTGTACACTTGTGTTTATTCCTGCCTTGCTTTAAATTTAACGTCATTTTTATTAATTCTCACCATTTCTTTTAAAGGTTGTACGCCTCTCGTGAGTGATTTAGCGAGCAGGTTGTAACTATATTTATTTCCCATTTATAGAATTGAATTGTCGGAGTGGGTCATCTGACACGGGCGAGGTGAAGATAAGGACAGCAGATATCTGGCGAAGATATATTGCTATAACCGCACATACCTACCGTACAACCGCCCCCTTTCACTCGTAACATCACCCTGCCAGCTACACACCCAGCGTATTTACGTGTCTTGTCGGAATACTCAACGTCGTGATAAGAGGATTAGTTCACCTTGGCAGAATCTCAGTATGGAAACCATAATTGGAGTCACGAACTGATGTAAAACCTCTCCAACAACGGCTTGAGAGTTCTACTGTATCAACAACATCGACACGCCCTTCTACAACTACACCTGTACAAATTAATTTTTAAGCCACTTATCCTTTATGTTTCACTTTACTTTCAAACTGGATTAATTCTCATGTTAAACTGTTTTACATTTATGCTTAAAGTCATCCAATAAAAATGTTAATCTTCCAATGGTATTATTACGTTATCAATCATTTGTTTCCATAAAGAGGCCCCTCAAGGAAGGTTCCTTGATGTTGGTGAGGGGCTCTTGATTTAGGGAATTGGATCTGTGCTCCAGTTCCCCGAATTAAGCCTGAATGCCTTCCACATCCCCCCCCCCAGGCGCTGTATAATCCTCCGGGTTTAGCGCTTCCCCTTGATAATAATAATAATAATCCATAAAGAGGAGTCAGCAGTATCACTTCCTTACTAAGCAGGTGACAGGGCGGAGTAAGACTTCACAGTACAGCACAGTGGAGCACTGTACTGTGTACAGCCAAGTCAAGTACTCTATTGTGTACACCACAGTGGAGCACTGTACTGTGGACAGCACAGCGGAGCACTGTACTGTGTACAGCACAGCGGAGCACTGCACTGTGTACAGCACAGTGCACCACTGCACTGTGTACAGCACAGTGGAGCACTGAGTTGTGTACACATTGGAGCACTGTATTGTGTACAGCACACGGAAGCACTGCACTGTGTACAGCACAGCGGAGCACTGTACTATGTACAGCACAAAGGACCACTGTACTGTGTACAGCACAACGGAGCATTGTACTATGCAGAGCATAGCGGAGCACTGTACTGTGAACAGCACAGTGGAGCACTGTACCGTGTACAAAACAATCGGGCACTGTAATGTGTACATCACTCTGGAGCACAACTGTGCACAGAACAGCGGAGCACTGCACTGTGTAGAGCACAGCGGAGCACTGTACTCTGCACAGTGCAGTGGAGCATTGTACTGTGTACAGCACAGCGTAGCACTGTACTGTGGACAGCACAGCGGAGCACTGTACTGTGAACAGCACAGCGGAGCACTGTATTGTGAACAGCACAGCGGAGCACTGTACTGTGTACAGCACAGTGGAGCACTGCACTGTGTACAGCACAGTGCAGCACTACACTGTGTACAGCACAGTGCACCACTGCACAGTGTAAAGCACATTGAACCACTGTACTGTGTACAGCACAGTGGACCATTGTACTGTGTACAGCACAGTGGAGCACTGCACTGTGTACAGCATAGTGCACCACTTCACTGTGAACAGCACATTGGACCATTGTACTGTGTACAGCACAGTGGAGCACTGTGTTGTGTACAGCGCAGTGGAGAACTGTACTGTGAACAACACAGCGGAGCACTGTACTGTGTACAGCACAGTGGAGCACCGCACTGTGTACAGCACAGTGCAGCAATACACTGTGTACAGCACAGTGGACCACTGTACTGTGTACAGCACAGTGGAGCACTCTGTTGTGTACACCAAAATGAGCACTATACTGTGTACAGCACACGGGAGCACTGTACTCCGTACAGCAGAAAGGATCACTGTACTGTGTACAGCACAGAGGAATACTGTACTGTGTACAGCATAGCGGGGCTCTGTACTGTGAACAGCACAAAAAAGCACTGCACTCTGTACAACACAGTGGAGCACTGTACTGTGTATAGCACTGTAATGTGCACATAATAGCGGCGCATTGTACCGTGTAGAGTACAGCGGAGCACTCTGCTCTGTACAGCACAGTGGAGCAATGTACTGTGAACGGCACAACGGAGCACTGTATTGTGAACAGCAAATCGGAGCACTGTACTGTGTACAGCACAGTGGTGCACTGTACTGTGTACAGCACAGTAGAGCACAGCACAGCGTAGCACTGTATTGTGTACAGTACAGCGTAGCACTGTACTGTGTACAGTACACCGGAGCACTGTACTGCGTACAACACACCGGAGCATTGTACTGTGAACAGCACAGTGGGGCCCTGTACTGTGTACAGCACACTGGAGCACTGTACTGTGTAGAGCACAGTGGAGCACTGGACTGTGTGCAGCACAGCGGAGCACTGCACTGTGTACAGCACAGTGCAGCACTGTACTGTATACAGCACAGTGGAGACTGTACTATGTACAGCACAGTGGAGCACTGCACAGTGGCGCACTGTACTCTGAACAGCACATTATAGCACTGTACTGTGTTGAGCATATAGATGCACCGTACTGCGTACTGCACAGTGGAGCATTGTACAGTGTACAGCACAGCGGAGCTTTGTACTCTTTACAGCAGAGTGGAGCTCTATACTGTGCACAGCACAGCGGAGCATTGTACTTTGTAAAGCACAGTGGAGCACTGTACTATGTACAGCATATTGGAGCACTGTAGTGTGTACAGCAAAGTGCATCAATGTACTGTGTATAGCACAGTGTAGCCCTATATTCTGTACAACACAGCGGAGCACTGTACTGTGTACAGCATTGTGGACCACTGTACTGCGTACTGCACAGTGGAGCATTGTACTGTTTACAGCACAGTTAAGCACTGCACTGTGTACAGCACAGTGTAGACTTTACTAGTACAGCACAGTGGAGCACTGTACTGCGAATAGCACAGTGGAGCACTGTACTGCGAATAGCACAGTGGATCACTGTACTATATACAGCACAGTGGAGCACTGTAGTGTGTACTGCACAGTGGGGCACTGTTCTGTGTAGAGCACAGTGGAGCACTGTACTGTGTACAACACAGAGGAACATTGTACTGTGTACAGCAGAGCGGAGCACTCTACTGTGTAGAGCAGATTGGAGAACTCTACGGTGAACATTACAGAGGAGCACTGTACTGTACAGAGCACAGCCGATCACTGTACTGTGCATAGAACAATGGTGCACTTTACTGTGTTCAGCACATGGAAGCACTGTACTGTGTTCAGCTCAGAGGATCACTGTACTGTGTACAGCACACTGGAACACTGTACTGTGTACTGCACAATGGAGCACTGCACTGTGTACAGCACAACGGAGCATTGTAATGTGTACATCACAGTGGAGCACTGTACTGCGCACAGCACAGTGGAGCATTGTTCTGTGTACAGCACAGTGGAGCCCTGTGTTCTGTACAGCACAACGGCGCATTGTACTGTGTACAGCACAACGGAGGACTGTACTGTGTACAGCAAAACGGAGTACTCTACTTTGTGCAGCACAACGGAGTACTGTACTAAGTACAGCACAGTGGATCACTGTATTGTGTACAGCACAGTGCAACACTGTATTGTGTACAGCACAGCGGAGCACTATACTGTGTACAGCACAGTGGAACACTGTACTGAGTACAGCACAGTGGAGCATTGTGTTGTGAACAGGACACGGAGCGCTGTATTGTCTACAGCACAGCTGAACACTGAACTTTGAACAGCATAGCGGAGCACTGTACTGTGTACAGCAGAGCGGAGCACTGTACTGTGCACAGCACAACGGAGCACTGTACTGTTTACAGCACACGCGGCACTGTACTGTGTACACCGCAGCGGAGCACTGTACTGTGTACAGCGCTGTTGAGTACTGTACTCTGCGCAGCACATTGGAACTCTGTACTGAGTACAGCACAGTGAAGCACTGTACTGTGTACAACACAGTGGAGCATTGTACTGTGCATACTACAGTGGGGCACTGAACTGTGTACAGCACAGTGGAGCACTGTACTGTGTACAGTACAGCGGAGCACTGTACTGTGTACATCACAGTGGAGCACTGTACTGTGTACAGGACAATGGAGCACTGGACTGTGTACACCACAGCGGAGCACAGTATTGTGTTCAGCACAGTGGAGCATTGTACTGTGTATAGCATAGAGGAGCACTGTACTGTGTACAGTACAGCGGACCACTGTACTGTGTAAAACACAGTGGAGCACTGTACTGTATACAGCTCATTAAAACACTATGCTGTGTACAGCACAGTGGAGCACTGCACTGTGTACAGCACAGTGGAGCACTGTTCTGCATACAGCGCTGTGGAGCACTGTACTGTGCACAGCACAGTGAAGTTCTGTACTGAGTACAGCACAGTGAAACACTGTACTGTGAACAGCACAGTGGAGCATTGTACTGTGTATACTACAGTGGAGCACTGTACTGTGTACAGCACACCGGAACATTGTACTGTGTACAGCACACTGGAGCACTGTACTGTGTACAGCACAGTGGAGCACCGTACTGTGTACAGGACAATAGAGCATTGTACTGTGTAGAGCACAGCGGAGCACTGTACTGTGTACAGGACAGCGGACCACTGTACTGTGTACAGCACAGCGGACCACTGTACTGTGTACAGCACAGCGGACCACTGTACTGTGTACAGCACAGCGGACCATTGTACTGTGTACAGCACAGCGGACCACTGTACTGTGTACAGCACAGTGGAGCACTGTACTGTGTACAGCAGACCAGAGCACTGTGATTTGTACATCATAGCGGATCACTGTAATATGTACAGAAATCGGAGCATTGTACTGTGTACAGCACAACGGAACACTATACTGTGTACAGCACACTGGAGCATTGTATTTTGTACAGTACACTGGAGCACTGCACTGTGCAAAGCACAGTGGAGCATTGTACTGTGTATAGCACAGTGGAGCCCTGTACTGTGTACAGCACAGCGAAGCACTGTACTGTGTACAGCACACCGGAACACTGTACTGTCTACAGCAGAGAGGACCACTGTACTGTCTACAGCACACTGGAGCACTGTATTCTGAAGAGCACAGCGTAGCACTGTACAGTGTACAGTACAGTGTAGAACTGTACTGTGAACAGTACAGAGGAGCATTGTACTATGTACGGCACAATAGAGCGCGGATCTGTGTGCACCACAGAGGAGCACTGTACTATGTACAGCACAGTGGACTACTGTACTGTGTAAAGCGCAGTGGAGCATTGTACTGTGTACAGTACAGTGGAGCACTGTGCAATGTACAGCACAGTGGAGCACTGCACAGTGTACAGCACAGTGGAAGATTGTACTGTGCACAGCACAGTGGATCATACTTATGTGATCAGCAGAGTTGAGCCCTGTACTGTGTACAACACAGAGGAGCACTGTCCTGTGTACAGCACAGCGGAACACTGTACTGTGTAAAGCACAGTGGAGCACTGTACTCTGTATGCAACAGTAGTGAAATTCACTGTGTAGAACACATTTGAGCACTGTATTGTGTACAGCACAGTGGAGCACTGTACTGAGTACAGCACAGTGGAGCTCTGTGTTCTGAACAGGACACTGTAGCACTGTACTGTGTAGAGCAT
The DNA here is from genome assembly GCF_038502225.1 of Cherax quadricarinatus. Classification (NCBI taxonomy): domain Eukaryota; kingdom Metazoa; phylum Arthropoda; class Malacostraca; order Decapoda; family Parastacidae; genus Cherax; species Cherax quadricarinatus. The sequence continues at coordinate 62,025,570 of NC_091292.1, forward strand.
AGAGGTGCACTGTACTGTGTACAGGACAGTGGAGCAATGTACTGTGTACAAGAGAGAAAGGCTGTACTGTGTACAGCAGATTGGAGCAATGTGCTGCATACAGCACAATGGAGCATTGTACTGTGTATAGGATAGTGGAGCTCTGTACTGTGCACAGCACAGTGGAGCAATGTACTGTGTACAGCACAGTGGAGCAATGTACTGTGTACAGCACAGTGGAGCAATGTACTGTGTACAGCACAGGGGAGCAATGTAATTTGCACAATTAAGCAAAGTACTGTGCGGCATAGTAGAGCAATGAACTGTGTACATCACAGTAGATCATTGTACTGTTGAAGGAAAACACAAGAGCAAAGCACTGTGTACAGCACAGTAGAGCAATGTACTGTGAATAGCACAGTGGAGCAATGTACTGTGTCTAGCACACTAGAAGAACGTACTGTGTACAACACAGAAGAGGAATGTACAGTATACGCCACAGTAAAGCAATATACTGTGTACACCAAAACAGGGCAGTGTACTGTGCACAGAACGGTAAAGCAATGTACTGTGTGCAGCACAGTCCAACAATGCACTGTGTATGCCACAGTATGGCAATATACTGCGTACAGCACAGTAGAGCCATGTCTGTGTACAGCACAGGAGAGCTATGTGCTGTGTACAGCACAGTAGAGCAATGTACTGTGCAGCACAGCAGAGCTATGTGCTGTGTACTGCACAGCGGAGTAATATACTGTGTAGACCACAGTAGATCAATGCACTGTTTACAGCACAGTAGAGCAATGTAATGTGTACAGCACAGTGGAGCAATGTTCTGTGTACAGTTCAGTAGATCAATGTACTGTGTACAGAACCTAAGAGCAATACTCTGTGTACAGCACAGATTAGTAATGTACTATGTACAGCACAGTAGAGAAATGTACTGTCTACAGCACAGAGGGGCAATGTACGCGGCACAACACAGTAGAGCAGTGTACTGTGTGCAGCGCAGTAGAGCAATGTACTGAGTAGAGCACAGTAGAGGAATGCACTGTGCACAGCACAGTGGAGCAACACATTGTGTACAGCACAGTGCAGCAATGTACTGTGTATAGCACAGTGGAGCAATGTACTGTGTACATCACAGTACAGCAATATACTGTTTGCCGAACAGTAGAGCAATGTCCTGCGTACATCAGTGTGGAGAAATGTACTGAGTACAACACAGTGGAGCAATGTACTGTGTACAACACAGATGAACAATGTACTGAGTACAGTAAAGCAATGTACTGTGTACAGCACAGTGAAGAAATGTACTGTGTACAGCATATCAGTGCAATGTACAGAGTATAGCACAGTAGAGCAATGTATTATGTACATCATAGTGGAGCACTGTACTGTGCACAGCACAGAAGAGCAATGTACTGTGTACAGCACAATGGAGAAATGTACTGTGTACAACAGAGTAAAGCAAAGTGCTGCGTACAACACAATAGAGAAATGAACTGTTTACAGCACAGTAGAGCAACATACTTTCAACAGCACAGTAGAGGAATGCACACTGTACAGCACAACAGGGCGAAGTGCTCTGTACAACACAGTAGAGCAAATTGTTGTGTACAGCACAGCGGCGAAAGTTGCTGTGTACAGCATAGTACAACAACGTACTTTGTACAGCACAGTAGAGCAGTGTACTGTGTACAGTACAGTACAGCAGTGTACTGTGTACAGCACAGAAGAGCAGTGTACTGTGTACAGTACAGTAGAACAATGTACTGTGTACAGCACAGAGCAGTATACTGTGTACAGCACAGTAGAGCAGTGTACTGTGTACAGCACAGTAGAGCAGTGAACTGTGTACAGCACAGTACATCAGTGTACTGTGTACAGCACAGTAGAGCAGTATACTGTGTACAACACAAAAGAGCAGTGTACTGTGTACAGCACAGTAGGGGAGTGTATTGTGTGCAGGACAGAAGAACAGTGTACTGTGTACAGCACAGAAGAGCAGTGTACTGTGTGCAGGACTGTAGAGCAGTGTATTGTGCACAGCACAGTAGAGCAGTGCACTTTGTACAGCACAGTAGAGCAGTGTACTGTGTGAAGGACAGTAGAGCAGTGTATTGTGCACAGCACAGTAGAGCAGTGTACTGTGTGCAGGACAGTAGAGCAGTGTACTGTGTACAGCACAGTAGAGCAGTGTAATGTGTACAGCACAGTAGAGCAGTGCACTTTGTACAGCACAGTAGAGCAGTGTACTGTGTACAGCACAGTAGAGCAGTGTACTGTGTACAACACAGTGGAGCAGTGTACTGTGTACGTCACAGTAGAGCAGTATACTGTGGACAGCAATGTTGAGCAGTGTACTGGGTACAGCACAGTAGAGAAGTGTACTGTGTACAGCAATGTTGAGCAGTGTACTGGGTACAGCACAGTAGAGCAGTGTACTGTGTACAGCAATGTTGAGCAGTGTACTGGGTACAGCACAGAAGAGTAGTGTACCGTGTACAGCAATGTTGAGCAGTGTACTGGGTACAGCACAGTAGAGCAGTGTACTGTGTGCAGGACAGTAGAGCAGTGCACTGTGTACAGCTTAGTAGAGCAGTGTGTTGTGTACAGCACAGTAGAGCAGTGTACTGTGTACAGCACAGTAGAGCAGTGTACTGTGTTCAGCACAGTAGAACAATGTACTGTGTACAGCACAATAGAGCAGTGTACTGTGTGCAGGACAGTAGAGCAGTGTACTGTGAACAGCACAGTAGAACAGTGTACTGTGTACAGCACAGTAGAGCAGTGTACTGTGTACAGCACAGTAGAGAAGTGTACTGTGTGCAGGACAGTAGAGCAGTATACTGTGTGCAGGACAGTAGAGCAGTGTACTGTGTACAGGACAGTAGAGCAGTGTACTGTGTGCAGGACAGTCGAGCAGTGTACTGTGCAGGACAGTAGAGCAGTGTACTGTATGCAGGACAGTAGAGCAGTGTACTGTGTACAGCACAGTAGAGCAGTGTACTGTGTTCAGCACAGTAGAACAATGTACTGTGTACAGCACAGTAGAGCAGTGTACTGTGTTCAGCACAGTAGAACAATGTACTGTGTACAGCACAGTAGAGCAGTGTACTGTGTTCAGCACAGTAGAACAATGTACTGTGTGCAGGACAGTAGAGCAGTGTACTTGTACAGCACAGTAGAACAGTGTACTGTGTACAGCACAGTAGAGCAGTGAACTGTGTACAGCACAGTAGAGCAGTGTACTGTGTGCAGGACAGTAGAGCAGTGTACTGTGTGCAGGACAGTAGAGCAGTGTACTGTGTACAGCACAGTAGAGCAGTGTACTGTGTGCAGGGCAGTAGAGCAGTGTACTGTGTGCAGGACAGTAGAGCAGTGTACTGTGTACAGCACAGTAGAGCAGTGTGCTGTGTTCAGCACAGTAGAGCAGTGTACTGTGTACAGCACAGTAGAGAAGTGTGCTGTGTGCAGGACAGTAGAGCAGTGTACTGTGTACAGCACAGTAGAGCAGTGTACTGTGTGCAGGACAGGAGAGCAGTGTACTGTGTGCAGGACAGTAGAGCAGTGTACTGTGTACAGCACAGTAGAGCAGTGTGCTGTGTTCAGCACAGTAGAGCAGTGTACTGTGTACAGCACAGTAGAGAAGTGTGCTGTGTGCAGGACAGTAGAGCAGTGTACTGTGTACAGCACAGTAGAGCAGTGTACGGTGTGCAGGACAGTAGAGCAGTGTACTGTGCGCAGGACAGTAGAGCAGTGTACTGTGTACAGCACAGTAGAACAGTGTACTGTGTGCAGGACAGTAGAGCAGTGTACTGTGTACAGCACTGAAGATAAGTGTACTGTGTGTAGGACAGTAGAGCAGTGTACTGTGTACAGCACAGTAGAGCAGTGTACTGTGTGCAGGACAGTAGAGCAGTGTACTGTGTGCAGGACAGTAGAGCAGTGTACTGTGGACAGCAATGTTGAGCAGTGTACTGTGTGCAGCACAGTAGAGCAGTGTACTGTGTACAGCACAGTAGAGAAGTGTACTGTGTGCAGGACAGTAGAGCAATGTACTGTGTACAGCACAGTAGAGCAGTACACTGTGTACAGCTTAGTAGAGCAGTGTACTGTGTACAGCACAGTTGAGCAGTGTACTGTGTTCAGCACAGTAGAACAATGTACTGTGTACAGCACAATAGAGCACTGTACTGTGTTCAGGACCGTAGAACAATGTACTGTGTGCAGGAAAGTAGAGCAGTGTACTGTGAACAACACAGTAGAACAGTGTACTGTGTACAGCACAGTAGAGCAGTGTACTGTGTACAGCAGAGCAGAGCAGTGAACTGTGTACAGCACAGTAGAGAAGTGTTCTGTGTGCAGGACAGTAGAGCTGTGTGCAGGACAGTAGAGAAGTGTACTGTGTACAGCACAGTAGAGCAGTGTACTGTGTGCAGGACAGTAGAGCAGTGTACTGTGTGCAGGACAGTAGAGCAGTGTACTGTGTGCAGGACAGTAGAGCAGTGTGCTGTGTACAGCACAGTAGAGCAGTGTACTGTGTGCAGGACAGTAGAGCAGTGTACTGTGTGCAGGACAGAGCAGTGTACTGCGTGCAGGACAGTAGAACAGTGTACTGTGTGCAGGACAGTAGAGCAGTGTACTGTGTGCAGGACAGTAGAGCAGTGTACTGTGTTCAGCACAGTAGAACAATGTACTGTGTACAGCACAGTAGAGCAGTGTACTGTGTTCAGCACAGTAGAACAATGTACTGTGTACAGGACAGTAGAGCAGTGTCCTGTGTTCAGCACAGTAGAACAATGTACTGTGTGCAGGACAGTAGAGCAGTGTACTTGTACAGCAGAGTAGAACAGTGTACTGTGTACAGCACAGTACGCATAGTACTGCGTACAGCAGAGTAGAGAAGTGTACTGTGTAGAGCACAGTAGAGAGGTGTACTGTGTACAGGACAGTAGAGCAGTGTACTGTGTGCAGGACAGTAGAGCAGTGTACTGTGTACAGCACAGTAGAGCAGTGTACTGTGTGCAGGACAGTAGAGCAGTGTACTGTGTGCAGGACAGTAGACCAGTGTACTGTGCACAGCGCAGTAGAGCAGTGTACTGTGTGCAGGACAGTAGAGCTGCGTGCTGTGTGCAGGACAGTAGAGCAGTGTACTGTGTGCAGGACAGTAGAGCAGTGTACTGTGTACAGCACAGTAGAACAGTGTACTGTGTGCAGGACAGTAGAGCAGTGTTCTGTGTACAGCACGGTAGAGCAGTGTGCTGTGTTCAGCACAGTAGAGCAGTGTACTGTGTACAGCACAGTAGAGAAGTGTACCGTGTGCAGGACAGTAGAGCAGTGTACTGTGTGCAGGACAGTAGAGCAGTGTACTGTGTACAGCACAGTAGAGCAGTGTACTGTGTGCAGGATAGTAGAACAGTGTTCTGTGTGCAGGACAGTAGAGCGGTGTACTGTGTACAGCACAGTAGAGCAGTGTACTGTGTGCAGGACAGTAGAGCAGTGTACTGTGTACAGCACTGTAGAGCAGTGTGCTGTGTTCAGCACAGTAGAGCAGTGTACTGTGTACAGCACAGTAGAGAAGTGTACTGTGTGCAGGACAGTAGAGCAGTGTACTGTGTGCAGGATAGTAGAGCAGTGTACTGTGTACAGCACAGTAGAACAGTGTACTGTGTACAGGACAGTAGAGCAGTGTACTGTGTGCAGGACAGTAGAGCAGTGTACTGTGTACAGCACAGTAGAGCAGTGTACTGTGTGCAGGACAGTAGACCAGTGTACTGTGTGCAGGACAGTAGACCAGTGTACTGTGTACAGCGCAGTAGAGCAGTGTACTGTGTGCAGGACAGTAGACCTGTGTGCTGTGTGCAGGACAGTAGAGCAGTGTACTGTGTGCAGGACAGTAGAGCAGTGTACTGTGTACAGCACAGTAGAACAGTGTACTGTGTGCAGGACAGTAGAGCAGTGTTCTGTGTACAGCACGGTAGAGCAGTGTGCTGTGTTCAGCACAGTAGAGCAGTGTACTGTGTACAGCACAGTAGAGAAGTGTACCGTGTGCAGGACAGTAGAGCAGTGTACTGTGTGCAGGAGAGTAGAGCAGTGTACTGTGTACAGCACAGTAGAGAAGTGTACCGTGTGCAGGACAGTAGAGCAGTGTACTGTGTGCAGGACAGTAGAGCAGTGTACTGTGTACAGCACAGTAGAGAAGTGTACTGTGTGCAGGATAGTAGAGCAGTGTACTGTGTGCAGGACAGTAGAGCGGTGTACTGTGTACAGCACAGTAGAGCAGTGTACTGTGTGCAGGACAGTAGAGCAGTGTACTGTGTACAGCACTGTAGAGCAGTGTGCTGTGTTCAGCTCAGTAGAGCAGTGTACTGTGTACAGCACAGTAGAGAAGTGTACTGTGTGCAGGACAGTAGAGCAGTGTACTGTGTGCAGGACATTAGAGCAGTGTACTGTGTACAGCACAGTAGAGCAGTGTCCTGTGTGCAAGACAGTAGAGCAGTGTACTGTGTGCAGGACAGTAGAGCAGTGTACTGTGTACAGCACAGTAGAACAGTGTACTGTGTGCAGGACAGTAGAGCAGTGTACTGTTTACAGCACAGTAGAACAGTGTACTGTGTGCAGGACAGTAGAGCAATGTTCTGTGTGCAGGACAGTAGAGCAGTGTACTGTGTGCAGGACAGTCGAGCAGTGTACTGTGTGCTGCACAGTAGAGAAGTGTACTGTGTTCAGCACAGTAGAGAAGTGTACTGTGTGCAGGACAGTAGAGCAGTGTATTGTGTACAGCACAGTACAGCAGTGTACTGTGTGCAGGACAGTAGAGCAGTGTACTGTGTGCAGGACAGTAGAGCAGTGTACTCTGTACAGCACAGTAGAGCAGTGTACTGTGTGCAGGACAGTAGAGCAGTGTACTGTGTGCAGGACAGTAGAGCAGTGTACTCTGTACAACACAGTAGAGAAGTGTACTGTGTGCAGGACAGTAGAGCAGTGTACTGTGTACAGCACAGTAGAGCAGTGTGCTGTGTACAGCACAGTATGGAAGTGTACTGTGTACAGGACAGTAGAGCAGTGTACTGTGTGCAGGACAGTAGAGCAGTGTACTGTGTACAGCACAGTAGAGAAGTGTACTGTGTGCAGGACAGTAGAGCAGTGTACTGTGTACAGCACATTAGAGCAGTGTACTGTGTGCAGGTCAGTAGAGCAGTGTACTGTGTACAGCACAGAAGAGCAGTGTACTGTGTGCAGGACAGTAGAGCAGTGTACTGTGTTCAGGACAGTAGAGCAGTGTACTTTGTGCAGGACAGTAGAGCAGTGTACTGTGTTCAGCACAGTAGAGCAGTGTACTGTGTTCAGCACAGTAGAGCAGTGTACTGTGTGCAGGACAGTAGAGCAGTGTACTGCGTACAGCACAGTAGAGCAGTGTAATGTGTACAGCACAGTAGAGCAGTGCACTTTGTACAGCACAGTAGAGCAGTGTACTGCGTGCAAGACAGTAGAGCAGTGTACTGTGTACCGCACAGTAGAGCAGTGTACTGTGTACAGCACAGTAGAGCAGTGCACTTTGTACAGCACAGTAGAGCAGTGTACTGTGTGCAGGACAGTAGATCAGTGTACTGTGTACAGCACAGTAGAGCAGTGTACTGTGTACAACACAGTAGAGCAGTGTACTGTGTACGTCACAGTAGAGCAGTATACTGTGGACAGCAATGTTGAGCAGTGTACTGGGTACAGCACAGTAGAGAAGTGTACTGTGTACAGCAATGTTGAGCAGTGTACTGGGTACAGCACAGTAGAGCAGTGTACTGTGTACAGCAATGTTGAGCAGTGTACTGGGTACAGCACAGTAGAGTAGTGTACTGTGTACAGCAATGTTGAGCAGTGTACTGGGTACAGCACAGTAGAGCAGTGTACTGTGTGCAGGACAGTAGAGCAGTGCACTGTGTACAGCTTAGTAGAGCAGTGTGTTGTGTACAGCACAGTAGAGCAGTGTACTGTGTACAGCACAGTAGAGGAGTGTACTGTGTTCAGCACAGTAGAACAATGTACCGTGTACAGCACAATAGAGCAGTGTACTGTGTGCAGGACAGTAGAGCAGTGTACTGTGAACAGCACAGTAGAACAGTGTACTGTGTACAGCACAGTAGAGCAGTGTACTGTGTACAGCACAGTAGAGAAGTGTACTGTGTGCAGGACAGTAGAGCAGTGTACTGTGTACAGCACAGTAGAGCAGTGTACTGTTTGCAGGACAGTAGAGCAGTGTGCTGTGTACAGCACAGTAGAGCAATGTACTGTGTGCAGGACAGTACAGCAGTGTACTGTGTGCAGGACAGTCGAGCAGTGTACTGTGCAGGACAGTAGAGCAGTGTACTGTATGCAGGACAGTAGAGCAGTGTACTGTGTACAGCACAGTAGAGCAGTGTACTGTGTTCAGCACAGTAGAACAATGTACTGTGTACAGCACAGTAGAGCAGTGTACTGTGTTCAGCACAGTAGAACAATGTACTGTGTACAGCACAGTAGAGCAGTGTACTGTGTTCAGCACAGTAGAACAATGTACTGTGTGCAGGACAGTAGAGCAGTGTACTGTGTACAGCACAGTAGAGCAGTGTGCTGTGTTCAGCGCAGTAGAGCAGTGTACTGTGTACAGCACAGTAGAGAAGTGTGCTGTGTGCAGGACAGTAGAGCAGTGTACTGTGTACAGCACAGTAGAGCAGTGTACTGTGTGCAGGACAGTAGAGCAGTGTACTGTGTGCAGGACAGTAGAGCAGTGTACTGTGTGCAGGACAGTAGAGCAGTGTACTGTGTACAGCACAGTAGAGCAGTGTACTGTGTGCAGGACAGTAGAGCAGTGTACTGTGTACAGCACAGTAGAACAGTGTACAGGACAGTAGAGCAGTGTACTGTGTACAGTAGTGTAGATAAGTGTACTGTGTGCAGGACAGTAGAGCAGTGTACTGTGTACAGCACAGTAGAGCAGTGCACTGTGTGCAGGACAGTAGAGCAGTGTACTGTGTGCAGGACAGTAGAGCAGTGTACTGTGGACAGCAATGTTGAGCAGTGTACTGTGTACAGCACAGTAGAGCAGTGTACTGTGTACAGCAATGTTGAGCAGTGTACTGTGTACAGCACAGTAGAGAAGTGTACTGTGTGCAGGACAGTAGAGCAATGTACTGTGTACAGCACAGTAGAGCAGTACACTGTGTACAGCTTAGTAGAGCAGTGTACTGTGTACAGCACAGTTGAGCAGTGTACTGTGTTCAGCACAGTAGAACAATGTACTGTGTACAGCACAATATAGGACTGTACTGTGTTCAGCACCGTAGAACAATGTACTGTGTGCAGGAAAGTTGAGCAGTGTACTGTGAACAACACAGTAGAACAGTGTACTGTGTACAGCACAGTAGAGCAGTGTACTGTGTACAGCAGAGCAGAGCAGTGTACTGTGTACAGCACAGTAGAGAAGTGTTCTGTGTGCAGGACAGTAGAGCTGTGTGCAGGACAGTAGAGAAGTGTACTGTGTACAGCACAGTAGAGAAGTGTACTGTGTGCAGGACAGTAGAGCAGTGTACTGTGTGCAGGACAGTAGAGCAGTGTACTGTGTGCAGGACAGTAGAGCAGTGTGCTGTGTACAGCACAGTAGAGCAGTGTACTGTGTGCAGGACAGTAGAGCAGTGTACTGTGTGCAGGACAGAGCAGTGTACTGCGTGCAGGACAGTAGAGCAGTGTACTGTGTGCAGGACAGTAGAGCAGTGTACTGTGTGCAGTACAGTAGAGCAGTGTACTGTGTTCAGCACAGTAGAACAATGTACTGTGTACAGCACAGTAGAGCAGTGTACTGTGTTCAGCACAGTAGAACAATGTACTGTGTACAGGACAGTAGAGCAGTGTCCTGTGTTCAGCACAGTAGAACAATGTACTGTGTGCAGGACAGTAGAGCAGTGTACTTGTACAGCACAGTAGAACAGTGTACTGTGTACAGCACAGTAGAGCATAGTACTGCGTACAGCAGAGTAGAGAAGTGTACTGTGTAGAGCACAGTAGAGAGGTGTACTGTGTGCAGGACAGTAGAGCAGTGTACTGTGTGCAGGACAGTAGAGCAGTGTACTGTGTACAGCACAGTAGAGCAGTGTACTGTGTGCAGGACAGTAGAGCAGTGTACTGTGTGCAGGACAGTAGACCAGTGTACTGTGTACAGCGCAGTAGAGCAGTGTACTGTGTGCAGGACAGTAGAGCTGTGTGCTGTGTGCAGGACAGTAGAGCAGTGTACTGTGTGCAGGACAGTAGAGCAGTGTACTGTGTACAGCACAGTAGAACAGTGTACTGTGTGCAGGACAGTAGAGCAGTGTTCTGTGTACAGCACGGTAGAGCAGTGTGCTGTGTTCAGCACAGTAGAGCAGTGTACTGTGTACAGCACAGGAGAGAAGTGTACCGTGTGCAGGACAGTAGAGCAGTGTACTGTGTGCAGGACAGTAGAGCAGTGTACTGTGTACAGCACAGTAGAGCAGTGTACTGTGTGCAGGATAGTAGAGCAGTGTACTGTGTGCAGGACAGTAGAGCGGTGTACTGTGTACAGCACAGTAGAGCAGTGTACTGTGTGCAGGACAGTAGAGCAGTGTACTGTGTACAGCACTGTAGAGCAGTGTGCTGTGTTCAGCTCAGTAGAGCAGTGTACTGTGTACAGCAAAGTAGAGAAGTGTACTGTGTGCAGGACAGTAGAGCAGTGTACTGTGTGCAGGACATTAGAGCAGTGTACTGTGTACAGCACAGTAGAGCAGTGTACTGTGTACAGCACAGTAGAGAAGTGTACTGTGCGCAGAACAGTAGAGCAGTGTACTGTGTACAGCACAATAGAGCAGTGTACTGTGTGCAGGACAGTAGAGCAGTGTACTGTGTACAGCACAGTAGAGCAGTGTACTGTGTGCAGGACAGTAGAGCAGTGTACTGTGTGCAGGACAGTAGAGGAGTGTACTGTGTACAGCACAGTAGAGCAGTGTCCTGTGTGCAGGACAGTAGAGCAGTGTACTGTGTGCAGGACAGTAGAGCAGTGTACTGTGTACAGCACAGTAGAACAGTGTACTGTGTGCAGGACAGTAGAGCAGTGTACTGTTTACAGCACAGTAGAACAGTGTACTGTGTGCAGGACAGTAGAGCAATGTTCTGTGTGCAGGACAGTAGAGCAGTGTACTGTGTGCAGGACAGTCGAGCAGTGTACTGTGTGCTGCAGAGTAGAGAAGTGTACTGTGTACAGCACAGTAGAGAAGTGTACTGTGTGCAGGACAGTAGAGCAGTGTATTGTGTACAGCACAGTACAGCAGTGTACTGTGTGCAGGACAGTAGAGCAGTGTACTGTGTGCAGGACTGTAGAGCAGTGTACTCTGTACAGCACAGTAGAGCAGTGTACTGTGTGCAGGACAGTAGAGCAGTGTACTGTGTGCATGACAGTAGAGCAGTGTACTCTGTACAACACAGTAGAGAAGTGTACTGTGTGCAGGACAGTAGAGCAGTGTACTGTGTACAGCACAGTAGAGCAGTGTGCTGTGTACAGCACAGTATGGAAGTGTACTGTGTACAGGACAGTAGAGCAGTGTACTGTGTGCAGGACAGTAGAGCAGTGTACTGTGTACAGCACAGTAGAGAAGTGTACTGTGTGCAGGACAGTAGAGCAGTGTACTGTGTACAGCACATTAGAGCAGTGTACTGTGTGCAGGTCAGTAGAGCAGTGTACTGTGTACAGCACAGTAGAGCAGTGTACTGTGTGCAGGACAGTAGAGCAGTGTACTGTGTTCAGGACAGTAGAGCAGTGTACTTTGTGCAGGACAGTAGAGCAGTGTACTGTGTTCAGCACAGTAGAGCAGTGTACTGTGTTCAGCACAGTAGAGCAGTGTACTGTGTGCAGGACAGTAGAGCAGTGTACTGCGTACAGCACAGTAGAGCAGTGTAATGTGTACAGCACAGTAGAGCAGTGCACTTTGTACAGCACAGTAGAGCAGTGTACTGTGTGCAAGACAGTAGAGCAGTGTACTGTGTACAGCACAGTAGAGCAGAGTACTGTGTACCGCACAGTAGAGCAGTGTACTGTGTACAGCACAGTAGAGCAGTGCACTTTGTACAGCACAGTACAGCAGTGTACTGTGTGCAGGACAGTAGATCAGTGTACTGTGTACAGCACAGTAGAGCAGTGTACTGTGTACAACACAGTAGAGCAGTGTACTGTGTACGTCACAGTAGAGCAGTATACTGTGGACAGCAATGTTGAGCAGTGTACTGGGTACAGCACAGTAGAGAAGTGTACTGTGTACAGCAATGTTGAGCAGTGTACTGGGTACAGCACAGTAGAGCAGTGTACTGTGTACAGCAATGTTGAGCAGTGTACTGGGTACAGCACAGTAGAGTAGTGTACTGTGTACAGCAATGTTGAGCAGTGTACTGGGTACAGCACAGTAGAGCAGTGTACTGTGTGCAGGACAGTAGAGCAGTGCACTGTGTACAGCTTAGTAGAGCAGTGTGTTGTGTACAGCACAGTAGAGCAGTGTACTGTGTACAGCACAGTAGAGGAGTGTACTGTGTTCAGCACAGTAGAACAATGTACCGTGTACAGCACAATAGAGCAGTGTACTGTGTGCAGGACAGTAGAGCAGTGTACTGTGAACAGCACAGTAGAACAGTGTACTGTGTACAGCACAGTAGAGCAGTGTACTGTGTACAGCACTGTAGATAAGTGTACTGTGTGCAGGACAGTAGAGCAGTGTACTGTGTACAGCACAGTAGAGCAGTGTACTGTTTGCAGGACAGTAGAGCAGTGTGCTGTGTACAGCACAGTAGAGCAGTGTACTGTGTGCAGGACAGTAGAGCAGTGTACTGTGTGCAGGACAGTCGAGCAGTGTACTGTGCAGGACAGTAGAGCAGTGTACTGTATGCAGGACAGTAGAGCAGTGTACTGTGTACAGCACAGTAGAGCAGTGTACTGTGTTCAGCACAGTAGAACAATGTACTGTGTACAGCACAGTAGAGCAGTGTACTGTGTTCAGCACAGTAGAACAATGTACTGTGTACAGCACAGTAGAGCAGTGTACTGTGTTCAGCACAGTAGAACAATGTACTGTGTGCAGGACAGTAGAGCAGTGTACTTGTACAGCACAGTAGAACAGTGTACTGTGTACAGCACAGTAGAGCAGTGAACTGTGTACAGCACAGTAGAGCAGTGTACTGTGTGCAGGACAGTAGAGCAGTGTACTGTGTGCAGGACAGTAGAGCAGTGTACTGTGTACAGCACAGTAGAGCAGTGTACTGTGTGCAGGACAGTAGAGCAGTGTACTGTGTGCAGGACAGTAGAGCAGTGTACTGTGTACAGCACAGTAGAGCAGTGTACTGTGTGCAGGACAGTAGAGCAGTGTACTGTGTACAGCACAGTAGAGCAGTGTACTGTGTGCAGGACAGTAGAGCAGTGTACTGTGTGCAGGACAGTAGAGCAGTGTACTGTGTACAGCACAGAAGAGCAGTGTGCTGTGTTCAGCGCAGTAGAGCAGTGTACTGTGTACAGCACAGTAGAGAAGTGTGCTGTGTGCAGGACAGTAGAGCAGTGTACTGTGTGCAGGACAGTAGAGCAGTGTACTGTGTGCAGGACAGTAGAGCAGTGTACTGTGTGCAGGACAGTAGAGCAGTGTACTGTGTGCAGGACAGTAGAGCAGTGTACTGTGTACAGCACAGTAGAGCAGTGTACTGTGTGCAGGACAGTAGAGCAGTGTACTGTGTACAGCACAGTAGAGCAGTGTACTGTGTGCAGGACAGTAGAGCAGTGTACTGTGTACAGCACAGTAGAACAGTGTACAGGACAGTAGAGCAGTGTACTGTGTACAGCACTGTAGATAAGTGTACTGTGTGCAGGACAGTAGAGCAGTGTACTGTGTACAGCACAGTAGAGCAGTGTACTGTGTGCAGGACAGTAGAGCAGTGTACTGTGGACAGCAATGTTGAGCAGTGTACTGTGTACAGCACAGTAGAGCAGTGTACTGTGTACAGCAATGTTGAGCAGTGTACTGTGTACAGCACAGTAGAGAAGTGTACTGTGTGCAGGACAGTAGAGCAATGTACTGTGTACAGCACAGTAGAGCAGTACACTGTGTACAGCTTAGTAGAGCAGTGTACTGTGTACAGCACAGTTGAGCAGTGTACTGTGTTCAGCACAGTAGAACAATGTACTGTGTACAGCACAATATAGGACTGTACTGTGTTCAGCACCGTAGAACAATGTACTGTGTGCAGGAAAGTAGAGCAGTGTACTGTGAACAACACAGTAGAACAGTGTACTGTGTACAGCACAGTAGAGCAGTGTACTGTGTACAGCAGAGCAGAGCAGTGTACTGTGTACAGCACAGTAGAGAAGTGTTCTGTGTGCAGGACAGTAGAGCTGTGTGCAGGACAGTAGAGAAGTGTACTGTGTACAGCACAGTAGAGAAGTGTACTGTGTGCAGGACAGTAGAGCAGTGTACTGTGTGCAGGACAGTAGAGCAGTGTACTGTGTGCAGGACAGTAGAGCAGTGTGCTGTGTACAGCACAGTAGAGCAGTGTACTGTGTGCAGGACAGTAGAGCAGTGTACTGTGTGCAGGACAGAGCAGTGTACTGCGTGCAGGACAGTAGAGCAGTGTACTGTGTGCAGGACAGTAGAGGAGTGTACTGTGTGCAGGACAGTAGAGCAGTGTACTGTGTTCAGCACAGTAGAACAATGTACTGTGTACAGCACAGTAGAGCAGTGTACTGTGTTCAGCACAGTAGAACAATGTACTGTGTACAGGACAGTAGAGCAGTGTCCTGTGTTCAGCACAGTAGAACAATGTACTGTGTGCAGGACAGTAGAGCAGTGTACTTGTACAGCACAGTAGAACAGTGTACTGTGTACAGCACAGTAGAGCAGTGTTCTGTGTGCAGGACAGTAGAGCAGTGTACTGTGTACAGCACAGTAGAGCAGTGTACTGTGTGCAGGACAGTAGAGCAGTGTACTGTGTGCAGGACAGTAGAGCAGTGTACTGTGTACAGCACAGTAGAGCAGTGTACTGTGTGCAGGACAGTAGAGCAGTGTACTGTGTGCAGGACAGTAGACCAGTGTACTGTGTACAGCGCAGTAGAGCAGTGTACTGTGTGCAGGACAGTAGAGCTGTGTGCTGTGTGCAGGACAGTAGAGCAGTGTACTGTGTGCAGGACAGTAGAGCAGTGTACTGTGTACAGCACAGTAGAACAGTGTACTGTGTGCAGGACAGTAGAGCAGTGTTCTGTGTACAGCACGGTAGAGCAGTGTGCTGTGTTCAGCACAGTAGAGCAGTGTACTGTGTACAGCACAGTAGAGAAGTGTACCGTGTGCAGGACAGTAGAGCAGTGTACTGTGTGCAGGACAGTAGAGCAGTGTACTGTGTACAGCACAGTAGAGCAGTGTACTGTGTGCAGGATAGTAGAACAGTGTTCTGTGTGCAGGACAGTAGAGCGGTGTACTGTGTACAGCACAGTAGAGCAGTGTACTGTGTGCAGGACAGTAGAGCAGTGTACTGTGTACAGCACTGTAGAGCAGTGTGCTGTGTTCAGCACAGTAGAGCAGTGTACTGTGTACAGCACAGTAGAGAAGTGTACTGTGTGCAGGACAGTAGAGCAGTGTACTGTGTGCAGGACATTAGAGCAGTGTACTGTGTAAAGCACAGTAGAGCAGTCTCCTGTGTGCAGGACAGTAGAGCAGTGTACTGTGTGCAGGACAGTAGAGCAGTGTACTGTGTACAGCACAGTAGAACAGTGTACTGAGTGCAGGACAGTAGAGCAGTGTACTGTGTACAGCACAGTAGAGAAATGTACTGTGCGCAGAACAGTAGAGCAGTGTACTGTGTACAGCACAATAGAGCAGTGTACTGTGTGCAGGACAGTAGAGCAGTGTACTGTGTACAGCACAGTAGAGCAGTGTACTGTGTGCAGGACAGTAGAGCAGTGTACTGTGTGCAGGACAGTAGAGGAGTGTACTGTGTACAGCACAGTAGAGCAGTGTCCTGTGTGCAGGACAGTAGAGCAGTGTACTGTGTGCAGGACAGTAGAGCAGTGTACTGTGTACAGCACAGTAGAACAGTGTACTGTGTGCAGGACAGTAGAGCAGTGTACTGTGTACAGCACAGTAGAACAGTGTACTGTGTGCAGGACAGTACAGCAATGTTCTGTGTGCAGGACAGTAGAGCAGTGTACTGTGTGCAGGACAGTCGAGCAGTGTACTGTGTGCAGCACAGTAGAGAAGTGTACTGTGTACAGCACAGTAGAGAAGTGTACTGTGTGCAGGACAGTAGAGCAGTGTATTGTGTACAGCACAGTACAGCAGTGTACTGTGTGCAGGACAGTAGAGCAGTGTACTGTGTGCAGGACAGTAGAGCAGTGTACTCTGTACAGCACAGTAGAGCAGTGTACTGTGTGCAGGACAGTAGAGCAGTGTACTGTGTGCAGGACAGTAGAGCAGTGTACTCTGTACAACACAGTAGAGAAGTGTACTGTGTGCAGGACAGTAGAGCAGTGTACTGTGTACAGCACAGTAGAGCAGTGTGCTGTGTACAGCACAGTATGGAAGTGTACTGTGTACAGGACAGTAGAGCAGTGTACTGTGTGCAGGACAGTAGAGCAGTGTACTGTGTACAGCACAGTAGAGAAGTGTACTGTGTGCAGGACAGTAGAGCAGTGTACTGTGTACAGCACATTAGAGCAGTGTACTGTGTGCAGGTCAGTAGAGCAGTGTACTGTGTACAGCACAGTAGAGCAGTGTACTGTGTGCAGGACAGTAGAGCAGTGTACTGCGTTCAGGACAGTAGAGCAGTGTACTGTGTGCAGGACAGTAGAGCAGTGTACTGTGTGCAGGACAGTAGAGCAGTGTACTGTGTTCAGCACAGTAGAGCAGTGTACTGTGTTCAGCACAGTAGAGCAGTGTACTGTGTTCAGCACTGTAGAGCAGTGTACTGTGTTCAGCACAGTAGAGCAGTGTACTGTGTTCAGCACAGTAGAGCAGTGTACTGTGTACAGCACAGTAGAGCAGTGTACTGTGTACAGCACAGTAGTGCAGTGTACTGTGTACAGCACAGTAGAGCAGTGTACTGTGTACAGCACAGTAGAGCAGTGTACTGTGTACAGCACAGTGGAGCAATGTACTGTGTACAGCACAGTGGAGCAATGTACTGTGTACAGCACAGTGGAGCAATGTACTGTGTACAGCACAGTAGAGCAATGTACTGTGTACAGCACAGTGGAGCAATGTACTGTGTACAGCACAGTAGAGCAGTGTACTGAGTTACAACAACAGGCAGCAAGTGCTACAAAAACTTTAATTAGAGCATCTCATATAGTGTGTATAGCTTAATATAGTGTGTATAGCTTAATATAGTGTGTATAGCTAAATATAGTGTGTATAGCTTAATATAGTGTGTATAGCTTAATATAGTTTGTATAGCTTAATATAGTGTGTATTGCCTAATATAGTGTGTATAGCTTGATATAGTGTGTATAGCTTGGTATAATGTGCATAGCTTGGTATAGTGTGTATAGCTTGGTATAGTGTGTATAGCTTGGTATAGTGTGTATAGCTTGATATAGTGTGTATAGCTTGATATAGTGTGTATAGCTTAATATAGTGTGTATAGCTTGGTATAGTGTGCATAGCTTGGTATAGTGTGCATAGCTTGGTATAGTGTGTATAGCTTGATATTGGTAAGTGCAGCTGATTATGGCTGAGCTACCATGAACATAGCTGTATATAGCTGGGTATAACCTTGTTGGTGTGGCTGCCAGGTGGGTCAGGCACTACAGCAACATTGGTAAGATATTCTGGAGGTTGTCTAAACATGATTCATCGTGTCAAGGTATATAACTCTCACCTCTCTACTCTCTCACCTGTCTACTCTCTCACCTGTCTACTCTCTCACCTGTCTACTCCCTCACCTGCCTACTATCTCACCTGCCTACTCTCTCACCTGCCTACTCTCTCACCTGTCTCTCGTCTAATGCTCAACTGTGTCTACTCTCACGCCTCTCTTGCCTACTTTCACAACTCTGTCTATCGTCTAACCACCATCTACTGCGCTTGACTCTACCCTCAATCAAGCCTCACACGCCCATCATTACACTCTCCGCCCTTAATTAATCAAACCATTAATTTAGATTAACAAGCATGTCACTCTGTCATGTCAACACGTCACCAGGTGTGTTGATTTTGGTGTTAGTGATTATGAGGTGGTGGTGGTAGTTGTGGTGGTATTAGTAATTGTGGTAGTAGTGGAGATGCTGTTGGTGGTATCTGTTGTGGAAGAGGAAGGGAAAGAGGAAGGGGAAGAGGAAGGGAAAGAGGAAGGGGAAGACGAAGGGGAAGAGGAAGGGAAAGAGGAAGGGAAAGAGGAAGGGAAAGAGGAAGGGAAAGAGGAAGGGAAAGAGGAAGGGGAAGGGGAAGAAGAATCAGTTGATTGAGTTTGGTGAACATGGGTAGCTACTACCCATGTTTACTAAGCTCACTAACATGTTACTAAGCTCACTAACATGTTACTAAGCTCACTCAACATGTTACTAAGCTCACTCAACATGTTACTCAGCTCACTCAACATGTTACTAAGCTCACTCAACATGTTACTAAGCTCACTCAACATGTTACTAAGCTCACTCAACGTGATACTAAGCTCACTCAACATGTTACTAAGCTCACTCAACATGTTACTCAGCTCACTCAACATGTTACTCAGCTCACTCAACATGTTACTCAGCTCACTCAGCATGTTACTAAGCTCACTCAACATGTTACTAAGCTCACTCAACATGTTACTAAGCTCACTCAACATGTTACTCAGCTCACTCAACATGTTACTCAGCTCACTCAACATGTTACTCAGCTCACTCAACATGTTACTAAGCTCACTCAACATGTTACTAAGCTCACTCAACATGTTACTCAGCTCACTCAACAAGTTACTCAGCTCACTCAACAAGTTACTCAGCTCACTCAACAAGTTACTCAGCTCACTCAACATGTTACTCAGCTCACTCAGCAAGTTACTCAGCTCACTCAACAAGTACATCAGATATAAGCCAGGGAGCTTAGTATCTCTATACATCAGTCACAAGATCGAAATTCTTAACGTTTAACATGCTATGTACGTCTATACGCTTCCCTACAATGGGGCAGGATAGTGCTTTGCTAATGCTAAGGGGATAATTCTGGGTACAAGAGAGTGTTATCCATCGAGGCTCGTAAGGGAGGAATTCCTCTATTGTACAACGGTAATAACGATTAAAGTATATATAATATTTAGAGTTGAAAATAAGGCTATCCCACAATCCAAACAGCCATGTTCTTTGATGCCCGTAAAGCTTAAAATCCTTATATGTGCAAGAATATCCACGACCATCGAGGCATATTAATCTACAAGCGCAAGGAAATGCTATCTCCTCGGGGCACTAGAGGCGAAATTCACGGAAAATGTGCTGAATTATCGTCCGTGGTGGTGGAGGGATCTGGTGGCGTATTTATCGGGATGAAAGAGGAAATTCCTGACAAATGCCTTTGTGTACTAACGTTAGTTTGCGTGTGTATGTTGTATCAGGTTGTATTAGGTTGTATCAGGTTGTGGAGGCGTCAGGGAGACTGCCTCACCGTACCTATGTTCATTATTCAATAGAGACCAAACTTATCTTAGAGGTGAGTGTTAGAGTTGTAGTTCCTTGTTTTGTGACGTGTGAGTCAGTGTTAGAGATCGTGACTCAGTACCTAAGACTGTGTATCAAGCGACGCCTATGTTAATTACTTTGATAGGCCTTAGGCCAAACGACTGCAGGTGGGTCGTTAGGGATGCAAACTGACAACACTTAACCGTTAAAAACAGGGATCAAAATATACTCACAATCTATATACTATATACACAGATATACATCTGTGGATGTATACACCCTGTTGATGTTTATGTTGGCCAAATGTTTATAAGGTACAAGAGGCAATGAATTATTCTGAAAAAAAGAAAAACATTAGATGCTTTTTATGTTTCGGAATTAAAAGGCGATGTTAGATGCTGCCTAGATGATTGTTAGACGATATTAGAAGGTGTCTGGGATTGTTAGATGATGTTAGGTGTCTATGGGATTGTTAGATGATGTTAGGTGTCTATGGGATTGTTAGATGATGTTAGGTGTCTATGGGATTGTTAGATGATGTTAGGTGTCTACGGGATTATTAGATGATGTTAGGTGTCTATGGGATTGTTAGATGATGTTAGGTGTCTATGGGATTGTTAGATGATGTTAGGTGTCTATGGGATTGTTAGATGATGTTAGGTGTCTATGGGATTGTTAGATGTTAGGTGTCTACGGGATTGTTAGATGATGTTAGGTGTCTATGGGATTGTTAGATGATGTTAGGTGTCTATGGGATTGTTAGATGATGTTAGGTGTCTATGGGATTGTTAGATGATGTTAGGTGTCTATGGGATTGTTAGATGATGTTAGGTGTCTATGGGATTGTTAGATGATGTTAGGTGTCTATGGGATTGTTAGATGATGTTAGGTGTCTACGGGATTGTTAGATGATATTAGACGTTATCTAGGGGAATGGTAGATAGTGTTAGATGTTGTCTAGATAATTTTTGGCTTGAGGGACTGATCACCTCCCACCGAGGGTGACTGATAACATCAACACTGCTTCTTCATCCAGAATTCTACTGTTTCCTGTATTCGACTGAAGACGCCTGTTGTGCAGGAGAAACGTTCCGGCAACAAAGGTACCCAAGTGTTACAAATGTTTCTCACTCGTCAAGACTAAGGGAATTTATAGCCTCAAGAGACACGTAAACCAGGATGACCTACAGAACTGACGACAATAATGCATATCGCCTGCCAATAGCTTCCTCAGTCCAGTTCACAGAAGAACGGTGGAAAAAGAAGGATTTTGAAGTAATCAGTCCCTCAACCTGACGTTGATGTGTTCAGTCTCCAACTCAACAGATCTGTCAGACCCTTGAACATCATGGGATCTTGATGCTACTACATATGGCATTGAGAGTTAGATAACAGTAACAACCTGGTTGATCAGGCCCTGATCCACCGTGAGGCCTGATCCACCGGGGGTCACAACCCCTTGGTCGTGACCCCTGGAACACCTCCAGATAGGCTCCAGGTAGGTAGGAATTAAGGAATAATTCACATCTACATATTACTGCCATAAAATCCACAATACCGTTGCTGGAAAAATTCACAAGTAACCCACAATTCAGAGAGTAATTTTAAGACGACATCACGTCCGTCCTTGACCAAAAATCATTCGAAATTGACTGAATTATGGGTTAGCCTGGTAGTTCAATGGGATTTAAAGACTATCGACTAAACTATCGACTAACCTCTTCACTATCAGTCAGATTTGTATAATCAGTCTTACATTTATTCTAGCAGATTTACATTACCTTCGTTAAGATTTGTAGTAAAATATTTATATTATTATTATTAACATTTATACCAAAATATTTATATCAGCTATTAGAATTTATTCCAGAAGATAAATATGTGTTGGTTGAAATGTATACAGATTTATATTAAGGGTGTACGTAGTCATACCAGCAGATTTTCACCTTGTAATTCAAATTGTTTATGATTTGTATGATGTTATTGTAATCTGTATTACATGTGAAGATGACATAGAATGTGACTGAACATGCTACGGTACAGTAAAATCTGAACGTATTGCAATACAACAGCCGTCTAGATGCTGATTTCAGTACCCCGGCTTTTGCAGGACACGGACACACACACAGGAGCTGAGTCTCGATCCCTGCAACCACAATTAGGTGAGTACACTCTCTCTCTCTCTCTCTCTCTCTCTCTCTCTCTTTCACATAACAATGTTCCCCTCCATGCTCTTAGAGACTGGTACAATGTTAACTACCAACTACCCATTAGCACTAACAAGCGGCTGAGCCAGTTAGAGAGTCGGGGCTAATCAAGAGTGGTATTATTGGCTTCAGTCAGCCACTCAGGTGAGAGGAAGGGAGAGTGCAGGGAGAGGATAGAGTGGAGGAAGAGTGAAGAGTGGAGGGAGAACTGAGGGTGAGTGGAGAGAGAGAGCATGCTGAGACTAGCTACACAGAGGCTACATTGCAGGCTAGCTACACAGAGGTTACACTGCAGGCTAGCTACACAGAGGTTACACCGCAGGCTAGCTACACAGAGGCTACACTGCAGGCTAGCTACACAGAGGCTACACTGCAGGCTAGCTACACAGAGGCTACACTGCAGGCTAGCTACACAGAGGCTACACTGCAGGCTAGCTACACAGAGGCTACACTGCAGGCTAGCTACACAGATTAAAGACTTCGTTATTTTTCGTTTACAAAGAGAGTAAATGCGACATATCCTCTGTATTCCAAGAGGCTAAAGAGAACTTTCCGACACTGTTAATAACATTTCAAATCTCTTCTCATCGTATTCAAGATAATTTGATTTTTTTTTCTGAATCAGATGATTTCCTTCTTGCAATTGTAATGCGGGACGTGACCTGACCAGGTGGCACCTGACCTATTGCAAGAGTACCAGACCTGACTCGACGGTACCTGACCTGCCCAATAAGTTTTATATCCCTCTGTTTACACGTCAGGAATATTCTTGAAAATGAAAGACAGTAGGTTAAATATCGTATTAATAATAATTCCCTTGAGGAGTGTGTTATCACCGCCAGGTTTCTGCTCACAGACTTTTGTTTACTTGATACTCCCCTGAAATCTGCTGAAGTCAGACGTCATACTGCAGTCTGCAGCCAGACTTGCCTGATGAGATGTCACAGATGTCGAACTATTTTTACCGTGAAAATGCCACTTGATGACTCTAATGCAAATGAGAATCCCACAGAAGATGTCGCATCAAAAGTTGAGGACAATGAAGCAAGACGCGCATCAACCTACTTATATCAAACAAATTGCATCTTCCGTGACACAAGAAATAAGTAAATGAGATGCGTTTTAGACTTTTACAGTGTATTGATCTGAGAGCAAATAGAAAAATTGGGAAAGTTGCAGACAGAAAAATGAACAATGGATACCTGGGTATCGTCAGCAGGGAATTGGTAGCTGCTGGAGGTTCCTGCCACTGGTCTTGGTACCGTGTGTACACAGAATACATCACGGTGCTACACCCAGCAGCAGTGTAGCTGCTGGAGGTTCCTGCCACTGGTCTTGGTACCGTGTGTACACAGAATACATCACGGTGCTACACCCAGCAGCAGTGTAGCTGCTGGAAGTTCCTTCCACTGGTCTTGGTACCGGGTGTACACAGGATACATCACGGTGCTACACCCAGCAGCAGTGTAGCTGCTGGAGGTTCCTGCCACTGGTCTTGGTACCGGGTGTACACAGGATACATCACGGTGCTACACCCAGCAGCAGTGTAGCTGCTGGAGGTTCCTGCCACTGGTCTTGGTACCGGGTGTACACAGGATACATCACGGTGCTACACCCAGCAGCTGTGTAGCTGCTGGAGGTTCCTTCCACTGGTCTTGGTACCGGGTGTACACAGGATACATCACGGTGCTACACCCAGCAGCAGTGTAGCTGCTGGAAGTTCCTTCCACTGGTCTTGGTACCGGGTGTGCACAGAATACATCACGGTGCTACACCCAGCAGCTGTGTAGCTGCTGGAGGTTCCTTCCACTGGTCTTGGTACCGGGTGTACACAGGATACATCACGGTGCTACACCCAGCAGCTGTGTAGCTGCTGGAGGTTCCTGCCACTGGTCTTGGTACCGGGTGTACACAGGATACATCACGGTGCTACACCCAGCAGCTGTGTAGCTGCTGGAGGTTCCTGCCACTGGTCTTGGTACCGGGTGTACACAGGATACATCACGGTGCTACACCCAGCAGCAGTGTAGCTGCTGGAAGTTCCTTCCACTGGTCTTGGTACCGGGTGTACACAGGATACATCACGGTGCTACACCCAGCAGCAGTGTAGCTGCTGGAGGTTCCTTCCACTGGTCTTGGTACCGGGTGTACACAGGATACATCACGGTGCTACACCCAGCAGCAGTGTAGCTGCTGGAGGTTCCTTCCACTGGTCTTGGTACCGGGTGTACACAGGATACATCACGGTGCTACACCCAGCAGCAGTGTAGCTGCTGGAGGTTCCTTCCACTGGTCTTGGTACCGGGTGTACACAGGATACATCACGGTGCTACACCCAGCAGCAGTGTAGCTGCTGGAAGTTCCTTCCACTGGTCTTGGTACCGGGTGTACACAGGATACATCACGGTGCTACACCCAGCAGCAGTGTAGCTGCTGGAGGTTCCTTCCACTGGTCTTGGTACCGGGTGTACACAGGATACATCACGGTGCTACACCCAGCAGCAGTGTAGCTGCTGGAAGTTCCTTCCACTGGTCTTGGTACCGGGTGTACACAGGATACATCACGGTGCTACACCCAGCAGCAGTGTAGCTGCTGGAGGTTCCTTCCACTGGTCTTGGTACCGGGTGTACACAGGATACATCACGGTGCTACACCCAGCAGCAGTGTAGCTGCTGGAAGTTCCTTCCACTGGTCTTGGTACCGGGTGTACACAGGATACATCACGGTGCTACACCCAGCAGCAGTGTAGCTGCTGGAGGTTCCTTCCACTGGTCTTGGTACCGGGTGTACACAGGATACATCACGGTGCTACACCCAGCAGCACTGTAGCTGCTGGAGGTTCCTTCCACTGGTCTTGGTACCGGGTGTGCACAGAATACATCACGGTGCTACACCCAGCAGCACTGTAGCTGCTGGAGGTTCCTGCCACTGGTCTTGGTACCGGGTGTACACAGGATACATCACGGTGCTACACCCAGCAGCAGTGTAGCTGCTGGAGGTTCCTGCCACTGGTCTTGGTACCGGGTGTACACAGGATACATCACGGTGCTACACCCAGCAGCAGTGTAGCTGCTGGAAGTTCCTTCCACTGGTCTTGGTACCGGGTGTACACAGGATACATCACGGTGCTACACCCAGCAGCAGTGTAGCTGCTGGAGGTTCCTGCCACTGGTCTTGGTACCGGGTGTACACAGGATACATCACGGTGCTACACCCAGCAGCTGTGTAGCTGCTGGAGGTTCCTTCCACTGGTCTTGGTACCGGGTGTACACAGGATACATCACGGTGCTACACCCAGCAGCAGTGTAGCTGCTGGAAGTTCCTTCCACTGGTCTTGGTACCGGGTGTGCACAGAATACATCACGGTGCTACACCCAGCAGCTGTGTAGCTGCTGGAGGTTCCTTCCACTGGTCTTGGTACCGGGTGTACACAGGATACATCACGGTGCTACACCCAGCAGCTGTGTAGCTGCTGGAGGTTCCTGCCACTGGTCTTGGTACCGGGTGTACACAGGATACATCACGGTGCTACACCCAGCAGCTGTGTAGCTGCTGGAGGTTCCTGCCACTGGTCTTGGTACCGGGTGTACACAGGATACATCACGGTGCTACACCCAGCAGCAGTGTAGCTGCTGGAAGTTCCTTCCACTGGTCTTGGTACCGGGTGTACACAGGATACATCACGGTGCTACACCCAGCAGCAGTGTAGCTGCTGGAGGTTCCTTCCACTGGTCTTGGTACCGGGTGTACACAGGATACATCACGGTGCTACACCCAGCAGCAGTGTAGCTGCTGGAGGTTCCTTCCACTGGTCTTGGTACCGGGTGTACACAGGATACATCACGGTGCTACACCCAGCAGCAGTGTAGCTGCTGGAGGTTCCTTCCACTGGTCTTGGTACCTGGTGTACACAGGATACATCACGGTGCTACACCCAGCAGCAGTGTAGCTGCTGGAAGTTCCTTCCACTGGTCTTGGTACCGGGTGTACACAGGATACATCACGGTGCTACACCCAGCAGCAGTGTAGCTGCTGGAGGTTCCTTCCACTGGTCTTGGTACCGGGTGTACACAGGATACATCACGGTGCTACACCCAGCAGCAGTGTAGCTGCTGGAAGTTCCTTCCACTGGTCTTGGTACCGGGTGTACACAGGATACATCACGGTGCTACACCCAGCAGCAGTGTAGCTGCTGGAGGTTCCTTCCACTGGTCTTGGTACCGGGTGTACACAGGATACATCACGGTGCTACACCCAGCAGCAGTGTAGCTGCTGGAAGTTCCTTCCACTGGTCTTGGTACCGGGTGTACACAGGATACATCACGGTGCTACACCCAGCAGCAGTGTAGCTGCTGGAGGTTCCTTCCACTGGTCTTGGTACCGGGTGTACACAGGATACATCACGGTGCTACACCCAGCAGCAGTGTAGCTGCTGGAAGTTCCTTCCACTGGTCTTGGTACCGGGTGTACACAGGATACATCACGGTGCTACACCCAGCAGCAGTGTAGCTGCTGGAGGTTCCTTCCACTGGTCTTGGTACCGGGTGTACACAGGATACATCACGGTGCTACACCCAGCAACAGTGTAGCTGCTGGAAGTTCCTTCCACTGGTCTTGGTACCGGGTGTACACAGGATACATCACGGTGCTACACCCAGCAGCAGTGTAGCTGCTGGAGGTTCCTGCCACTGGTCTTGGTACCGGGTGTACACAGGATACATCACGGTGCTACACCCAGCAGCAGTGTAGCTGCTGGAGGTTCCTGCCACTGGTCTTGGTACCGGGTGTACAC
The DNA here is from genome assembly GCF_038502225.1 of Cherax quadricarinatus. Classification (NCBI taxonomy): domain Eukaryota; kingdom Metazoa; phylum Arthropoda; class Malacostraca; order Decapoda; family Parastacidae; genus Cherax; species Cherax quadricarinatus. Next base: position 62,052,209 of record NC_091292.1, read on the forward strand.
AGGATACATCACGGTGCTACACCCAGCAGCAGTGTAGCTGCTGGAGGTTCCTTCCACTGGTCTTGGTACCGGGTGTACACAGGATACATCACGGTGCTACACCCAGCAGCAGTGTAGCTGCTGGAGGTTCCTGCCACTGGTCTTGGTACCGGGTGTACACAGGATACATCACGGTGCTACACCCAGCAGCAGTGTAGCTGCTGGAGGTTCCTTCCACTGGTCTTGGTACCGGGTGTACACAGGATACATCACGGTGCTACACCCAGCAGCAGTGTAGCTGCTGGAAGTTCCTTCCACTGGTCTTGGTACCGGGTGTACACAGGATACATCACGGTGCTACACCCAGCAGCAGTGTAGCTGCTGGAGGTTCCTTCCACTGGTCTTGGTACCGGGTGTACACAGGATACATCACGGTGCTACACCCAGCAGCAGTGTAGCTGCTGGAAGTTCCTTCCACTGGTCTTGGTACCGGGTGTACACAGGATACATCACGGTGCTACACCCAGCAGCAGTGTAGCTGCTGGAGGTTCCTGCCACTGGTCTTGGTACCGGGTGTACACAGGATACATCACGGTGCTACACCCAGCAGCAGTGTAGCTGCTGGAGGTTCCTGCCACTGGTCTTGGTACCGGGTGTACACAGGATACATCACGGTGCTACACCCAGCAGCAGTGTAGCTGCTGGAGGTTCCTTCCACTGGTCTTGGTACCGGGTGTACACAGGATACATCACGGTGCTACACCCAGCAGCAGTGTAGCTGCTGGAGGTTCCTGCCACTGGTCTTGGTACCGGGTGTACACAGGATACATCACGGTGCTACACCCAGCAGCAGTGTAGCTGCTGGAGGTTCCTTCCACTGGTCTTGGTACCGGGTGTACACAGGATACATCACGGTGCTACACCCAGCAGCAGTGTAGCTGCTGGAAGTTCCTTCCACTGGTCTTGGTACCGGGTGTACACAGGATACATCACGGTGCTACACCCAGCAGCAGTGTAGCTGCTGGAGGTTCCTTCCACTGGTCTTGGTACCGGGTGTACACAGGATACATCACGGTGCTACACCCAGCAGCAGTGTAGCTGCTGGAAGTTCCTTCCACTGGTCTTGGTACCGGGTGTACACAGGATACATCACGGTGCTACACCCAGCAGCAGTGTAGCTGCTGGAGGTTCCTGCCACTGGTCTTGGTACCGGGTGTACACAGGATACATCACGGTGCTACACCCAGCAGCAGTGTAGCTGCTGGAGGTTCCTTCCACTGGTCTTGGTACCGGGTGTACACAGGATACATCACGGTGCTACACCCAGCAGCAGTGTAGCTGCTGGAAGTTCCTTCCACTGGTCTTGGTACCGGGTGTACACAGGATACATCACGGTGCTACACCCAGCAGCAGTGTAGCTGCTGGAGGTTCCTGCCACTGGTCTTGGTACCGGGTGTACACAGGATACATCACGGTGCTACACCCAGCAGCAGTGTAGCTGCTGGAAGTTCCTTCCACTGGTCTTGGTACCGGGTGTACACAGGATACATCACGGTGCTACACCCAGCAGCAGTGTAGCTGCTGGAGGTTCCTGCCACTGGTCTTGGTACCGGGTGTACACAGGATACATCACGGTGCTACACCCAGCAGCAGTGTAGCTGCTGGAGAGAGAGGAGTAAAAAACTTCATGAAGTGAAGTATTTAATGGTACAAAATTCCATCCACCATAAGTGGACTTTATCAAGGACATGAAGTACTTGATGAAGCTCACTTGCCTGTAAAATACTGTACCATTGAAACTTTACTGCACAGTATTTCTGCACTTTGTCGGCGTTACACTGGTTTTGATTAAGAGAGTGATGCTACTGAGGCAAATATGAGGGCACAGAGAACTGTTTACATTTGTCAGTCTGGCTGTGATTTTGTCTGACCTCCCATCTAGACATACGATGGGTGTGAATGTTTTTGGTGTCGTCCAGGTGAAAGCCTCGACAAAGCACATCTGCCGCCAGCTGGAAGTTACGTTTAGAGGAGTATTTTACTTTGCTACGGATGACAAGGGAAAAAATACCTCTTATTCTTCCTGTATTTTGACGAGCTTTCTATGTGTGAACTTGTAAAAATATGTCATGGACTTATAACAGAACTTCAGACTAGGAAGTCAGCCAGAACTGATGACAATATAGACAAGATAGAACTTAGACGAGATTACGTCCAGAATCAAGTTGACAGCCACACACTGCCAACACACGTCAGTGACCTAGTTTCTTCACACATTGCTGACAAGCTCAGGTTACAGGCACTGCTGACAAGCACAACTGACATGCACTGCTGACAAGCACAAGTGGCATGCACTGCTGGCATGCAAAACTACATCTTAGAGTGCAGCTGTTTACCGACCACTTGAGCTGGGACTCTGTTTATATCTTGCAACAGGCGATCGCAAAGTCAATTAATATCAATCTGCCCTTTGTTGTGAAATCATTTACTAGAAATACTGAGCTGATACACCTATTGAACTGTGTCTTAGCGTCTCACACTCCCAGGATGAAGACGCTTACACAGACCTGCGTCTCAAAGGGAGTTCAAAATCATGGCCTGCTTACAAGGAATAATAGGATGAGATCCAAAGCCTGAAGACAACACAAGCGAAGCTGACACCTGAATGCTTCTCTGTGCTCAGCATACCTCACAGGACTGATTCATAGCCACAGTGATCACTGCTGAAAAGACAGGTGTGGTAATAATGTGTCTGCCTCAACAGGAATATATTCAGCTCTCTGTAGCAGAAATGTTGAATAAAAAAAAACTATATATAAACATTGACAAGCTCGTGAATTTTGTATCTGACATCTGTCAGTATCACTGGACTATATCCCTTGACTGGCTGTGACAGTCAGTGCGCTGTCTGGTCATAGAAAGCTGAGGGCATTGAATATTCTAAACGAGAGGAATACTAACCAGCCGGACTTCAAAAAATTCGGTAAAACATCGGATGCATCTCTTTACCTACTTGAAAAGCTTGAGAACATTGTGAGTAGAATGGATGCAGCCTCACGCATCACCTATGAGGTCAGGCAACAAACTCCACTACCACCTCTTTCGTGCACAACGTGAAGAGGTGGAATTCGGTCAGCTTCGATTATGCAAGGTCCCTCTTCAAATGCATGTCCTCCGTGTGAAATACCAAGCTGCAATATGTAGGTAATGCCTACATATTGCAGAGCCGCCGGCTCTGCCAGACTCAAAGGGATGTGGCTGGACCACAAAGGAATAAGATAAGTGGAACTGAATAATTCTGATTTTGATGATGAAGATAATAGACACAGAATAAACTACACTATTATTTAAGTATTGTCACAATAAAAGCTTGTTCTTTATTGTGAAACAAAGAATTAGCGATTCTGATGCCTATAATGCCTCTATGTACCGTCTGACAAGGTGCCTCACTCTAAAAGTCTAATCTATTTCCTAAGGCACTCGCTGTTGGGCAGTGCAAAAACTGAGCACGACGAACTCTTCAAGTCGATATTCACGCACTTACTTAACCTTTCCCTATAATACCCTCAACAGGATCAAGCGACGCTGTTAATTAGACTTAAAGGGGACACCACTCCGCAAGGCATCACAGACAGCATTACCTACATTCCTCTCCTCGTGTGTTGCATAGAGTTAATTAGTGTGGAAGGCTCTTCCGAAGCTCTCGAGCGACTGATGTGATTCATGGTTCAAGTTTACCGAGGAAGTCATTCACTGGGATGCCGTTGAGGACGTTACTTCGTCAGGAAAATGTCTTCTGACGCGGGTCTTTGGCAGCCGGTGACTTACTCAATGATTAAACACCCGCTGGTGTATCGGTGTTAGACGCCACATTCAATTCACAAAATAATCACCAAATGGTCTAGTGAGATAGTATGATGAGACCATGAGAAGTTCTCCAACCAGAACTGTGATCTTGGAACTGTTGTGAGTCCAATAATTTGAGGCAGATTTATTATCGTGAGGAGTCGCTGGCGAATGTTTTCATAGCAGCATTTAGCATTATGCAGAAGTCCTAGAAATCAAAGATGATTACCAATATAAATTCTTATCAGGTTCAGACATCTAAACCTACGTTTTCCCATCCTATACAAATTATTTTGTCCCTTAGAAATTCGTGAGGGAGATTTGCAGTGACCAAAAATGAACGGTGGCTGCTGTTGAAGCACTCTCAGTTTACATGTTTATAAATATGAAAGGATCGACAGATGTCAGGAGATCTGTCTGTACATCTCCCACCCAGGAATCGAACCCGAGGATTTATTTGGTTGTGAGCTCAGGAATCGAACCCGAGGATTTATTTGGTTGTGAGCCCAGGAATCGAACCCGAGGATTTATTTGGTTGTGAGCTCAGGAATCGAACCCGAGGATTTATTTGGTTGTGAGCCCAGGAATCGAACCCGAGGATTTATTTGGTTGTGAGCTCAGGAATCGAACCCGAGGATTTATTTGGTTGTGAGCTCAGGAATCGAACCCGAGGATTTATTTGGTTGTGAGCTCAGGAATCGAACCCGAGGATTTATTTGGTTGTGAGCTCAGGAATCGAACCCGAGGATTTATTTGGTTGTGAGCCCAGGAATCGAACCCGAGGATTTATTTGGTTGTGAGCCCAGGAATCGAACCCGAGGATTTATTTGGTTGTGAGCTCAGGAATCGAACCCGAGGATTTATTTGGTTGTGAGCTCAGGAATCGAACCCGAGGATTTATTTGGTTGTGAGCCCAGGAATCGAACCCGAGGATTTATTTGGATGTGAGCCCAGGAATCGAACCCGAGGATTTATTTGGTTGTGAGCCCAGGAATCGTACCCGAGGATTTATTTGGTTGTGAGCCCAGGAATCGAACCCGAGGATTTATTTGGTTGTGAGCCCAGGAATCGAACCCGAGGATTTATTTGGATGTGAGCCCAGGAATCGAACCCGAGGATTTATTTGGTTGTGAGCTCAGGAATCGAACCCGAGGATTTATTTGGTTGTGAGCTCAGGAATCGAACCCGAGGATTTATTTGGTTGTGAGCTCAGGAATCGAACCCGAGGATTTATTTGGTTGTGAGCCCAGGAATCGAACCCGAGGATTTATTTGGTTGTGAGCCCAGGAATCGAACCCGAGGATTTATTTGGTTGTGAGTTCAGGAATCGAACCCGAGGATTTATTTGGTTGTGAGCTCAGGAATCGAACCCGAGGATTTATTTGGTTGTGAGCTCAGGAATCGAACCCGAGGATTTATTTGGTTGTGAGCTGAACATCACAACTGAGACACCACGAGTCACCTATAACTTAACATTTTATATAACAATTATATATAATATACCATGATGGTTCCGGGGATCAACGCCCCCTCTACCCGGTCCCAGACCAGGCCTCCCGGCGGATCAAGGTCTGATTAGCCAGGTTGTTACTGCTAGCCGCATGAAATGTATGTACCCCATCTACGTGATGCGTCCAATGGTTTAGTCCAAACCATATTACCACCAACAATACCACCACCACCACCACACCCACCACCACCACCACCACCACACTCACCACCACCACCACCACCACACCCACCACCACCACCACACCCACCACCACCACCACACCCACCACCACACCCACCACCACACCCACCACAACCACCACCACAACCACCACCACACCCACCACAACCACCACCACACCCACCACCACACCCACCACAACCACCACACCCACCACCACACCCACCACCACACCCACCACCCCCACCACCACACTCACCACAACCACCACCACACAAACCACCACCACCATCACACCCACCACCACCACCACCACCACCCCCACCACCACCACCACACCCACCACCACCACCACACCCACCACCACCACCACAACCACCACCACCACCACCACACCCACCACCACACCCACCACCCCCACCACCACACTCACCACAACCACCACCACACCCACCACCACCACCACACCCACAACCACCACCACCACACCCACCACCACACCCACCACCCCCACCACCACACTCACCACAACCACCACCACACCCACCACCACCACCACAACCACCACCCCCACCACCACCACCACAACCACCACACCCACCACCCCCACCACCACACCCACCACCACCACCACCACCACACCCACCACACTCACTACCACATCCACTATCACACTCACCACAACCACCACCACACCCACCACAACCACCACCACACCCACCACAACCACCACCACCACCACAACCACCACCGCACCCACCTCCACCACCACAACCACCACCACACCCACCACAACCACCACCACCACCACCACCACCACCACCACCACCACCACCACCATCTCCATCACCACTACCACCACACCCACCACCACCACCACACCCACCACAACCACCACCACCACCACACCCACCACCACACACACCACCACCACCACAACCACCACCACCACCACCACCACCACCACACCCACCACAACCACCACCACACACACCACCACAACCACCACAACCACCACCACACACACCACCACAACCACCACCACACACACCACCACACACACCACCACCACCACCACCACCACAACCACCACCACCACCACCACCACCACACACACCACTACCACCACAACCACCACCACACACACCACCACACACACCACCACCACCACCACCACCACCACCACACACACCACTACCAACACACACACCACCACCACAACCACCACCACCACACACACCACCACCACCACCACCACACACACCACCACCACCACCACACACACCACCACCACCACCACCACCACCACACACCACCACCACCACACACACACCACCACCACACACACCACCACCACCACCACCACCACACACACCACCACCACCACCACCACCACCACCACCACCACACACACCACCACCACCACACACACCACCACCACACACACCACCACCACCACCACACACACCACCACCACCACCACACACACCACCACCACCACCACACACACCACCACCACCACACACACCACCACCACACACACCACCACCACCACCACCACCACCACCACACACACCACCACCACCACCACCCCTCACACACACCACCACCACAACCACCCCTCACACACACCACCACCACAACCACCCCTCACACACACCACCACCACAACCACCTCTCACACACACCACCACAACCACCCCTCACACACACCACCACCACAACCACCCCTCACACACACCACCACCACCTCTCACACACACCACCACCACACACACCACCACCACCACCACCACCACCACACACACCACCACCACCACCACCACCACACACCACCACTACCACACACACCACCACCACACACACCACCACCACCACAACCACCACCACACACACCACCACCACACACACCACCACCACCAAGATCATCATTATCATTATTTACTAATCATCATTTATTGTAATTCAATATGCAGTTAAACCCATAAAACTCAACAACAAAAATTAAAACATTCTCTAATAAAAATAAAACAAAAATAAAACCTCAAAACGGTTTTTAACCTTTTAACACAGCGGAAACTGTTAGTATTGAACATATTACGTTTTATTTTTCCATGCACTCTCACTCTCTCACTCTCTCTCCCTCCCTCTCTCTCCCTCCCTCTCTCTCCCTCCCTCTCTCTCCCTCCCTCTCTCTCTCTCTCTCTCTCTCAAGGTGTGTGTGTTTATCGCAGACCTTTTAATATATTCTAATTAAACTCAGCTAAAATTAATGCCAGGCTAAAGAATTTTCCGTATTATTCATTGACTTTATAGATATATACAGTATTTAAATGCCCGGCAGAGAGACATCTCTGATTCCTGGTATCCTGAAATCACAGTAATCTTATTAACCTTGCTGAAGGGATTCCGGTGTATCCCTGGAAGAATGTCAGACTACAGGCGTGGGGTTATACTTGCGTATTTACTCTGGCTGACACTCACAGTATACCTAATTTACTGTTGGGCAACAGAGCGGCGCTGCTGATCACAGGGAAGAATAGAAACTCAACAAGTACGGCAGCTTCTGCCGTCAGTACCTTTGGATCCTAGGGTAAATGTGCAACAGACTTCTTCGATGACACTATTAGAGACCCAAGGTCTGCCGCCTTCCTGTTGCAGCGTGTCAGTGTGGCCATCCAGAGGGGAGATGCCTGCTGCATTCTAGGCTCCAGTCTGGTTCTGATGAGATTTATAGTCTGTTTCCAAACATTTTTTACCGCATACATGACTGTGTCAGTAACATAAATACTTAAGTAAACACTTACTGGGTGCTAAAAAGGGCAAAATACTAAACTGATTTCCAAGAGAAATTTAAGATTTCCCCAGAAGCCAATTTACGTCTCCCAGGTTTTGAGTCTACACACACACACACACACACACACACACACACACACACACACACACACACACACACACACACACACCACAATTTTGATAGCTTGTTACCGTGCTCTCTCTCTCTCTCTCTCTCTCTCTCTCTCTCTCCCTAGCAACACTGTGGAAGTCTGGTAATCAGTCCTACCTTTTTTTATATCCTTTTTGAGAGCAATTTTACGGTGTCAGTCAGAAAGCTTTTTTTTTATGATGGCCGAAAGTACTTCTCTCGTTTTTCATTCACACAAGAATTATAAATTATTTTTTTGTTTTGGTGTCGATATTTCTCTTGCTGTTGTATCTATAATTACTGCTGTTTCTAAAGTAAATATTTCTATGTTTTTTTAGCTGTGGTGATCAACCGGCGGTTTGGACATTTAGAGAGGATGGAAGAAAATGGGATGACTTGGAAAACATATAAATCTGTAATGGAAGGAAGGTGGGGTAGGGGACGTCCTAGATAAGGTTGGAGGGAAGGGGTGAAGGAGGTTTCATGCGCGTGGGGCTTGAACTTCCAGCATGCGTGTGTGAACGTGTTAGAAGTGAATGGAAGGAAGTGGTTTTTATGACTTGACGTGCTGTTGGAGTGTGAGTAAGGTAACGATTATGAAGGGATTCAGGGAAACCGGTTAGCCGGACAGAGTGCCTGCACTCTGAAGGAGTGCAAGCACCATTCCCAGATCAAATACGATCATCTCCCGGCCTCTAGAAGTCAATACATGATCCTAAAGGAATGAGGGTGTCCCGCAGGAAGTGCTGAAGGTGGGTGAGGACACAGTTGTAAATAATCTGGTTCTGGTCTCAACTTTGAACAGTAAATTCTTGAGTTTTCCACTCTGACCGTCAACTCTCAACCGTTATAATATGAACCATTATTATACTATTATTAGTAGTAGTGGTAGTAGTATTAGTAGTAGTAATAGTGTGTAATTAGTAGTAGTTGTAGTGGTGGTAGTAGTAGTATTAGCAGCAGTAGTAGTAGTAGTAGAATTGGTAGTTGTAGTAGTGGTAGTACTATTAGCAGAAGTAGTAGTAGTAGTGGAATTAGTAGTAGTAGTAGTAGTAGTGGAATTAGTAGTAGTAGTAGTAGTAGTAGTGGAATTAGTAGTAGTAGTAGTAGTAGTAGTAGTAGTAGTAATAGTAGTAGTAGTGGAATTAGTAGCAGCAGTAGTGTTAGTAGTAGTAGTATTACCAACAGTATTGGTAATAGTAACAATAGTCCCATTACCTGGTGTTTTAGTAATAGAATTAGAAATAAGTAGTCTTTTTAGTAGTAATAGTAGTAGCGGTATTTACAACACTACTTTTATTATTATTATTATTATTATTATTATTATTATTTCCTGGAATATCGGGTGAGTGAGAAATCTTCATTCGGGACATCAGTTAGGCATTAATCACCGGTAATGCTAATTGATGGTCATTAGTTACAAGGGAATGAGGGGTAGGGAGGGGAGGGGGAAACGGGAGGGAGAAGGGGAGTGGAGAGGGGAGAAGGAGGAGAGGTGAGGGGAGGGGGTGAACTATGTGGAAGAGGGAGAGGGATGTGTGGATATATGATGAGGGGGGATGAGGGAGGGGAGGGGATGGATAGATAAAAAGGGGAAAGGAAGTGGAAAGTGATGGATAGATGGGAAAGACGGTAAGGTGGGAGAGGATGGTCAGGTGGGAGGGGATGGATGTTCAGGTGGGAGGGGATGGATGGTCAGGTGGGAGGGGATGGATGGTCAGGTGGGAGGGGATGGATGTTCAGGTGGGAGGGGATGGATGGTCAGGTGGGAGGGGATGGATGGTCAGGTGGGAGGGGATGGATGGTCAGGTGGGAGGGGATGGATGGTCAGGTGGGAGGGGATGAATGGTCAGGTGGGAGGGGATGAATGGTCAGGTGGGAGGGGATGAATGGTCAGGTGGGAGGGGATGGATGGTCAGGTGGGAGGGGATGGATGGTCAGGTGGGAGGGGATGGATGGTCAGGTGGGAGGGGATGGATGGTCAGGTGGGAGGGGACGGATAAGTTGGTTGATAATTCAATTATTTATCAAACAGAGAACTGCTAGATCACATGTTCGAATCCCGTTCACTCCATTCAAGAAACAATGTATTTTTTGGGGGGGGAAGGGGAACCACAGGTGGAGACGAGAGCCACACAGTGACACAGTGTCACTGTGCCAGACATAAGAAAGCACTGAGTGGCACTCCAGGTCTCTCCTCTCATTTAATCCCGAAAATGATGATTTTCCAAGCTCTGGCAATTATTTTTTATATGGGAGGGAGCTTAAGATTTTTTAATTGGGCAGCAAAATACAGGTTAGCGAATAATGTCCTCGGGTAGATAAGGAAAAGAGAGGAAGGGTAAAGAAAGGAAGATAAATGAGCAAAGTAATGGTAACTAGGGTAATGCAAGGGTGAGATAAAGAATTCACGAAAAGACTGGAATTATGGACTAGGTCAGAAATCCAATAAAAATAAAAAGGAGAGAGAGAATGACTGGGAAGGAAATGTTACATAGTTATACTGCGACCAAAATATCATTCATCAGTCAATGTGATAAAAATATTGACTCACAACAACAACCAATATTAACAAGTAGAATAACAGTCCCAAAAAACTATTCACACAATAAAAAGGTGAATAATTTCATAATAGGTCAGAATACCTAGCGACAGCCAAAAAAAAAAAAAAAAGTGCAATACGTTAAAAGTTCACCGAGGTCTGAGCAGTCATCTTCGTGATTACAAAACAAATTAGTAAGGATGAAGCAGCAGACAGTGAAAATATTGTGTCTCGTGGATAAGGAAAGGATTCAAACCTATGATAAGCCAGTCCTATCAACACTGCACTATACTCTTCTATAAGATTAACCCAACTAGGTATATTTCTGTACGCTAGGAAGGTTAGCAAGGGACCCACTGTGACGACCCATGCTGGATCTTACATCCGAATCTCAAACCAACATAGCTAATGGCAAGCTCTAGCTCAAGTCCCCTCTTTTGTAGTTACATTTGGGTCCATTCTAACCTTTCAAGAGTATAGAAATATAACTGATCCGAGGAACCTTACTAGGCTGGCATGGTACAGTGGCTAGAACACTTGCTAGTTTCCAGAACTAGAAGCAAGACAGAATTACTTAGTCTCCTCAAGAGCAAACCTAAAAATATGCTAATGAAAGCAATTAACTTTGGGAAATGAGTTCATAACATTCCCATGAGTTGACATCACAGCTAAAATATATTTCTAAGTAGAAATTAAAAATATATGCAATGATTTGATTAAATTTTCTTTTTTCATGACTTTTTCCTCAAATTTTCCAGAATTTCAAAGACATTGTTGATCCTACTAAACTGACTTCAATTTTGCTTACATTTATCCTGGGATTAGATTTGTTTACATTTATCCTGGGGTTACGTTTGTTTGCAGTTACGTAAATAACTAATAAGTAATGCTATGATATTAGCTTTAACATAACTTATTGAGGCGTCGAGATCCGGAGGCGCCTAAATGCACGCTGGCGGGAGATTCGTCTGTAAAAACTTGCATTTGTGGTCACAGTAGTGGCCTATGCTAACCTTCCTATGGTGTATAAATATACTTAGTTGGATGAATCTTATTATAGCTAGCCGGCCCAGTGGCTAAGGCGTCGGTGTGGAGTTTTATGACTCTCTGATCGCGGGTTCTAACCCCATCCGTGGTATGGTTTGACGAGATACTGTACCTCGGCGCCAGACAACGCGAGAAGAAATGAGGGAAACAGTAAGGGATGACAAAGAAAATGTGGCAAAGCAAGCAAAAAAAACAAATCTCGATATAGAGTGAAAATTATGAATGGAGAATAATGAGAAGAATTGGGTAGAGAAGTGAGACAAATAAAGGAAGATGGGAATTATGCAATAAGTGATGGGCGAGAAAGCGATGAAGGATGTGAAAGAACTAGAGGGTAATGGGGTAGGTGATGGGTAGTATAGGAACCACGCATATTGGAAGAGGGGAATTAGAGACAAGGGCCAATAATAACTGACGATTATGGGGAGGGGGATAGAACGATAAATGTAAGGAATAATGGGCAATGAGGAGATGCAGTGAAGGGGTATAGATGATTATGAAGAGGGAAGCACAGCGACGGGGAGAGAGAGAGAGAGAGAGAGAGAGAGAGAGAGAGAGAGAGAGAGAGAGAGAGAGAGAGAGAGAGAGAGAGAGACAGACAGACAGACAGACAGAATACATTTTAATAACATCAGTTTCTAATTTTTCAACATATAAATGCATCAAAACAAACTGTTACTCAGAAACAACAAACATGGCCCACAAGGATAACTTCCAGAGAAGAAAAAACACAGACACAACTTTGACCAACATCCAGAGTTTAACACTTCAAAAGGTCATTGGAAAACTGATGTTAATTACAAAATTCACATTCTTGTAGCATTCTCGATCACCGAATTTGTATAGAATTATCGACACCAGTAACTGGCCTGGGCCCCACAGGTCACGGTCCCTCAGGGTAGACTGTCTGGACCCAGAGATGAGACACAACCTGCAACTAGTTACTCCTACCACACCATGAAATGTCACTACTCGACCTTCATCTGGCATTCTCCACTACAAAACTTTCTATCAGTTTCTTGTATGTACTGAAGAGGACTTCAGGATCACGTCGAAATATACAGAACTATTCTCCTGTCTTTGTCTACATTTGGGTTATCTGAGATTATATATATATATATATATATATATATATATATATATATATATATATATATATATATATATATATATGCGCAATAAGATCACAGTAAACAAGTGATATCAAAATATGCAAAATAACTACTATGAAAGAATAGTGAAATTCCAAGCGCTTTCGTGACTTCTCACATTATCAAGGAATTTCACTATTCTTTGACAGTGTTTTGTGTATATATATATATATATATATATATATATATATATATATATATATATATATATATATATATATATATATATATTCTCATGGTAATCATGCCTACACGACAGGAGATACGGTCTTCATTTGAAATTCTAATTAATTAAATTAATTTTAATATCTCCAGCGGAAATTTATATAAATCCTGCATTGTTGAATATTAAATGATTGGGCAACAACTGGCAAAAATTAATAAACTGAGCCAATATTATTTTTGGTGTGAGGTTGAGGAGTGAGAGAGAGGAGATAGGGGGAGATAGTGCATTTATTTAATAATTCATTTATTTACATGTGTGTGTGTGTGTGTGTGTGTGTGTGTGTGTGTGTGTGTGTGTGTGTGTGTGTACATTTGCGTGCGGCCATAAATACAAAAAATAAGTTTTAACAGTAACACTCAGGGCAGTTTTCCTCACCACTGGTGACAAGACATTTCCTCCTCCACTTGTAATTCATAAGTAGCAGCAACTTTCTATTATGAGGCTGCCGGAGGAAGTTGGTAGGCACCTAGGTGTGCGCCGCTGCTCACACCACCCTCCACCCAACTCACATTATTCACTTAAAAACACAGAAACTCACTTAAAACTTTTTACTCTTCTTGACTCGCAGCTCACAGGGAGAGTGAATAATCTGTAGTGTGCTCCTTGGTGGATTTTATTGGTAATGTGGTCCTTGGTGGTAGTTAGGTCCTTGGTGGTAGTTAGGTCCTTGGTGGTAGTCAGGTCCTTGGTGGTAGTCAGGTCCTTGGTGGTAGTCAGGTCCTTGGTGGTAGTCAGGTCCTTGGTGGCAGTCAGGTCCTTGGTGGTAGTCAGGTCCTTGGTGGCAGTCAGGTCCTTGGTGGCAGTCAGGTCCTTGGTGGTAGTCAGGTCCTTGGTGGCAGTCAGGTCGTTGGTGGCAGTCATGTCTTTGCTGGCAGTCAGGTCCTTGGTGGTAGTTAGGTCCTTGGTGGCAGTCAGGTCCTTGATGGCAGTCAGGTCCTTGATGGCAGTCAGGTCCTTGGTGGTAGTTAGGTCCTTGGTGGCAGTCAGGTCCTTGGTGGTAGTCAGGTCCTTGGTGGCAGTCAGGTCCTTGGTGGCAGTCAGGTCCTTGGTGGCAGTCAGGTCCTTGGTGGCAGTCAGGTCCTTGGTGGTAGTTAGGTTCTTGGTGGTAGTTAGGTTCTTGGTGGTAGTTAGGTTCTTGGTGGTAGTTAGGTCCTTGGTGGCCGTCAGGTCCTTGGTGGTAGTTAGATCCTTGGTGGCAGTCAGGTTCTTTTAGTAGTTAGATCCTTGGCAGTAGTTAGATCCTTGGTGGTAATTAGGCCCTTGGTGGCTGTAGTGAGGTACTGCAAAAGTAGGCAAGGGAGAGAACACAGGTGTTCCACAGACAGATGCAACAACTGAAAAACAAAACACTTGCTGATGGAACACTTAACGAACAGAACACTGGCTGATGGAACACTTAACGAGCAGAACACTGGCTGATGGAACACTTAACGAACAGAACACTGGCTGATGGAACACTTAACGAACAGAACACTGGCTGATGGAACACTTAACGAACAGAACACTGGCTGATGGAACACTTAACTAACATAACATCAAAATTAAGAGTAACAAGCAACTTTCCTGAGAGTTATATTTTAAACATAATCTGTTCCCCATCCCCATGAAAACAGTCAACTATGAGAGAGGTCCAGCAAGTGTTGCAGGTGACTACAGACAGCCACAAGAGGATTCACATAAATCTAACTGTCAGTCGTGCAAGTGCCTCTTGAAGGATTCACTCACGGTATGTGCAGAGAAAAACAGCCAGAGCAATCACTTGAATAAAACACTTGTGACTAGGCATCACAACATAGCTGATCCATGACCCAACTCCATACACAGCCTTAGAATGAGGCATGATGGAGTCTACGAGGCTACGGGAGTGAACCCAGTCAGGGTCAGTTGAGATGAGCTAGAAGTAATGATTCGAACCCCACAACAGCTGAGCAACATTTAAACAGAGTGGTGTCAGGGGAGATATGTTCACGACGTACAACACCTGGTGTACAGGTACCATAAACAAATGTGAAGGACCACGTATTAAGGATAAGCTGTGGAACCCATGAGCTGGAGCTCATCCCCCGTAAACACAAACAGGGAAATACACAAACATATAAGCAATGTAACAATGAATTATTTGAAAATCAATCCAGGATGATCACTTGCACCGAAAGGCCTCCAATATGTCAGGTTCACTTACGATGAACACCAGGTCAAGCCTTGCCGGATCATCCCCCCCCTCTCTCTCTCTCTCTCTCTCTCTCTCTCTCTCTCTCTCTCTGGTTGTGTCCCAGACGTGTTGACACATAAAGACTTTCCATCAACACCTCCATCATCTCAACCCTCCAGGTTTCTGGTCACCTGCGTAGCTCCTAATTCCTCTATTTCCTTGATGTGTCTGTCTCTCATAATCCATAGTGTTGCAATGCTAGCAGTGTCCGCTGTGTGTGTGTGTGTTTGTGTGTGTGTGTGTGTGTGTGTGTGTGTGTGTGTGTGTGTGTGTGTGTGTGTGTGTGTGTGTGTGTGTGTGTGTGTGTGTGTGTTTATTTAAGGCCAAACAAGGGTGCTCCTCCTTATGACGTCGTTAAATAGAAACGAGTTCTCATAAGGGTGACGTGGCTCGCATATTACCCTCTCTCTCTCTCTCTCTCTCTCTCTTGCTCTCTTTAGCAAGAAGCAAAGACGAGAAGGAAATTAACAATTATTTAAGTATGGCTCTCAATAATGAGAGGTTAAAAGAGGGGAAATAAGAAGGTTAACAAATAATTAAGTCAAGATCTAAGTCCTTGAGCTAACAGGTCATTAAGTTATTAAGTCAGTGGTTTAAGTCACCGAGGTATTGCGTCATTAAGTCATTAATGTATTGCGTCATTAAGTCATTAATGTATTGCGTCATTAAGTCATTAATGTATTGCGTCATTAAGTCATTAATGTATTGCGTCATTAAGTCATTAATGTATTGCGTCATTAAGTCATTAATGTATTGCGTCATTAAGTCATTAATGTATTGCGTCATTAAGTCATTAATGTATTGCGTCATTAAGTCATTAATGTATTGCGTCATTAAGTCATTAATGTATTGCGTCATTAAGTCATTAATGTATTGCGTCATTAAGTTATCGAGCTAATAATTCAGAGATGTATGAAGGTATTAATTATTAAGTCTCTGAGTTATTAAGTCATTATTAAGTTGTTAAGTGAGTTACTAAGGCAACTTAGAAGTATTAAAGTGTTAAGTGTGCCACCTAAATTAGAAGCAATTTCTCATTTTCTCAGAAATTGGTCGATATAATTCTCAAGGGAAAAAAATGGTTTCTGTTCTCTCTCTCTCTCTCTCTCTCTCTCTCTCTCTCTCTCTCTCTCTCTCTCTCTCTCTCTCACACACACACTTTCTCTCCCCTTGTTTTCTTACCAGCTACACTTTCTGATCTGCTTTCTCCTCTTCTCCCCCTCTCTTCTATTGTTTCCTCTCATCTCTCATATCTTATTTTCATTTTTCTCATTTCTTTCCTCTTCTCTCTTCTTCTTTTTCATTTTCCTCTCTCTCATTTTTTCATGTTTTATATTTTTACTTTCTACTCTCTTTTTCCCTTCTCCTATGTTCTCTTATTGCTCTTTATTCTTTTATTTTCCCTTTCTCCCCTTTTTTCTACTTTCTCCTAATTGATCTCTCTACTGTTTTGTCTCTTCTCTCTTCCTCCAGTCTCTTCTACTCTTCTCTTTCTTTCTTATTCATCTCTCTAATCTCTCCTCTCCTTTTTTTCATTTCCTTAATCCTGTATTCCACCTCTCTCTGTTTCCTTTCTTCTCCTACCATTTCCTCTTTTCATCACATCATTTCTCTTTCCCTCATCCTTCTTCCATTTGCCCTTTTCTTCCCTCTCTTCCTCAGCTCAACGCCAACGTTTCTCACGTTTCGCTCACTTATCATGTTAATCACTATTTTCTATTATCACTATCTCTCTCTTCCATTCAACCTCCTTTCTCGATTCTCATTTTCCTCTTTTCAGGCTTTATTCATATTTGTCTTCTATTTCCACTCTTCTCCTTTCTCTTTCTCTTCCTTCCTGCACTGTTCTCTGCGTCGCCTGGACCTCCTTTAACCAGGTGTCCAGCAGACGTCAGGTGGTCCTGGCGTGAGCACTGCTTCCTAGCCTCACCTGCTGTAGGTGGTGGTAGTGGTGTAGGTGGTGGTGCTGGTGTAGGTGGCGGTGCTGGTGGTGTAGGTGGAGGTGCTGGTGTGGAGGTGCTGGTGTGTAGGTGGTGGTGCTGGTGTGTAGGTGGTGGTGCTGGTGTGTAGGTGGTGGTGCTGGTGTGTAGGTGGTGGTGCTGGTGTGTAGGTGGTGGTGCTGGTGTGTAGGTGGTGGTGCTGGTGTGTAGGTGGTGGTGCTGGTGTGTAGGTGGTTATAGTGGTTGTGGTATTAATATTTATATTATTGTTGCTAGCAGACAGTGTCAAAAGTCGACAAGTGGTAATAAAAACACTGGTAACAGAGAACCGTTATAATGCAATTTTTACCTCAAGGTTGGACTTCAGAAATACAGGAAGGAGAAAATACTCCGCCTTAAACCATAAACACCATTAGGGCATCGCAGAAAGACAGGGCACGTACGAGGTCAAGAAATTGCGAGACCAATTATAAATGATGTCATATATTAGCTTGAATTTAATCTGAATGTGTCTCATCATTAGATGACTGGTCCTTCACAGGTGCCTTATGACCCTCAGTGGGTCGTCAGTAGATGACTGGTTCTCCACAGGCGCTATATGACCCCCAGTGGGTCGTCAGTAGATGACTGGTTCTCCACAAACGCTATATGACCCCCAGTGGGTCGTCAGTAGATGACTGGTTCTCCACAGGCGCTATATGACCCCCAGTGGGTCGTCAGTAGATGACTGGTTCTCCACAGGCGCTATATGACCCCCAGTGGGTCGTCAGTAGATGACTGGTTCTCCACAGGCGCTATATGACCCCCAGTGGGTCGTCAGTAGATGACTGGTTCTCCACAGGCTCTATATGAACCCCAGTGGGTCGTCAGTAGATAACTGGTCCTCCTTACTATGCAGGAGCATAGTCCTTACCACCAAAACTATCACAGAGATCACCAGAAAGCCTAAAACCGGACCTACTCGCACTGGGAGAGTACGGAGGACAACGTGTGGTGGTTGTGACAAACTTTTATGTCCGGGAGATGGGCAAAGACCGCCAGTCACACCTTCAGGAGCATAAATATGCCTGAAGGTGGGGTAAAACCAACAACGCATGCGTAGTCCATCGCATCCTACATTCTCACGTCATGGACTAGTGAAGAGCACAGCTGATACACCACCAGAACGACAGAACCACACGCAGTGATCCACCTTAAGAAAACCATTGCACGAAACAGTGGAACGCAGTGCACGAAATTCCCCTACATTGTATATATGCTCTTGTATTGTTATACGAACTAAAAAATGCTTGACTTCACATACACTTGACGTCGCATGTGACCTATATGTCTCCAAACCTGACTTCCTAGTGCTTCTTTGTCTTATGTTTTATATTTGTGCTTTATCAAGCAGTGATGAACAATGGAAACAAGTTATAAGTATTCTCTTCAGCCAGTGTTGTCATTCCTTTAATGTTTGTTATCAACTTGCTCACACCACATCACTACCTACATCACCCACTCATCACTACCTACATCACCCACTCATCACTACCTACATCACCCACTCATCACTACCTACATCACCCACTCATCACTACCTATATCACCCACTCATCACTACCTACATCACCCACTCATCACTACCTACATCACCCACTCATCACTACCTACATCACCCACTCATCACTACCTACATCACCCACTCATCACTACCTACATCACCCACTCATCACTACCTACATCACCCACTCATCACTACCTACATCACCCACTCATCACTACCTACATCACCCACTCATCACTACCTACATCACCCACTCATCACTACCTACATCACCCACTCATCACTACCTACATCACCCACTCATCACTACCTACATCACCCACTCATCACTACCTACATCACCCACTCATCACTACCTACATCACCCACTCATCACTACCTACATCACCCACTCATCACTACCTACATCACCCACTCATCACTACCTACATCACCCACTCATCACTACCTACATCACCCACTCATCACTGCCTACATCACCCACTCATCACTACCTACATCACCCACTCATCACTACCTACATCACCCACTCATCACTACCTACATCACCCACTCATCACTACCTACATCACCCACTCATCACTACCTACATCACCCACTCATCACTACCTACATCACCCACTCATCACTACCTACATCACCCACTCATCACTGTCTACATCACCCACTCATCACTGCCTACATCACCCACTCATCACTACCTACATCACCCACTCATCACTACCTACATCACCCACTCATCACTACCTACATCACCCACTCATCACTGCCTACATCACCCACTCATCACTACCTACATCACCCACTCATCACTACCTACATCACCCACTCATCACTACCTACATCACCCACTCATCACTACCTACATCACCCACTCATCACTACCTACATCACCCACTCATCACTACCTACATCACCCACTCATCACTACCTACATCACCCACTCATCACTGCCTACATCACCCACTCATCACTACCTACATCACCCACTCATCACTACCTACATCACCCACTCATCACTACCTACATCACCCACTCATCACTACCTACATCACCCACTCATCACTGTCTACATCACCCACTCATCACTACCTACATCACCCACTCATCACTACCTACATCACCCACTCATCACTACCTACATCACCCACTCATCACTACCTACATCACCCACTCATCACTACCTACATCACCCACTCATCACTACCTACATCACCCACTCATCACTACCTACATCACCCACTCATCACTGTCTACATCACCCACTCATCACTGCCTACATCACCCACTCATCACTACCTACATCACCCACTCATCACTACCTACATCACCCACTCATCACTGTCTACATCACCCACTCATCACTGCCTACATCACCCACTCATCACTACCTACATCACCCACTCATCACTACCTACATCACCCACTCATCACTACCTACATCACCCACTCATCACTACCTACATCACCCACTCATCACTACCTACATCACCCACTCATCACTACCTACATCACCCACTCATCACTGTCTACATCACCCACTCATCACTACCTACATCACCCACTCATCACTACCTACATCACCCACTCATCACTACCTACATCACCCACTCATCACTACCTACATCACCCACTCATCACTGCCTACATCACCCACTCATCACTACCTACATCACCCACTCATCACTACCTACATCACCCACTCATCACTACCTACATCACCCACTCATCACTACCTACATCACCCACTCATCACTACCTATATCACCCACTCATCACTACCTACATCACCCACTCATCACTACCTACATCACCCACTCAACACTACCTACATCACCCACTCATCACTACCTACATCACCCACTCATCACTACCTACATCACCCACTCATCACTACCTTCATCACCCACTCATCACTACCTACATCACCCACTCATCACTACCTACATCACCCACTCATCACTACCTACATCACCCACTCACCACTACCTACATCACCCACTCATCACTACCTACATCACCCACTCATCACTACCTACATCACCCACTCATCACTACCTACATCACCCACTCATCACTACCTACATCACCCACTCATCACTACCTACATCACCCACTCATCACTACCTACATCACCCACTCATCACTACCTACATCACCCACTCATCACTACCTACATCACCCACTCAACACTACCAACAAATCACAACCTACATCACCCACTCATCACTACCTACATCACCCACTCATCACTACCTACATCACCCACTCATCACTACCTACATCACCCACTCATCACTACCTACATCACCCACTCATCACTACCTACATCACCCACTCATCACTACCTACATCACCCACTCAACACTACCCACTCATCACTACCTACATCACCCACTCATCACTACCTACATCACCCACTCATCACTACCTACATCACCCACTCATCACTACCTACATCACCCACTCATCACTACCTACATCACCCACTCATCACTACCTACATCACCCACTCACCACTACCTACATCACCCACTCAACACTACCCACTCATCACTACCTACATCACCCACTCATCACTACCTACATCACCCACTCATCACTACCTACATCACCCACTCATCACTACCTACATCACCCACTCATCACTACCCACATCACCCACTCATCACTACCTACATCACCCACTCATCACTACCTACATCACCCACTCATCACTACCCACATCACCCACTCATCACTACCTACATCACCCACTCATCACTACCTACATCACCCACTCATCACTACCTACATCACCCACTCATCACTACCTACATCACCCACTCATCACTACCCACTCATCACTACCTACATCACCCACTCATCACTACCTACATCACCCACTCATCACTACCCACTCATCACTACCTACATCACCCACTCATCACTACCTACATCACCCACTCATCACTACCTACATCACCCACTCATCACTACCCACATCACCCACTCATCACTACCTACATCACCCACTCATCACTACCTACATCACCCACTCACCACTACCTACATCACCCACTCAACACTACCCACTCATCACTACCTACATCACCCACTCATCACTACCTACATCACCCACTCATCACTACCTACATCACCCACTCATCACTACCTACATCACCCACTCATCACTACCTACATCACCCACTCATCACTACCTACATCACCCACTCATCACTACCTACATCACCCACTCATCACTACCTACATCACCCACTCATCACTACCTACATCACCCACTCACTCCCCACATCACCCACTCATCACTACCTACATCACCCACTCATCACTACCTACATCACCCACTCACTCCCCACATCACCCACTCATCACTACCTACATCACCCACTCATCACTACCTACATCACCCACTCATCACTACCTACATCACCCACTCATCACTACCCACATCACCCACTCATCACTACCCACATCACCCACTCATCACTACCCACATCACCCACTCATCACTACCCACATCACCCACTCATCACTACCTACATCACCCACTCATCACTACCTACATCACCCACTCATCACTACCCACATCACCCACTCATCACTACCCACATCACCCACTCATCACTACCCACATCACCCACTCATCACTACCTACATCACCCACTCATCACTACCCACATCACCCACTCATCACTACCCACATCACCCACTCATCACTACCCACATCACCCACTCATCACTACCCACATCACCCACTCATCACTACCCACATCACCCACTCATCACTACCTACATCACCCACTCATCACTACCTACATCACCCACTCATCACTACCTACATCACCCACTCATCACTACCTACATCACCCACTCATCACTACCCACATCACCCACTCATCACTACCTACATCACCCACTCATCACTACCTACATCACCCACTCATCACTACCTACATCACCCACTCATCACTACCTACATCACCCACTCATCACTACCTACATCACCCACTCATCACTACCCACATCACCCACTCATCACTACCCACATCACCCACTCATCACTACCTACATCACCCACTCATCACTACCTACATCACCCACTCATCACTACCTACATCACCCACTCATCACTACCTACATCACCCACTCATCACTACCTACATCACCCACTCATCACTACCCACATCACCCACTCATCACTACCTACATCACCCACTCATCACTACCTACATCACCCACTCATCACTACCTACATCACCCACTCATCACTACCTACATCACCCACTCATCACTACCTACATCACCCACTCATCACTACCTATATCACCCACTCATCACTACCTACATCACCCATTCATCACTACCTACATCACCCACTCATCACTACCTACATCACCCACTCATCACTACCTACATCACCCACTCATCACTACCCACATCACCCACTCATCACTACCTACATCACCCACTCATCACTACCTACATCACCCACTCATCACTACCTACATCACCCACTCATCACTACCTACATCACCCACTCATCACTACCTACATCACCCACTCATCACTACCTATATCACCCACTCATCACTACCTACATCACCCATTCATCACTACCTACATCACCCACTCATCGCTACCTACATCACCCACTCATCACTACCTACATCACCTACTCATCACCAAATACATCACCTACATCCTATATAATACCTGTTCATGTAGATCATTTATTGTAGATGGTTTAGATAAACTATCTACAATAAATGATCTACGTTCATCATTCCCCCCACCCCCTACTGTCACTACCCCCCCAATCAACCACTACCTCCACCACCACCACCCCACACACCCCATCACACCTACCTTCACCACAACCCGTGTCCATGAGTCATACATCACTTAAGTAACTATTGGTGAAACCTTTCGCTTCTCACTTCAGCCTTAATTCGAATACAGGAATTATTGTGTTCATGGAGACAGAGGATCGGTAGATGATCAGTCTTTCAGTTTAAACCAGAGACTTGAGGCCAGAAATTCATGTACAAGATCTTCGTACAGATGTCTTTTACAACTATATTGGTAACACCTGGTTAGAATGACCTTTCACTAGTGGGCCCCACCCACCTGAGACCTCATCTCCAGCCTCCTTTACCTCACTTCCGGTTGCACTACACACGTTTCTGGCCTTATGCCTGTCTTTTAGGCTGAGAAACTAACCATCTTCCATCAAGGCCGAGGGACTGATCACTTCAAACTGCCTCTACACTTCGTCTTCTGTCTCCAGTTCGTTAATCCATGTTTGTATTCGACTGGTGAAACCTGATAAACAAAATATTTTTTTCGTCAATACAGTTAGCTAGGTGTTGTGTATGTTTTGATTATCAACTTTGTATTACTGTGTACCGTTTAGTATCATAACTACCATCTTACACACCTCCCCAACCCCCCAACCCCTCACCAAAACACTCCCCAGCACTCTCTCCCACCACCCCCACCATAACCGTCACACACACATCCCCAACATCACCACCACCACATCCTCAAACCCTCATCCCATCACCACCACACATCTCCAACACCCCTTCTCATCATCACCACAAACCCTAACCTCCTCTCCCACCACCACCATACACACCATGATCATCACTACACACACCCTCCCTTACCATCACCCACTACAATCACCACTACCACTACTACCACCACCACTACAACTACTACCAGTAATCTCATCATCAGTACAGCTGGTGGTAGTGTAACTTGCACTAAGCACATTATCTTCTCCTCACAATCTTTCTTCCCATTTTCTTGCGTCTCTGCTTTATCTTAATAGAGCTATTGTCCTGGTTAACTCTGCAACACTACACCTGCAACACACCTCTGCAACACTCCCTCAGTAACACACATCTCTGCAACACTCCCTCAGTAACACAAATATCTGCAACACTCCCCCAGTAACACACATCTCTGCAACACCCCCAGTAACAAACATCTCTGCAACACTCCATCAGTAACACACATCTCTGCAACACTCCCGCAGTAACACACATCTCTGCAACACCCCAAGTAACAAACATCTCTGCAACACTCCCTCAGTAACACAAATATCTGCAACACTCCCCCAGTAACACACATCTCTGCAACACCCCCAGTAACAAACATATCTGCAACACTCCCCCAGTGTGGCATGCAAAGAGTACGTAACCTTTATTCGGCGCATGTACACACCCTCATTTACAGGCTATCTCCCCCAACCAGCGAACCAGGTTGCTAAGAGTTGATGATGGGGCCCCGTCGTTCAACTAGTGACCAGGTTCTAGCCAATAAGATGGTTTTGGCAATCGCAGAGGTTATGTGGGTACCACTCTCCTGTCTGCCCTTGTCATTCCCATTCTAGAGCTGGTTGAAGCACGGTCTGCTATCTTGTGGCTTCTATTCTGCCTTGCTTACCGTGGAGTGCACTATACTTATCACTGTACATAGTGTACATATTGCTGTTCTAAATTGGTGAAGGATAATATAAGTCTAAACTTTTTCTGCTGTGTTTATTTTGCTCCCATTACACCCGGGATAACAGGCTATTTGGATTCCTGGGTTGTAATATGGGTAGCCTGTCCGAGAGCTGGAGCTGGACTTAGAGAAACGGTTGAGCTTAGGGTGACGCTCGTAGCAGGAACATTGTGCAGCTTGCTGTCTGGCATTGCATTAGCTTGGCCTACGCTTTACAAATTTTGCGTGTCAGTTACTGTTATGGTCAGCCTTGCTATTGTGTGATCGTTCAACAGCTCGCTACTAGCTTGTTCGGTGTGCTCGCTTCGCTACGGTCAATCTTCTAGAACAGTGTAGCTGTCTGGCATTGCTTTACAAATTTTGCGTGTCAGTTGTTACTAGCCTGTTCGGTGTGGAGAATTTTTCAGTCAGCTTTGCTTGTATGCGTATTCTGCAATCGTACTGTGCATAGCTAAGCGTGTTCTGCAAATTAACATGTTACGTTGGGGTATTCTGCAATCGTACTGTGCATAGCGAATAACTTATGCCACCTAGACGAGTCAGACGTCTGGTGTCGGCATATACTTTGCATAACCTACCTAAATTGTCCCTACAGCGTTGTTGGAAAATTGCTCGTTCCATTGGCATTAAATACAAACGCACTCTCACAGCTGCGCAACTGCGTTCACTGATTGCTGACAAACTTATAGAAGAAGAGATGGCACATCAGACTCCTCCCTCTACGGGAGCTAGGGCAAAAACTAGTATGTTCTCGCAGGAGGAAGATGATACACCTACGGAGCAAAATGGTCAGTATAGTGCAGCTGGGTTGTCTCAAGGTGAATCAGCGTCGTTGGCACTTGAGCTGGCAAAAATCAATCTTGAGCAAACTAGGGAACAGAGAGCATTCGCAAGGGAAGAATTTGATAGGGAAAGAGAAAGGAGGCAGTTTTCGCATTCTGTAAATGATTTTAGTTTACAAAAAGCAGTACAGCTTGTTCCCCGCTTCAATGAGGCCGAACCAGAACAATTTTTCGAAAGCTTCGAAAATCAGGCTCGAGCCTTGAGGTGGCCGGAACAGCATTGGACATCGTTGGTTCATACAGCATTATTGGGTAAGGCACAGGAATTTACGTCAGCATTAAATGACGCTGAATTTTCTGATTATAAAGTAGTGAAGACCACAGTGTTGTGAGCATATACATGTATCCCAGCCAAATATAGAAAGATTTTTAAATTAAGCAGGTGGCAGCTTGGTCAATCCCTAGTGGACTTTGTGAGACAGCAAACCAAAGCTTTTACCAGCTGGTATAAAGCAAGTGGTGTCTCTACCTTTGAGGAGCTGGTACAGCTTATTCTGATTGATAACCTGCTGGAGTCTGTGGGACCAGAGGTTCGAGTCTTTCTGCAGGATCGTGACTTAACCACTGCATTGGAGGCAGCCAGGTTGGCTGATACCTTCGAAACTAATCGCTCCTTGTCCGAGCGGTCCCGTCTCTCTTTTCAACAGCCTGGCATGAGCAGAGATCGTCAACCTTGGAGAATGAAGTGCCAGCCGGAGGGAGAACGTCTACGTCAGCCAACTAAGTCACCTGGTGAGCCACGCTTCTCAACATATGGTCCACCTGCGGAGAGGCAAACTACTCATGGTGCATCTCGACAACAGTATCCAGAGAGACACCAGCCAGAACAACACCATTTGCAACGTCAGCAGGGAGTAAAGGGCAAGCCTGTCGTCTGCTTCCTCTGTAACAAAGTAGGTCACATCCGTCCCAACTGCCCCCATAAACCCCAACCCATTGGGAAAATCTCTAATATCCCTAGTAACATGTCCCCTAGAGAAGTAGAAAAAGGTATGGCCCCTTATTATTGCAAAAGTCTTATTTCCCTTCAGGAAAACTCAGAAACAACTGAAGTAAAGACCTTTAGAGATACTGGAGCATATTGCTCACTTGTAAGAGAACGAATATTACCCCTTTCAGAGAACACTTCCTTGAATTCCTCTGTTTTATTGGAAGCATTTGGAGGAGCTATATATTCTGTTCCTTTGCATAAAATTTATGTTATTATTTTTTTTTTATTATCACACTGGCCGATTCCCACCAAGGCAGGGTGGCCCGAAAAAGAAAAACTTTCACCATCATTCACTCCATCACTGTCTTGCCAGAAGGGTGCTTTACACTACAGTTTTTAAACTGCAACATTAACACCCCTCCTTCAGAGTGCAGGCACTGTACTTCCCATCTCCAGGACTCAAGTCCGGCCTGCCGGTTTCCCTGAATCCCTTCATAAATGTTACTTTGCTCACACTCCAACAGCACGTCAAGTATTAAAAACCATTTGTCTCCATTCACTCCTATCAAACACGCTCATGCATGCCTCCTGGAAGTCCAAGCCCCTCGCACACAAAACCTCCTTTACCCCCTCCCTCCAACCTTTCCTAGGCCGACCCCTACCCCGCCTTCCTTCCACTACAGACTGATACACTCTTGAAGTCATTCTGTTTCGCTCCATTCTCTCTACATGTCCGAACCACCTCAACAACCCTTCCTCAGCCCTCTGGACAACAGTTTTGGTAATCCCGCACCTCCTCCTAACTTCCAAACTACGAATTCTCTGCATTATATTCACACCACACATTGCCCTCAGACATGACATCTCCACTGCCTCCAGCCTTCTCCTCGCTGCAACATTCATCACCCACGCTTCACACCCATATAAGAGCGTTGGTAAAACTATACTCTCATACATTCCCCTCTTTGCCTCCAAGGACAAAGTTCTTTGTCTCCACAGACTCCTAAGTGCACCACTCACTCTTTTTCCCTCATCAATTCTATGATTCACCTCATCTTTCATAGACCCATCCGCTGACACGTCCACTCCCAAATATCTGAATACGTTCACCTCCTCCATACTCTCTCCCTCCAATCTGATATTCAATCTTTCATCACCTAATCTTTTTGTTATCCTCATAACCTTACTCTTTCCTGTATTCACCTTTAATTTTCTTCTTTTGCGCACCCTACCAAATTCATCCACCAATCTCTGCAACTTCTCTTCAGAATCTCCCAAGAGCACAGTGTCATCAGCAAAGAGCAGCTGTGACAACTCCCACTTTGTGTGTGATTCTTTATCTTTTAACTCCACGCCTCTTGCCAAGACCCTCGCATTTACTTCTCTTACAACCCCATCTATAAATATATTAAACAACCACGGTGACATCACACATCCTTGTCTAAGGCCTACTTTTACTGGGAAAAAATTTCCCTCTTTCCTACATACTCTAACTTGAGCCTCACTATCCTCGTAAAAACTCTTCACTGCTTTCAGTAACCTACCTCCTACACCATACACTTGCAACATCTGCCACATTGCCCCCCTATCCACCCTGTCATACGCCTTTTCCAAATCCATAAATGCCACAAAGACCTCTTTAGCCTTATCTAAATACTGTTCACTTATATGTTTCACTGTAAACACCTGGTCCACACACCCCCTACCTTTCCTAAAGCCTCCTTGTTCATCTGCTATCCTATTCTCCGTCTTACTCTTAATTCTTTCAATTATAACTCTACCATACACTTTACCAGGTACACTCAACAGACTTATCCCCCTATAATTTTTGCACTCTCTTTTATCCCCTTTGCCTTTATACAAAGGAACTATGCATGCTCTCTGCCAATCCCTAGGTACCTTACCCTCTTCCATACATTTATTAAATAATTGCACCAACCACTTCAAAACTATATCTCCACCTGCTTTTAACATTTCTATCTTTTTCCCATCAATCCCGGCTGCCTTACCCCCTTTCATTTTGCCTACTGCCTCACGAACTTCCCCCACACTCACAACTGGCTCTTCCTCACTCCTACAAGATGTTATTCCTCCTTGCCCTATACACGAAATCACAGCTTCCCTATCTTCATCAACATTTAACAATTCTTCAAAATATTCCCTCCATCTTCCCAATACCTCTAACTCTCCATTTAATAACTCTCCTCTCCTATTTTTAACTGACAAATCCATTTGTTCTCTAGGCTTTCTTAACTTGTTAATCTCACTCCAAAACTTTTTCTTATTTTCAACAAAATTTGTTGATAACATCTCACCCACTCTCTCATTTGCTCTTTTTACATTGCTTCACCACTCTCTTAACCTCTCTCTTTTTCTCCATATACTCTTCCCTCCTTGCATCACTTCTACTTTGTAAAAACTTCTCATATGCTAACTTTTTCTCCCTTACTACTCTCTTTACATCATCATTCCACCAATCGCTCCTCTTCCCTCCTGCACCCACTTTCCTGTAACCACAAACTTCTGCTGAACACTCTAACACTACATTTTTAAACCTACCCCATACCTCTTCGACCCCATTGCCTATGCTCT
This sequence comes from Cherax quadricarinatus, assembly GCF_038502225.1. Taxonomy (NCBI): domain Eukaryota; kingdom Metazoa; phylum Arthropoda; class Malacostraca; order Decapoda; family Parastacidae; genus Cherax; species Cherax quadricarinatus. The sequence continues at coordinate 62,082,177 of NC_091292.1, forward strand.
CATTTGCCCATCTATCCTCCAATAGCTGTTTATATCTTACCCTAACTGCCTCCTCTTTTAGTTTATAAACCTTCACCTCTCTCTTCCCTGATGCTTCTATTCTCCTTGTATCCCATCTACCTTTTACTCTCAGTGTAGCTACAACTAGAAAGTGATCTGATATATCTGTGGCCCCTCTATAAACATGTACATCCTGAAGTCTACTCAGCAGTCTTTTATCTACCAATACATAATCCAACAAACTACTGTCATTTCGCCCTACATCATATCTTGTATACTTATTTATCCTCTTTTTCTTAAAATATGTATTACCTATAACTAAACCCCTTTCTACACAAAGTTCAATCAAAAGGCTCCCATTATCATTTACACCTGGCACCCCAAACTTACCTACCACACCCTCTCTAAAAGTTTCTCCTACTTTAGCATTCAGGTCCCCTACCACAATTACTCTCTCACTTGGTTCAAAGGCTCCTATACATTCACTTAACATCTCCCAAAATCTCTCTCTCTCCTCTGCATTCCTCTCTTCTCCAGGTGCATACACGCTTATTATGACCCACTTCTCGCATCCAACCTTTACTTTAATCCACATAATTCTTGAATTTACACATTCATATTCTCTTTTCTCCTTCCATAACTGATCATTTAACATTACTGCTACCCCTTCCTTTGCTCTAACTCTCTCAGATACTCCAGATTTAATCCCATTTATTTCCCCCCACTGAAACTCTCCTACCCCCTTCAGCTTTGTTTCGCTTAGAGCCAGGACATCCAACTTCTTTTCATTCATAACATCAGCAATCATCTGTTTCTTGTCATCCGCACTACATCCACGCACATTTAAGCAACCCAGTTTTATAAAGTTTTTCTTCTTCTCTTTTTTAGTAAATGTATACAGGAGAAGGGGTTACTAGCCCATTGCTCCCGGCATTTTAGTCGCCTCATACGACACGCATGGCTTACGGAGGAAAGATTCTTTTCCACTTCCCCATGGACAATAGAAGAAATAAAAAGGACAAGAGCTATTTAGAAAAAGGGAGAAAAACCTAGATGTATGTATATATATATATGCATGTGCGTGTCTGTGAAGTGTGACCAAAGTGTAAGTAGGAGTAGCAAGATATCCCTGTTATCTAGCGTGTTTATGAGACAGAAAAAGAAACCAGCAATCCTACCATCATGCAAAACAGTTACAGGTTTTTGTTTCACAGTCATCTGGCAGGACGGTAGTACTTCCCTGGGTGGTTGCTGTCTACCAACCTACAGTGCAAATATTACACTGGGTACTTGACTGTAGGTGTCTCAAAAGGATTCCCCATGAAAGATGCCATGTTATTACTGGGTAATAACATTACTACTGTTAGTGTGTGCCCTGAACCTATAATGAGTAATTCTTCTCCGGTGTTGGCCATAACTCGGGCAACATCCCAAGGGTTGTCTGGAGAGAATGTTGACCTATCCTTGGACGACTCCGATCTCGGAATAGCCACGTTGTTTTATGAGGCACACCGGCCGGAGCCTCGTAAATCAAGTGAACAGACCCCGATCAAGCCTTCCTATTCCCAGGTTGCAGGATTGCCAGATGTCTGTTTCCATGCCCGAGGGACTGTCCTTCCGGGAGGAACAACGAAAGGACCCTTCTTTAAAATTCGCTTTTGAGGCAGCCATGGGTAAATCCTCTTTGGGTCATCCGGTCAGGTATGAAGTTAAAAACAATTATTTGATCTGCACTGAGACTGGTAAGGAGATAGAGGGCCGGCAATTGTATGACAGGTTAGTGGTTCCAACCAAGTTTAGACCTCAAATATTAAATATAGCTCATAATACTTCATTAGGAGGTCACTTAGGAATTATAAAACCCTTGTATAGAATCACAAAAGAATTCTATTGGCCAAAATTAAAGAAAGATGTGAAGAATCATATTAGGTGTTGCCGAGAATGTCAGCAAGTTGGAAAACCTGGACATTCCATTAAACCTGCACCTCTCCAACCTATACCTGCTGATGGAGAACCTTTTGCAAATTTAATTATAGATTGTGTAGGTCCACTACCTAGGTCAAAGTTTGGAAATCAATATTACGATTATGGATAAAGTAACCAGATATCCTGAAGCAATTCCCATGCGCAGTATTAATACTAAAGCTATTCTCAAAGCTTTAACAAAATTCATTTCTTGTTTTGGCATTCCTAAAACTATTCAAAGTGATCAAGGTACTAACTTTACTGCCAAAGCATTTAGAGAAGTATTAACTAGGTTAGGGATAATCCACAACTTATCCACTGGACGTGGACGTGTCAGCAGATGGCAAAGAGGGGAATGTATGAGAGTATAGTTTTACCAACGCTCTTATATGGGTGTGAAGCGTGGGTGATGAATGTTGCAGCGAGGAGAAGGCTGGAGGCAGTGGAGATGTCATGTCTGAGGGCAATGTGTGGTGTGAATATAATGCAGAGAATTCGTAGTTTGGAAGTTAGGAGGAGGTGGGGGATTACCAAAACTGTTGTCCAGAGGGCTGAGGAAGGGTTGTTGAGGTGGTTCGGACATGTAGAGAGAATGGAGCGAAACAGAATGACTTCAAGAGTGTATCAGTCTGTAGTGGAAGGAAGGCGGGGTAGGGGTCGGCCTAGGAAAGGTTGGAGGGAGGGGGTAAAGGAGATTTTGTGTGCGAGGGGCTTGGACTTCCAGCAGGCATGCGTGAGCGTGTTTGATAGGAGTGAATGGAGACAAATGGTTTTTAATACTTGACGTGCTGTTGGAGTGTGAGCAAAGTAACATTTATGAAGGAATTCAGGGAAACCGGCAGGCCGGACTTGAGTCCTGGAGATGGGAAGTACAGTGCCTGCACTCTGAAGGAGGGGTGTTAATGTTGCAGTTTAAAAACTGTAGTGTAAAGCACCCTTCTGGTAAGACAGTGATGAAGTGAATGATGGTGAAAGTTTTTCTTTTTCGGGCCACCCTGCCTTGGTGGGAATTGGCCAGTGTGATAATAAAATAAATAATCCACTGCCTATCATCCTCAGTCCCAAGGCGCCTTGGAAAGATTCCATCAGACATTAAAAACAATGATGAGAACTTTTTGCATGCACTTTCCTACAGACTGGGATGAATCACTACCTTTGTTGATGTTCTCAGTACGAGAGACGGTGCAAGAGTCTACAGGGTATAGTCCGTTTGAGCTGATCTTTGGGCACAATGTACGAGGTCCTCTTCGGGTGATCAAAGAAGGATGGATGGGAGAAGACGTTAGCTCAACACTCTACAATCCGTCTTCAAGGTTGCAGGTGGCACGTCAGTTAGCCAAGGTTAACCTAAAGACAGCTCAAAGCAAGATGAAACAGAGGTATGACAGAAGTGCACAATTCCGCTCCTTCCATCCAGGAGACAAGGTGTTGGTGCATGAACCTATACCTGGCCACACCTTGAAAGCTAGATTTACGGGACCTATGCAGATTGTAAGTAGATTATCTGATGTAAATTATGTGGTAGCTCCCATTGATAAGACCTCAAAATCTAAAACTTACCACATTAATCAGTTAAAGTACTTCCATACACCAGATAAAGTCCCAGTAATGACTCTGTCCTCTACCTCTGAGAACGACTCTGACTCTTTGCACTCTATCTCTGAAATTAATATTAAACTTTCAAACTCTGTCCTCCTCAAGGATCCTAGCACTTTAATGGAGGGATTATCTGAAACGCAAGCAACAAATTTAACTGAGCTTCTACAGTCATATCCTAATATTTTTTTTGGATGGGCCGAAAAAATGTACGTTAGGTTAACATGATGTAGATGTGGGAAACTCTAAACCAATTAAACTCTATCCCTACAGAGCTAATCCTGAAAAGCAGAGGCTACTTCAGCAGGAAGTAGAATTTTTGTTAAAGCATGGTTTAGTGGAGGAGTCATCTAGTCCATGGGCTTCACCGTGCATCCTTGTGAAGAAGGCTGATGGAGGGTTTCGTATGTGTACAGACTACCGTAAAGTGAACGAGGTCACAATTACAGATGCTTACCCTCTTCCTCGTCTGGATGACGTAATTGACTTTGTGGGTAAGGCTATTTTTGTGTCCAAGTTAGATCTAAAAGGTTACTATCCGGTACCTTTGACGAATAAGGCGAAGGAAATCTCTGCCTTCGTAATTCCAGGAGGTCATTATCAATACAGTTACCCCCTTCGGAATGAAAAATTCCCTCTCTTCATTCCAGAAACTTATCCATCAGGCTATTAAAGGACTTGAAGGCACGGCAGCGTACCTAGATGATATTGTTGTAGTGTCTGATACTTGGGATCAACACCTACTTAGACTTAAGGCTCTTTTTGAGACCTTTAAGAGTTCCCATTTAACAGTTAATTTATCTAAATCTTCCTTTGGCCAGGCCACTATCACTTTTCTAGGCCATGAAGTAGGTAGTGGTAAAGTTGCACCTAAACTTGCTAAAGTTCTTGCTATTAAAGATTATCCAGTTCCTCATGATAGGAAATCTCTTCAACGTTTCCTAGGCATGATAGGATTTTAGGGAAGATTCTGTAAGAATTTCTCAGATATTGTAGCCTCTCTTACCAGTCACAAAGTTCCCTTTAATTGGACCTCAGACTGTAACACTGCTTTTAATAAAGCAAAAATAATATTGTGTACTGCACCCATTCTCTTGTCTCCAGACTTTTCGAAACCTTTTCCATTACAGGTTGATGCTTGTGAGTCTGGGGTTGGGGCAGTACTATTACAAATCGAGAATGAGGAGTTGCAGCCTGTAGCATACTTTTCAGCCAAGTTCCAGCCACATCAGAGGGCTTACTCTACCATTGAAAAAGAAGCCCTCGCGCTGGTACTGGCTTTGGAGCATTTCGATGTTTATGTGGGCCAGACATCGCAGGTGGTCACAGTCTACAGTGATCACAATCCTCTAGTATATCTCCAAGGCATGAAGAACCACAACACAAGGCGGCTCATGCGCTGGACGCTAAGACTGCAACCATACTCACTCAGAATTAAATATATTGCCAGCAAAGAAAATGTGTTGGCGGACTCATTATCTAGAGTCTAATATTTTTATTTATTTAGGTTAGGATGTTATATTTGTGGTAACCCCTTTTCACGCTCTTTTTTTTTTATCCCCTGGTGTGGTTTTTTTTTTTTTTTTTTTTTTTTTAGTCAGGGCCCCGTCTCGGGCCCCTGACACTTATTGTATGGTCTCTTAACGTGCTAGTGACACCCCTGCTTTCCATCCCCCCAATGAAAAGCAGGGGTGTCACTAGCACGTTAAGAGACCATACAATAAGTGTCAGGGGCCCGAGACTGTTCAACTGCCTCCCAGCACACGTAAGGGGGATTACCAACAGACCCCTGGCAGTCTTCAAGCTGGCACTGGACAAGCAAATAAAGTCAGTTCCGGATCAGCCGGGCTGTGGCTCGTACGTTGGTTTGCGTGCAGCCAGCAGCAACAGCCTGGTTGATCAGGCTCTGATCCACCAGGAGGCCTGGTCACAGACCGGGCCGCGGGGGCGTTGACCCCCGGAACTCTCTCCAGGTAAACTCCAGGGGATGCGGGCTACCGTCCGCCTGTATCTTGGACCTATGCTAGCCTGACTGACTGCTGTCTCACTTTGAGTTTAGGGTTTGGCTTTTTGTCACGAGAAAAGCTGAGCTCTATCTAAGAGTTGGATGGTGGAGAGGAAAGGCAGTCCCATTATTTTGTGCCATGGCGGCACGGTTACCACTGGGAGGTGGTAGCCTAATCCTGAGCCTTCTCGGGGTGGGGGTGTGGCATGCAAAGAGTACGTAACCTTTATTCGGCGCATGTACACACCCTCATTTACAGGCTATCTCCCCCAACCAGCGAACCAGGTTGCTAAGAGTTGATGGGGCCCCGTCGTTCAACTAGTGACCAGGTTCTAGCCAATAAGATGGTTTTGGCAATCGCAGAGGTTATGTGGGTACCACTCTCCTGTCTGCCCTTGTCATTCCCATTCTAGAGCTGGTTGAAGCACGGTCTGCTATCTTGTGGCTTCTATTTCTGCCTTGCTTACCGTGGAGTGCACTATACTTATCACTGTACATAGTGTACATATTGCTGTTCTAAATTGGCGAAGGATAATATAAGTAAACTTTTTCTGCTGTGTTTATTTTGCTCCCATTACACCCGGGATAACAGGCCATTTGGATTCCTGGGTTGTAATACCCAGTAACACACATCTCTGCAACACTCCCCCAGTAACATACATCTCTGCAACACTCCCCCAGTAACATATATCTGCAACACTCCCCCAGTAACAAACATCTCTGCAACACTCCCCCAGTAACATATCTCTGGAACACTCCCCCAATAACATATCTCTGGAACACTCCCCCAATAACAAACATCTCTGCAACACTCCCCCAGTAACATATCTCTGCAACACTCCCCCAGTAACATATCTCTGCAACACTCCCCCAGTAACATATCTCTGCAACACTCCCCCAGTAACATATCTCTGCAACACTCCCCCAGTAACATATCTCTGCAACACTCCCCCAGTAACATATCTCTGCAACACTCCCCAGTAACATATCTCTGCAACACTCCCCCAGTAACATATCTCTGCAACACTCCCCCAGTAACATATCTCTGCAACACTCCCCCAGTAACATATCTCTGCAACACTCCCCCAGTAACATATCTCTGCAACACTCCCCCAGTAACATATCTCTGCAACACTCCCCCAGTAACATATCTCTGCAACACTCCCCCAGTAACATATCTCTGCAACACTCCCCCAGTAACATATCTCTGCAACACTCCCCCAGTAACATATCTCTGCAACACTCCCCCAGTAACATATCTCTGCAACACTCCCCCAGTAACATATCTCTGCAACACTCCCCCAGTAACACACATCACTTTAGCTCCCTCAAATTTATTGGCAAATTATATTCCTAAGTCATAGAGCGTTCGGGGAATGAGAGATAATCAGTGTTGATCCAAGGAAATTACCTGTACGATTCCTGCAGCTGATTTCGAGGGTCAGCGCCCCCGCGGCCCGATCCCAGACCAGATCTGATTGCTGGTCTGATCAAAGAGACTAATGGTGCCAGATGCACACACAACAACGTAATAAACCACTGCCCAGCTGATAGAAATTATATTCATCTCTTTTGAAGACAGTCAACAGTTTGTTTATAATTCCTCTGTTTAATGGGAGGGTGTTGAAGAGTCTTGGTCCCCGTATATTTATTGAATTTCTCTTAGCGTACTCATCGCGCCCCTGATTTTTTTATTTGAGGTGTTTTGCCCAGTCTGCTGAACCTCTTACTTTCATAGGGATTAATTCCAGTGTGTAGATTTGGACCCAGTTCCTCCAGAATGCCTCGTGTGTAAATTATGATACACCTTTCTTGGCTATGCTCAAAGGGTTAAAATATAAGAGACTTTACACGAGGTCTGGTCTCAGACCGGGCCGGGGGGGGCGTTGACCCCCCGAAACCCTCTCCAGGTATTCCCATTAATGTAAATGCTTGATTGAATTTGTACGTCAGCGAAAGTCATTGTATAATCTCCAGCTCTGTAATTTCTCCTACCTCGAAGGGAGCTGTTATTATAATATAATATTCCAACTAAAAGAGAACAAATGATATGTGAGCAATCGTCGCTGACTTGGCATCTCTTTTCTCTTACACAGTCTGTCAGTTTCCTTGTGAGTGCGATAATAACATTGCTTTGATCACTGAATACGAGATTCTCTGACATTATCACTCCTAGGTCTTTTGCACTGAACCTCTATTAAATGGTCTGTGCTCTTCTTAAACTCCGTTTCAGATTTTAATTCCTCATTTTTCCCCATAGCGAAGCAATTGAAATTTGTCCTCGTTCATCATATTATCACTAACCCACTGGAAGACTTGGTTTGTATTTGCTGGACGGTTCACTATATCCTCCACTGACGCCACTCTCATACATTCTGGTGTGTTACGTAACTGAAGTTACGGTATTATGATTTACGTCGCTGTTCACTTGATACAATATTAAGAAAGAGAAGTGGGGCAAATACCGTGCCTCGAGGAACAACCTTGTCAATGGTAGCAGCGCCTGATTCTTCTCTTTCAATATCCACTTACCAACATTTCCACCTATAATTCTGCGTGTATTTTACTACACATTACACAAATAACCCGCACATAGAAGAGAGGAGTTTACGACGACGTTTCGGTCCGACTTGGACCATTTACTACGAATATTTATTACGTCATGATCGCACTTGTCGACGGCTTTTGCAAGTCCGTGAGCACTACAACTGTATTAAGCTTGTTCCCCAATGCATCAATGACCATGCAATGGTCCTGCAACTGTTGCAAGGCAGGAGTGACCTGCTCTAACCCCCCGCAGCCTGGCTTGTGCAATTGCGACTCCATGTGATTGGCAATCTTGCTTCACAAAACCCTCTCAAAGATTTTAATAGCGTGTGTGTGTGAGCCATTAGCACTATCGGTTTAAAGATTTTTCTGATTGTTTTACTGCCGCCTTTGTAAAGTGGAGTTATATCGGTAGTTTTTAATGACGGTGGGATTAAAAGACCTTTTTTGGTAACAAGTTCTTTCACTTCTTGAAAGGTCAGATTTAGTAGCGTACACATAGACTGCAACAGAGAGCAAGAATTAGCCAGAAATAAAATATATTCCATACTTTTTTTATCCAACATACTTTCATAGGTATTTTGAATAAATTTATAATTATATTATTTAATAGTTTTCCAGAAATATGTATAAATTATTGCATATTAATTAATAACTTTTCTTAATATTATTTTTATTATTATTAATTATAATTATTATCAGTAGTAGTTAGTAATAGCTGGAAGATTTTAATTGTTAAATAATAATAATAATTGTGATAAAAATGACGGAGCAGGATACAGTCCTGTGCGTCATAATCCTAACACAGCCACAGTGAACACCACACAGGCACAGTGAACACCACACAGCCACAGTGAACACCACACAGCCACAGTGAACACCACACAGCCACAGTGAACACCACACAGCCACAGTGAACACCACACAGCCACAGTGAACACCACACAGCCACAGTGAACACCACACAGCCACAGTGAACACAACACAGCCACAGTGAACACCACACAGCCACAGTGAACACCACACAGCCACAGTGAACACAACACAGCCACAGTGAACACCACACAGCCACAGTGAACACCACACAGCCACAGTGAACACCACACAGCCACAGTGAACACCACACGGCCACAGTGAACACCACACAGCCACACTGAACACCACACAGCCGCAGTGAACACCACACAGCCACAGTGAACACCACACAGCCACAGTGAACACCACACAGCCACAGTGAACACCACACAGCCACACTGAGCACCACACAGCCACAGTGAACACCACACAGCCACAGTGAACACCACACAGCCACAGTGAACACCACACAGCCACAGTGAACACCACACAGCCACAGTGAACACCACACAGCCACAGTGAACACCACACAGCCACAGTGAACACCACGCAGCCACAGTGAACACCACACAGCCACAGTGAACACCACACAGCCACAGTGAACACCACACAGCCACAGTGAACACCACACAGCCACAGTGAACACCACACAGCCACAGTGAACACCACACAGCCACAGTGAACACCACACAGCCACAGTGAACACCACACAGCCACAGTGAACACCACACAGCCACAGTGAACACCACGCAGCCACAGTGAACACCACACAGCCACAGTGAACACCACACAGCCACAGTGAACACCACACAGCCACAGTGAACACCACACAGCCACAGTGAACACCGCACAGCCACAGTGAACACCACACAGCCACAGTGAACACCACACAGCCACAGTGAACACCACACAGCCACAGTGAACACCACACAGCCACAGTGAACACCACACAGCCACAGTGAACACCACACAGCCACAGTGAACACCACACAGCCACAGTGAACACCACACAGCCACAGTGAACACCACGCAGCCACAGTGAACACCACACAGCCACAGTGAACACCACACAGCCACAGTGAACACCACACAGCCACAGTGAACACCACACAGCCACAGTGAACACCATACAGCCACAGTGAACACCACACAGCCACAGTGAACACCACACAGCCACAGTGAACACACGCAGCCACAGTGAACACCACACAGCCACAGTGAACACCACACAGCCACAGTGAACACCACACAGCCACAGTGAACACCACACAGCCGCAGTGAACACCACACAGCCACAGTGAACACCACACAGCCACAGTGAACACCACACAGCCACAGTGAACACCACACAGCCACAGTGAACACAGCCACAGTGAACACAGCCACAGTGAACACAGCCACAGTGAACACAGCCACAGTGAACACAGCCACAGTGAACACAGCCACAGTGAACACAGCCACAGTGAACACAGCCACAGTGAACACAGCTACAGTGAACACAGCCACAGTGAACACAGCCACAGTGAACACAGTCACAATGAACACCACACAGTCACAGTGAACACCAAACAGTCACAGTGAACACCACACAGCCACAGTGAACACCACACAGCCACAGTGAACACAGCCACAATGAACACAGCCACAGTGAACACCACACAGCCACAGTGAACACCACACAGCCACAGTGAACACAGCCACAGTGAACACAGCCACAGTGAACACAGCCACAGTGAGCACAGCCACAGTGAACACCACACAACCACAATGAACACCACATAGCCACAGTGAACACCGCACAGTCACAGTGAACACCACACAGCCACAGTAAACACCACACAGCCACAGTAAACACCGCACACCCACAGTGACAAAACACAGCCACAGTGAACGCCACACAGCCACAGTGAACACCACACAGCCACAGTGAACACCACACAGCCACAGTGAACACACAGCAACAGTGAACACCACACAGCCACATTGAACACCACACAGCCACAGTGAACACCACACAGCCACAGTGAACACACAGCCACAGTGAACACCACACAGCCACAGTGAACACCACACAGCCACAGTGAACACCACACAGCCACAGTGAACACCACACAGCCGCAGTGAACACCACACAGCCACAGTGACCACACAGCCACAGTGAACACCACACAGCCACAGTGAACACAGCCACATTGAACACAGCCACAGTGAACACAGCCACAGTGAACACAGCCACAGTGAACACAGCCACAGTGAATACAGCCACAGTGAACACAGCCACAGTGAACACAGCGACAATGAACACCACACAGTCACAGTGAACACCACACAGTCACACTGAGCACCACACAGCCACAGTGAACACCACACAGCCACAGTGAGCACCACACAGCAACAGTGAACACAGCCACAATGAACACAGCCACAGTGAACACCACACAGCCACAGTGAACACCACACAGCCACAGTGAACACAGCCACAGTGAACACAGCCACAGTGAACACAGCCACAGTGAGCACAGCCACAGTGAACACCACACAGCCACAATGAACACCACATAGCCACAGTGAACACCGCACAGTCACAGTGAACACCACACACAGCCACAGTAAACACCACACAGCCACAGTAAACACCGCACACCCACAGAGACAAAACACAGCCACAGTGAACGCCACACAGCCACAGTGAACACCACACAGCCACAGTGAACACCACACAGCCACAGTGAACATACAGCAACAGTGAACACCACACAGCCACATTGAACACCACACAGCCACAGTGAACACCACACAGCCACAGTGAACACACAGCCACAGTGAACACCACACAGCCACACTGAACACCACACAGCCACAGTTAACACAGCCACAGTGAGCACAGCGCCAAAGTGAACACCACACAGCCACAGTGAACACCACACAGCCACAGTGAACACCACACAGCCACAGTGAACACCACACAGCCACAGTGAACGCCACACAGCCACAGTGAACACCACACAACCACAGTGAACACCACACAGCCACAGTGAACACAGCCACAGTGAACACTACACAACAACAGTTAACACCACACAGCGACAGTGAACACCACACAGCGACAGTGAACACCACACAGCCACAGTGAACACCACACAGCCACAGTGAACACCACACAGCCACAGTGAACACCACACAGCCACAGTGAACACCACACAGCCACAGTGAACACCACACAGCCACAGTGAACACCACACAGCTACAATGAACACACAGTCACAATGAACACCACATAGCCACAGTGAACACCGCACAGTCACAGTGAACACCACACAGCCACAGTGAACACCGCACAGCCACAGTGAACGCCACACAGCCACAGTGAACACCACACAGCCACAGTGAACACCACACAGCCACAGTGAACACCACACAGCCACAGTGAACACCACACAGCCACAGTGAACACCACACAGCAACAGTGAACACAACACAGCCACATTGAACACCACACAGCCACAGTGAACACCACACAGCCACAGTGAACACCACACAGCCACAGTGAACACTACACAGCCACAGTGAACACACAGCCACAGTGAACACCACACAGCCACAGTGAACACCACACAGCCAGAGTGAACACCACACAGCCACAGTGAACACCACAGAGCCACAATGAACACCACACAGCCACAGTGAACACCACACAGCAACAGTAAACACAACATTGCCAAATTGAACACCACACAGCCACAGTGAACACCACACAGCCACAGTGAACACCACACAGCCACAGTGAACACCACACAGCCACAGTGAACACCACACAGCCACAGTGAACACCACACAGCCACAGTGAACACCACACAGCCACAGTGAACACCACGCAGCCACAGTGAACACCACACAGCCACAGTGAACACCACACAGCCACAGTGAACACCATACAGCCACAGTGAACACCACACAGCCACAGTGAACACCACACAGCCACAGTGAACAAACAGTTACAGTGAACACCACACAGCCACAGTGAACACCACACAGCCACAGTGAACACAGCCACAGTGAACACTACACAACAACAGTGAACACCACACAGCGACAGTGGACACCACACAGCCACAGTGAACACCACACAGCCACAGTGAACACCACACAGCCACAGTGAACACCACACAGCCACAGTGAACACCGCACAGCTACAATGAACACCACACAGCCAGAATGAACACCACATAGCCACAGTGAACACCGCACAGTCACAGTGAACACCACACAGCCACAGTGAACACCGCACAGCCACAGTGAACACCACACAGCCACAGTGAACGCCACACAGCCACAGTGAACACCATACAGCCACAGTGAACACCACACAGCCACAGCGAACACCACACAGCCACAGTGAACACCACACAGCAACAGTGAACACCACACAGCCACATTGAACACCAGAAAGCACAGTGAACACCACACAGCCACAGTGAACACTACGCAGCCACAGTGAACACACAGCCACAGTGAACACACAGCCACAGTGAACACCACACAGCCACAGTGAACACAGCCACAGTGAACACAGCCACAGTGAGCACAGCCACAGTGAACACCACACAGCCACAGTGAACACCACACAGCCACAGTGAACACCACACAGCGACAGTGAACACCACACAGCCACAGTGAACACCACACAGCCACAGTGAACACCACACAGCCACAGTGAACACCACACAGCCACAGTGAACACCACACAGCCACAGTGAACACCACACAGCCACAGTGAACACCACACAGCCACAGTGAACACCACACAGCCACAGTGAACACCACACAGCTACAATGAACACCACACAGCCACAATGAACACCACATAGCCACAGTGAACACCGCACAGTCACAGTGAACACCACACAGCCACAGTGAACACCGCACAGCCACAGTGAACACCACACAGCCACAGTGAACGCCACACAGCCACAGTGGACACCACACAGCCACAGTGAACACCACACAGCCACAGTGAACACCACACAGCCACAGTGAACACCACACAGCCACAGTGAACACCATACATCCACAGTGAACACCACACAGCCACAGTGAACACCACACAGCCACAGTGAACACCACGCAGCCACAGTGAACACCACACAGCCACAGTGAACACCTCACAGCCACAGTGAACACCTCACAGCCACAG
>NC_091292.1:62098838-62118838 GCF_038502225.1 Cherax quadricarinatus
TCCACTTTAAATTAAACCAGAGAACGAATCATCAATACTTGATGACTGAGACAGCAGTGACAGCCGGGAAGGTGTCTGAGGCAGCAGTACCAGCTGGGAATACAGGTATGGAAGGTTATACACCTGCCAAGTTGTGAACAGACTGTGCACCGCATACCACCCGTCCTGTTGTTGTTGTTCGTGTTCTCATTCTCATGAAAAAGTCACCTGACGCCGGACTTAATCATATATGGAATCTGCTCACAACTTTATTAAGATCTCTTAAAAAATCGTGTCAGTGCTGAAATAGTTATGCCTTAATTTATATACACCAAGATATATACATCCCTCAGTGTATATACACTGAGTTTACTTTAAACCTGTTTAAGGGGTTATCGTATCATAAATTGGTGTTTCACACGTGACATATGGTCTTGAAAGACACCTTACTGATTCATAAAATAACAATAACACAACTGCAAATCAACCAGTGAACGGGTGGGACTTGAACCCAGTTGCCATGGGTTCATACCCTACCATTTACGTGACTGAAAGACCCCTGGTATAGTGGTCTTAAAACCTTACAAAACAAATCATCAGCGTGACAGGTGGATGAGCACATCCATTCAGTTATAAATTGACCCTTTCAAAATTATTATTGCATAAAAAGGCACAATACTATGACTGGAACAATACACAAATAACCAGCACATAGAAGAGAGAAACTGATGACGTTTCGATCTAAGTCTGACCGAAATGTAGCTACGTTTCCTTCTATGTGCGGGTTTTGTATTATTATTATTATCCTGTGGTTAAACAGAGACATAGAGACAGTGGTAAGAGGAATTACAAGAGTACACCTGGAGAGGGTGATTCCCCTCACTTAAATGAGGGGATACAGGTACTTTAGTCAAGTGTGTCTTCTCACTCAGATGAGGAAATTTAAGTACCATAGTCTGGTATTTCCCCTTAGAAGAGAGGAAACGGATACCTTGGTCCAGTTTTCTCCCCTCGCTCAGAGAAGGGGAGGTGTGTACCATGGCCCAGATCCCCTCACTCAGATGAGGGGTGTTAGAGGGGAAACAAAAATGAGCGGTGTGATCTACCGCGGGTGTCGAGGGGAGAGAGTGAGGGGAGACAAGTATCTGCAGCATGATTCTCTTCTTGTAAATGAAATGCATTATTTTCCAGGATGAGTATGGTGAGGGGAGGAATGAGTATGGTGAGGGGAGGAATGAGTATGGTGAGGGGAGGAATGAGTATGGTGAGGGGAGGAATGAGTATGGTGAGGGGAGGAATGAGTATGGTGAGGGGAGGAATGAGTATGGCGAGGGGAGTAATCAGTATGGTGAGGGGAGTAATCAGTATGGTGAGGGGAGTAATGAGTATGAAGGGAGGAATGAGTATGGTGAGGGGAGTAATCAGTATGGTGAGGGGAGTAATGAGTATGGTGAGGGGAGTAATGAGTATGGTGAGGGGAGTAATCAGTATGGTGAGGGGAGTAATGAGTATGGTGAGGGGAGTAATCAGTATGGTGAGGTGAGTAATGAGTATGGTGAGGGGAGCAATCAGTATGGTGAGGGGAGTCATCAGTATGGTGAGGGGAGTCATCAGTATGGTGAGGGGAGTAATCAGTATGGTGAGGGGAGTAATCAGTATGGTGAGGGTAGGAATGTGTACGATGACAGGATGTGAGAGGGAAAATATTCACTAGTATGGAGGTAGGTTGGAGTGCTTTATTTCCCTCGGTTACCTTTAAAACCTTCACCTGATGGAGTGAGTGGGGTACTTGTCTTGGTAGCAACGAATGAGTGTGTTCCACACCCAGACTGTTTCGAGTGGGACAATAAAACTTCGATGCATTGTAAAACGCTGCACTGGCAAAAAAAAAAAAAAAAACAATGAACTAATTCCACTTCACATCGTTTTACTATGTAAAATTGGATAAATATGTGAGTGAGAAGAACTTAGTTTGATTAATACCTGCGTTATTGAAGCTAATTCTTGGGAAGCTTTGGGTAAAGGTTGGACTAGTGGGTGGGTGGGAATGATTGGATTAAAGGACCTGCCTAGTTTGGACCAGTAGACCTACTGCAGTATTTCTTCATTCTTATACTCTTATGTATGCGAGACTGCCATTCTGGGAACAGTGTTTCTCCTGCCTACACGTTACCTTCTATCTGAGACCTCAACCTGCTGGTTCATCGCCTCATTAACGGTTCTCTCAGATCTGCGTCTGTGTCCTACCACACTACACAAGTGTTGATATGCTCTTCTCATTAGGATTCAGGCCTATTCTGCCACGGGTGAGTAGATCTCAGTCTTCAGTTTGAGATGACTAAATCTACCGCTTCTATCTTCCGTAGCGTTCATATTTACATCTCACTGGAACATAGTGGATGAGAGACAGATTACATCACCACGAGCTTAACAGGAGTACCCAACCCTTTTGTTCCTCTGTTACTCCTGGACATTCTGGCAGGTTCTCATGTATATCTAAAAATTGAGGACAAAAATTGATAAAATTATATTGATTATATATATATTTTTTATGAAATCTGTATTAGTAGAGATTATATAAGGATTTTATACTATTGATAGCATCGATAACTTGAGCACAGTGTATTTAATAAAATGTTTTGATCTGTCCCATACATACGTTATATATACTAATCACGACTAATGAGTAAGCACACAAAACTAATACTAATGAGCTGGTTTAGCGTGTTTTTTTTTCAACAAGTTCGTTAATACGAGGGAAAAACCTGAGCACCTTCACAACGAATATTATGTTCATTTGTTCTGAGATTTGGTGTGTCGTGATATAATCCCAAACACCACTGAATATGTCGATGGAAATAACAGCGGTGGTTGAATAGCAGGTTCAGTAACCGGTCCGTATGGGTTTATCATCCCAAACCAAAAAAATCACACATTCTTCTCGGAATCACGTGCAGAATCATCATGCTGGAGTTACAGCAGCTCCTCTTGCATACCTGTCCTAGCCTACAACACCTGAGCATTGACTGTGAAAGGGTTCCGAAGACACACTAATTAATCTTCACTAAGGTTTGGGAAATATCCTATAAGTTCCTTTTCCAGCATCATGAGATGCTCAGTGATTAATTAAATATGTCAGTCTTTATGTATTCTGATCCAGAAATTCTGCCACAGTGCTGAACATATCCAAGGTATCAGACTGAATATTTCCTCTCTCAGACCCTTGTGTACCTCCTTGAGAAGTGGAAATGTACCCCTGGGGGTACATGTACTCCAGGTTGGGAAAGCCTGGGCTAGTATAAGAGGTAATCAGTCCCTCAGCCAGGAGACGAGTTCAGCTCCATGGTCTCTTTATCCAGGCTGAGGGACTGAACACCTCAAATACTGTTTCTCCAATGTTGATGGACTGACATCCCCACAGGTTGCTTCACACCTGGAGCAACTTGACCATCGGCTGCTCCACACCTCCTCCTGGAGCAACCTGACCATCAGCTGCTATACACCTCCTCCTGGAGCAACCTGACCATCGGCTGCTCCACACCTCCTGGAGCAACCTGACCATCAGCTGCTATACACCTCCTCCTGGAGCAACTTGACCATTGGCTGCTCCACACCTCCTCCTGGAGCAACCTGACCATCGGCTGTTCCACATCTCTTCCTGGAGCAACCCGACCATCGGCTGCTCCACACCTCCTCCTGGAGTAACCTGACAATCAGCTGCTCCACACCTCCTGGAGCAACCTGACCATCGGCTGCTCCACACATCCTCCTGGAGCAACCTGACCATCGGTTGCTCCACACCTCCTCCTGGAGCAACCTGACCATCGGCTGTTCCACACTTCCTGGAGCAACCTGACCATCGGCTGTTCCACACCTCCTGAAGCAACCTAACCATCGGCTGCTCCACACTTCCTGGAGCAACCTGGCCATCGGCTGCTCCACACCTCCTCCTGGAACAACCTGACCATCGGCTGCTCCACACCTCCTCCTGGAACAACCTGACCATCAGCTGCTCCACACCTCCTGGAACCTGACCATCGGCTGCTCCACACCTCCTGGAACCTGACCATCGGCTGCTCCACACCTCCTCCTGGAACAACCTGACCATCGGCTGCTCTACATCTCCTCCTGGAACAACCTGACCATCGGCTGCTTCACACCTCCTCCTGGAACAACCTGACCATCGGCTGCTTCACACCTGGAACAACCTGACCATCGGCTGCTCCACCTCTCCTTGAACAACCTGACCACCAGGTGCTCCACACCTCCTTGAACAACCTGACCACCGGCTGCTCCACTCCTTGAACCTGACCACCGGCTGCTCCACACCTCCTTGAACAACCTGACCACCGGCTGCTCCACACCTCCTGGAACAACCTGACCATCGGCTGCTTCACACCTCCTGGAACAACCTGACCATCGGCTGCTCCACACCTTGAACAACCTGACCACCGGCTGCTCCACTCCTTGAACAACCTGACCACCGGCTGCTTCACACCTCTTTGAAAAACCTGACCACCGGCTGCTCCACACCTCCTCCTGGAACAACCTGACCATCGGCTGCTCTACATCTCCTCCTGGAACAACCTGACCATCGGCTGCTCCACACCTCCTCCTGGAACAACCTGACCATCGGCTGCTCCACACCTCCTTGAACAACCTGACCATCGGCTGCTCCACTCCTTGAACAACCTGACCACCGGCTGCTCCACTCCTTGAACAACCTGACCACCGGCTGCTCCACACCTCCTTGAACAACCTGACCACCGGCTGCTCCACACCTCCTTGAACAACCTGACCACCGGCTGCTCCACACCTTGAACAACTTGACCACCGGCTGCTCCACACCTCCACCCTCTTTGTTTTATATCTGACTAAACAATATAATCCATAGTTTTAAGTTGGTTATACACAAGTGGTATTTCCATTTCTTTAATTAAGCTGTCTCCGAATATTTTAAGCGAGTCATTTTTCATTCTCCAGAAGGTCTGTGTATGATGACAGAAGGAATATGTATGATGAGAGGATAATTAGTATGATGACTGGTTAATGAGTATGATGACAGTAATGTGTGATAAAGTAGGTAGAATTACCGACAATATGTAAAGTAAAAGGACACAAGTGCAACTAATGTGACATTTATTGTGGCAACGTTTCGCTCTCCAGGAGCTTTATCAAGCCATTACAAACAATACATGGACACAGAGGGTATATAAAGGCTCAGAGTGAGGTGCAATACTAGTGAGGTAACATTTCAATGTTCACTAGTGATAGTAGTAGTAGTAGTAGTGGTAGCGACAAAAGTAATACAATATGGTAGAGTAATTAATTCGTACATGAGTAAAAGGATATAAAAGCTATTACTTGGGTAACATAAAAATAGGTTGGACAAATATAGACTGGAAAGAGGCAGCTTGTTTCAGTGTTCACTCTCAGGAGAGACTATGTGACTGCAGGGTTTACTGTTTTCAGGAGGATTCTTGCTAAGACTTCGGAGATGGTGAAGCTGTTTAATTGTATTCGAAACAGCGATCAGTGCTGTTCGAGGCACTTGCGTCTGCGGAAATTAGTTTCTTTGATCACTAATTGGGCGTCTCTGAATTTCATGAGATGATTGGTGGAATTTCGGTGTTGTACACAGGCGTTGTTCAAGTTATCGTTCCTACATGCGTAAATGTGTTCATTAAGGCGGGTGTCGAGGTTTCTTGCTGTTTCACCTACGTAAATCTTGTCACAGCCTCCACAGGGTATAGTGTAAACTCCTGCATTGACTGGTTCGTGGTGCTTGGATTTTATCCTGGTTAGATCCTTTATTGAAGTGCTAGAAGCGATGGCGACTCTGGTGTTAGCTTGTGAAAGTACTTTTGAGACGTTCAGTGCAACCTGGCTGTTGGGAAGAATTATAACTTTGTTGGGAGTGGTGTTGATGCGTGGAGAATTAATGATCTGAAGAGCTCTTTTCTTGCAAACTTCAGTACCTCTGCACCAACAGTCGAGGGAAGGAAATGGGACGCGAATCCCTGATAAACAACTTATCGTCACGCACCTTAACCGACTACGAAAAACAAGCACTGAGTCTGGGACTCAAATTTACCACCAACATACGCAAACCTAACTATCAACCCAATCTAGTTACCAGGAACCATAGACACAGTGACAGCAACTTCCAGAAGGGTTATATACATGGCCTTCTCACTGCAGCTTTATGTGAACCTTCTTCTTCTAATCTTCCTAGACGATACATCACTGCCCTAAAGAACATCGCCAACGACCCCAACATTATCGTCACCACCGCCGACAAAGGAGGTGGAGTCGTCATACTCAACACCAGTGACTACAACACTAAAATGATGGACCTTTTGAATGATCAATCTACATACGGACCCATCAGCACTCAACAGTGGGAGACGCTCACCAAAGATTTTCTATACAAAACCAGACAAATACTCAAACGCACTAGAGAAGGGAAGAAACTTCTGTACTTGTTACCAAGCAACCCTAAACCAGCACACATGTATGGTTTACCCAAGACCCATAAACACAATATTCCTCTCAGACCTATCACGTCAGGAATAGGCAGTGCTCCACACAAACTAGCCGGAGTTCTTGCCAAACATCTTTCCTGCCTTCTGGGGACCATCAGCCCCGCTCATCTTAAACACTCAGGCGACCTTCTCAACCGCATCCGTAACCTCTCCATCCGTAACAAGAAACTAAGCAGTTTGGATGTGACTTCCCTCTTCACAAAAGTACCTACCAAAAAAGCCATCGAGGTTCTACGACGTAAAGTCAATCAGGACCTTAATCTTCCTCTACCTCCCGGAGATTTTGTTGACTTGATTGAACTCTGTGTTAATTTCAACTGTTTTTCTTTCAATAATAAGCTCTACAAACAAACCTACGGCATGGGAATGCGGTCTCCCATAAGTGCCATCCTAGCCAACATATACATGGAACACCTAGAGTCCGAACACTTCGCCAACATCATCCCTTCAAGCGTCACTTGGTTACGTTACGTGGACGATGTCCTCGTAATAACTCCAAAACGTTTTGATGTACGGGATCTTCAGGCAAGGCTCAACGCAGTTGAACCGGCGATCAAGTTTACACTAGAAGAAGAGTCCAATGACAAGCTACCTTTCCTCGACGTCCTCATTCACAAAGTAGACAACAACCTAAGATTTCAAGTTTATCGGAAACCCACCAATAAAAATGATCTCACACACTTCTATTCCAGTCAAGATACCAAGACCAAAAGAGGCATCATCATCGGGTTTTCCCTAAGAGCATACCGAATTTGTAGTCCTGAGTTTCTTGACGAGGAATGTACATACATTCACCAAACATTCACTGAGTTACATTTTCCTTCTTTTTTCATCAAAGACTGCAAGAAAAGAGCTCTTCAGATCATTAATTCTCCACGCATCAACACCACTCCCAACAAAGTTATAATTCTTCCCAACAGCCAGGTTGCACTGAACGTCTCAAAAGTACTTTCACAAGCTAACACCAGAGTCGCCATCGCTTCTAGCACTTCAATAAAGGATCTAACCAGGATAAAATCCAAGCACCACGAACCAGTCAATGCAGGAGTTTACACTATACCTTGTGGAGGCTGTGACAAGATTTACGTAGGTGAAACAGCAAGAAACCTCGACACCCGCCTTAATGAACACATTTACGCATGTAGGAACGATAACTTGAACAACGCCTGTGTACAACACCGAAATTCCACCAATCATCTCATGAAATTCAGAGACGCCCAATTAGTGATCAAAGAAACTAATTTCCGCAGAAGCAAGTGCCTCGAATCAGCACTGATCGGTGTTTCGAATACAATTAAACAAAACAACGGCAGCTTCACCATCTCCAAAGTCTTAGCAAGAATCCTCCTGAAAACAGTAAACCCTGCAGTCACATAGTCTCTCCTGAGAGTGAACACTGAAACAAGCTGCCTCTTTCCAGTCTATATTTGTCCAACCTATTTTTATGTTACCCAAGTAATAGCTTTTATATCCTTTTACTCATGTACGAATTAATTGCTCTACCATATTGTATTACTTTTGTCGCTACCACTACTACTACTACTACTATCACTAGTGAACATCGAAATGTTACCTCACTAGTATTGCACCTCACTCTGAGCCTTTATATACCCTCTGTGTCCATGTATTGTTTGTAATGGCTTGATAAAGCTCCTGGAGAGCGAAACGTTGCCACAATAAATGTCACATTAGTTGCACTTGTGTCCTTTTACTTTACACAGTAATGTGTGATGACACGAGGAATGTGCATTACAGGATAATGAGTATGATGACAGGATAATGAACATGACAGGATAATGAACATGACAGGATAATGAACATGACAGGATAATGTGTATGATAGAATAATGAGGATGATGATAGGATAATGAGTATGATTTGAATAGACTGATGCAGTGGTCGGAGAAGTATCAGATGTAGTTTAATATTGACAAATGCAAAGTTCTAAATGTTGGACAGGAAAATAACCATGCCACATATAAACTAAATAATTTAGATCTTAATATTACGGACTGCGAAAAGGATTTAGGAGTTCTGGTTAGCAGTAACCTAAAACCAAGACAACAGTGCATTAGTGTTCGCAATAAAGCTAACAGAATTCTTGGCTTCATATCAAGAAGTATAAATAATAGAAGTCCTCAGGTTGTTCTTCAACTCTATATATCCTTGGTTAGACCTCATTTAGATTATACTGCTCAGTTCTGATCACCGTATTACAGAATGGATATAAATGCTCTGGAAAACGTACAGAGGAGGATGACAAAGTTGGTCCCATGTATCAGAAATCTTCCCAATGAGGATAGACTGAGGGCCCTGAATCTGCACTCTCTCGAAAGGCGTAGAATTAGGGGGGATATGATTGAGGTGTATAAATGGTAAACAGGAGTTAATAAAGGGGATGTAAATAACGTGCTAAAAATATCTAACATAGACAGGACTCGAAGCAATGGTCTTAAATTTGAAAAAAATCAGATTCAGGAAGGATATAGGAAAGCACTGGTTTGGTAATAGAGTTGTGGATGAGTGGAACAAACTCCCGAGTACCGTCATAGAAGCTAAGACGTTGTGTAGTTTTAAAAAATAGGTTCGATAAATACATGAGTGGGTGTGGGTGGGTGTGAGTTGGACCTGACTAGCTTGTGCTACTAGGTCGGATGCAGTGCTCCTTCCTTAAGTGACTAGGTCAATGCGCTTGGCTAAAGCCGGTGGTAGAATTGGACCTGCCTCGCATAGGCCAGTAGGCCTGTTGCAGTGTTCCTTCTTTCTTATGTTCTTATGTATGATGCCAGTAGTAATGTGTGTGATGACACGAGGAATGTGCATGACAGGATAATGTGTATGAAGACAGGAGGAATGTGTATGATGATGGAAGAAATTAGTAATACTGTCACACTATCAGCCATCTTTCTCTCTCTCTCTCCTACTCCCCCTCTTACCACTCTCCCTCCTTCCTCCCTCTCACCCTCCCTCCTACCTCACAGTATACCTCTCATTACCCTTCTCTTCTCCCTCACCCTCCCGCCTCATTCACACTCTACCTCCTTCTCTTCACCTCCTCCTTCCTTTCTCTCTTTTTCTCCCCTAAATTCTACCCTCACTTCACAATTTTCTCATTTAATTAATTTGGTCTACACCTCTCTCCCCTCCCCCTTTATTTTTACGAAAGAGTTTATACAAGGTAAGGCTAAGAGTCGCTATCTTTATGTAAAATATAAAAGCTTTTACCTGCCTCAGCTCATTTGAAAGCCTCTTTATTGTTATCAAACATGTAAACAAGGAACAGGATGAAATTGGAGTCATCTCAGGGCCAGCAATTTCACTCTGTCAACTGACTTATATCGATGTCGTTATGCTTCGAGAATATGCTTCCTTCATCCAAAATGATATTGGGTGATGCGATATTCTTGAGAGAGACTTGTTCGTGCTGTGATGTTCTTGCTCCTCGTCTTGTGGTGTAGGAGCTGTCTTCTCGCTGCCCGCGAACTAGAGCCAAGTGTGATACCTCGATAATATTGGCCATATACATAACAGTAAGACAGCCCAAGGCGATGAAGGGTCTGCTGGAATGATAGCCCTATACAGGCTGGGTGGGGAGACATTAGTCTCCCTGCTCTGTTCTTTGTTCTGTTCAGACTCGTAAATGATACGGAGGGAAGGAGGGGCTGGAAATCCAAGACAGTGAAGCATACTTAAGGTGTGAGCACCCATGTGCCCTCGTATAGAGTTTTACTGTCGAGCAAGTACGAGATACTTCCTGGTAAGCTTCTTGGCTAACTTGCTTGCAAGATTTACTACGTGGTTCTTCATGGATAACTTGTAATCACTTTCACCCTTAGAATATCCACCTCATCCCCGGGATCCAACACTCTTCCATTCATTCTTACCAGTGCTCCAGCATAAACATCATGGTGCTTAGAGAACATAATCATTTGTTTTCTCAGAAGTAAGTGAAACCAGGGATCATTTTTTTCCGGGATATTCGATCTCCAAGTTGTTGATTGATATACCTGAGAGCAGCTGATATTTCCACTCGTGGATAAATATAATATATCAGAATACAGTCGTCTGCATAGGCATGGGATTTAAGGATGAATTGGTCATTGAAGTAGACATTACATGACAATGGACCAAATACAGTGGAACACTGGCGCCGATTGAGTATCTTGATGATTCTATCCCAATGAGAACTGTCCTTTGAAGGTAAAGAGTGAGGAGGTATAGCGCAGAGCCGGAGACTCCCAGTACCAGCAGTTTGACCACGAGTCCCTGGTGCCATACTCGGTCGAAACACCAGCAATGTCCATTGTTATTACACAGCTGACCTGGGATTCATCCAGTGACTGGTGCCACATAGTGGAGAGGTTTAACAGCAGATGGGCGGCAGAGTGACCTTTCTTAAAGACATATTGATGGTCACAAAGAAGCGAGTGGTAGACGAAAAAAAAATGTTGCCATCTGTCGTGAGATTAATATTTCAATAATTCTACCAGTGATTAACAGGAGTGACATTGGTCTATAGTTGCTGATTTCCGCTCTGCTTTTCTCCTCGTGAACAGGGACTATATTTCCTAGCTGGTCTGCATATCTGCTCAGCAGTCTTGGGCTCTGCCTTACTGTCACCTCTGACAACTTGGACACTTCTCGCGGCTTTCAAAGAATGTTCCCTGTCTGTCTTTCTGTCTCTCGCTTAGTTCTACCTCTCGCCCTTAGCTCTACTTTTCACTCTTAGCTCTACATTTCACCCTTAGCTCTATCTCTCATCCTCAGCACT
Organism: Cherax quadricarinatus; assembly: GCF_038502225.1. Taxonomy (NCBI): domain Eukaryota; kingdom Metazoa; phylum Arthropoda; class Malacostraca; order Decapoda; family Parastacidae; genus Cherax; species Cherax quadricarinatus. The sequence goes on from NC_091292.1 coordinate 62,110,134, forward strand.
ATCCCATACATCTTCGCTCTTTCCTGACGAATAAAACACTTGTCCTGTGTCCTTCCTCGTTCATTTTGTTTTCTTTCCTTCACCTTGTCTTACCTCTCTCTCTCTCTCTCTCTCTCTCTCTCTCTCTCTCTCTCTCTCTCTCTATTTTTCCCTGCCTCTTTTTCGTAATTTCCCCTCTCTCCACATGTATATTTTTTTCTCTTTTTCTTTCCCTGTCTCCCCTCTTCTTCTCGTTTGCACCTTCCCCTCTCTTCCCTTACCCTACTCTTCAGTCTTATACATCACTATCGGCCTCTTCCTTACCTCTTTTCTCCTCTATTCATCTATGCCATTTTCCCCTCCCTAACTCACCTTTTTATTAAATCATATATTTCGTCCTCTTTCAACTTAACCATTATTTGTGCAATCTCTCTCTCTCTCTCTCTCTCTCTCTCTCTCTCTCTCTCTCTCTCTCTCTCCTCTCAATATGAGAGATCACAAGAGCACTTACAGTGTTGGTATCTTGTCCTGCGGTTATATTGAAGGTAAAGATATCGACTGTTTCATTGTCAGCCCCTCAGTTGTCAGCATAGTCAGCTCACTCGTCAGCATGGTCAGCTCACTTGTCGGCATCGTTAGCTAACTTGGCAGCACAGTTAGCTAACTTGTCAGTATAGTTAGTTCGGTGGTCAGCGCAGTCTGATCAGCTGTCAGTTCAGTTGTCTATACAATCAGCTCAGTTGACAGCGCTGTCAGTTCTGTTGCCAGTGGATTCAGCTCATTAGTCAACTCGATCAGTTCGGTGCTCAGCCCAGTCAGTTCAAAGGTCAGCACAATCAGCTTAGAGGTCAGCACAGTGGTCAGCACAGTTGTCAGCACAGTCAGCTCAGAGGTCAGCACAGTGATCAGCACAGTCAGCTGTGAGGTCAGCTGAGAGGTCAGCACAGTCAGCTGAGAGTTCAGCACAGTCAGCTGAGAGGTCAGCACAGTCAGCTGAGGGGTCAGCACAGTCAGCTCAGGGGTCAGCACAGTCAGCTCAGGGGTCAGCACAATCAGCTCAGAGGTAAGCACAGTCAGCTCAGAGGTCAGCACAGTCAGCTCAGAGGTGAGCACAGTCAGCTCAGAGGTCAGCACAGTCAGCTCAGAGGTGAGCACAGTCAGCTCAGAGGTGAGCACAGTCAGCTCAGAGGTCAGCACAGTCAGCTGAGAGGTCAGCACAGTCAGCTCAGAGGTCAGCACAGTCAGCTCAGAGGTCAGCACAGTCAGCTGAGAGGTCAGCACAGTCAGCTGAGAGGTCAGCACAGTCAGCTGAGAGGTCAGCACAGTCAGCTGAGAGGTCAGCACAGTCAGCTGAGAGGTCAGCACAGTCAGCTGAGAGGTCAGCACAGTCAGCTGAGAGGTCAGCACAGTCAGCTGAGAGGTCAGCACAGTCAGCTGAGAGGTCAGCACGGTGGTCACGCCTGCACAAGACAGATCTATCACACAATGGTGTGGACGAATATCTGCCGTCAAGTCTTGATATCCAGCATTAGCTTACACTCGAAAAGTCCCGGGTTCAATTTCCGGGACTGGAGAAACAAAGTGTCGCCTTACACCTGGTGCCTCTTTTCACCTAAGAGTAAATAGGTACCTGGGTTGTGCGTCGGCTGCAGTAGGTACGCCAGCCAGGTACAAACGGAGTGATCACCTATCCAGTTACCGACCAGACACAATGGTGCTTAACCTTGGTGAGCTAGAGTGATTGTGCCAGAGTGTGGCACTAGTGGTGTTCCCTCCATGCAGACCAGTGCCACGGTTACCGTTACCCAGCAATGAGGGGAGAGCCAGACTGCATGCAACGAGGGGCCACCTTCGTTTACCTCTCACAAAGTATAAGAGGGGAATAAGAGAGGAAGGGAAAGGAGGGGGATGGAGGATAACCGAGGGGAGGTTTCATGAAGGGTTATAGAGACATAGATGCGGATTACGACATCTTCTGAGAGTGAGGGGAGAATGAGAGGGAGAGGGGAAAGACAGTGTGATGGATAGCCTCTGTGGTAAGGGGAATTAGGAGATTTTGGATGGTACATTTTGGATGGGATAGAGAGAGAGACAGAACAAAAGAGAGAGAGAGAGAGAGAGAGAGAGAGAGAGAGAGAGAGAGAGAGAGAGAGAGAGAGAGAGAGGAACACTTGCTGTAAATTATTACTTATCCTTCAAGCAACAACAGAAAAAAAACCGAATTACAGCTCGCTCCTTGCAGCAAAATGCTGTCGGCTGCAAACTGAATTATTTACTAGAAATACACAAGGTTTAACAGTCACATTAAGTCACCAAACACACGTTTCTTTCTTCCTTCTTCTACTTTACGAGACATGACGACCTTGCTAGCCCAATTCATCAACCTGCATTTAATTTAAAGCCCTTTATCAGGTACTTCGCAGTGTGTTGTCCTCAACACTTGATCCACTACGGCGGCCTTGACAAGTAGCAAGATACTGGTTTTTCATCCTTCAAACGTAGCAAGATACTGGTTTTTCATCCTTCAAACGTAGCAAGATACTGGTTTTTCATCCTTCAAACGTAGCAAGATACTGGTTTTTCATCCTTCAAACGCAGCAAGATACTGGTTTTTCATCCTTCAAACGTAGCAAGATACTGGTTTTTCATCCTTCAAACGCAGCAAGATACTGGTTTTTCATCCTTCAAACGTAGCAAGATACTGGTTTTTCATCCTTCAAACGTAGCAAGATACTGGTTTTTCATTCTTCATTAGTGACCAATGGAAAGGGTCCTGTGACACTATGACGTAGCAGTGCCAACCTCGGAACGGGTGGGGCTTGAACTCACGGCAAGTGCGTCCTAAAACTCACAGGCCAGTGTTTTAGGGCTCACCGTGGGCTCAACCCCCACCCGTTCCGTGGTTTGTTTACAATCGTGTTATAACGGTTTCGTGAGTCAAGGTCGGGATTATTATTATTATGTAGAAGAGCTAAACCCGTAGGATTATACCGAGCCTTTGGAGGGGATGGGACGGAAGGTATTCAGACTCAATTCAGGGAACTGGAACGCAAATCCAGTTCCCTAGATCAAGGGCCAGATCAAGGAACCTCCCCTGAGGGAGGTTCCTTGATGCTGGTGAGGGGCTCAATATTCGTCCCTGAGGGACGAATATTGAGGCTGTCAGCTTGTCTCTCACACTAGCATCTTTATCTCTCAATCTTCTCGTATTTCAGTTATTCTCAGCACTTCAGAATGTTGCTCCAGATAAGGACACTGAAAATAAATGTGATGTACTTGAAGATATTGATAGTAAAGAGGAATTCCAACCTTTACATGAAGAATCGTCAAGTGAATATGAGAGAAAAAACTGCAAAACACAGCGAGCTGATGAGAAAGACAAAAGTTTGTAAACAAAGGAATATTTTGATGAGGAACATGTTCATGACAGACTTGATACTGGAAAAAGTAAACTGCTCGGTTGTAGAGGTGGTAGCTCTCTCTCTCTCTCTCTCTCTTTCTGAGTATATATATATATGTATATATATATATATATATATATATATATATATATATATATATATATATATATATATAAATATATATATATATATATATATATATATATATATATATATATATATATAAATATATATATATATATATATATATATATATATATATATATATAAATATATATATATATATATATATATATATATATATATATATATATATATATATATATATATATATATATATATATATATAATTTGTGTGTGTGTGCTGAGAAGGAGAATGTGACCAAGTTACAGTTTTGAAAGGCAGACTGTCTGGGTGACAGTATTGACGGATACTCTTACTGCGTGACAGTATTGACAGGTAGTCTGTGTCAGTATTGACAGGGTAGACTGTGACTGACTGATAATGCTGACAGGTAGAAAGTGAGTGCCTGACAGGCACACGCCGTCAGCCAACACCCGGTGACAGGCGACCAACTGAGGCTGTCAACTGTCAGTCAAACACACACCAATAAGGAACCCTACCATGTTGACCTCCGTGGTATGTGAGGGAGGGAGGGTGGAAGGGAAGGAGAGAAGGGAGGAGGATGTTTGGGAAAGGAGGGAGGGAGAGAGTAGAGAAAGAGAGGGAGAGAAGGAGAATAGGGAACTGAGGGATGAAGACAGGGTGGCATCAAGGGAGATGCGAAGCGTGGCAGCAAGAGAGTTACACCAAAAGTATAAACCAAAAGGAGAGGGAGAGAGAGAGAAGTATGAAAACTGACAGGAAAGATGAGGATGGATGGAAGGAGAGGAACTGGAAGGAAGGAAGGAGGAAGAGGATACAATACGAAGAGGCAAGGAAGGAGAGTCACAGAAAAAGAAATGTGAGAGGATTGGGAAGAGTGAAGTGGAAGAGAAGAAATGAAAGTAGAGAAGACGGAAGAGGAAAGAGGCGGAAGACAAAGAGGAAGGAGAAGATGAGAAAAAGAAACGAGAAGAATGAAGAGGAGAGGGAAGGTAAAGAGGGAAAAGGTGGAAGAGGACTGAAGGAAAGAACAGGAAGATGGAAGAGAAAGAAGAGGAAAGAGGCGGAGTAGAGGGGGAACTGGGAGAGGAGAAAATATGAAAGGGAAGAGAAAATTAAAGAATAAAAAGAATGAAGTGGAAACAGGGGAAGGAAGAAGAGGAAAAGTAAAGAGATAGAAAAGGTAAGAGAAAAAAAAGGAGAGGGAAGACAGGGGCAAAGGAATAGGAGGAAGAGAGAAAGAAGAGAGGAAAGAGGAGAACGAAGAGCAGGGAAGAGGAGAATAAAGAGAATAAAGAAGAAAGAGGAGAGAGAGTAAAGAGGAAACCGAAAGTAGAGGAAGAGAGGAAAAGGGAGAGGAGAAACGACGAGAGGGTCACAGTGACCATCACGCAGTCCCCATCACATAGTCACCATCACGCAGTCACCATCACACAGTCACCATCACACAGTCACCATCACATAGTCACCATCACGCAGTCACCATCACGCAGTCACCATCACACAGTCACCATCACATAGTCACCATCACACAGTCACCATCACACAGCCACCATCACGCAATGACCATCACACAGTGACCATCACACAGTCACCATCACAGTCACCATCACATAGTCACCATCACACAGTCACCATCACACAGTCACCATCACACAGTCACCATCACACAGTCACCATCACATAGTCACCATCACACAGTCACCATCACACAGTCACCATCACACAGTCACCATCACAAAGTCACCATCACAGTCACCATCACACAGTCACCATCACGCAGTCACCATCACGCAGTGACCATCACACAGTCACCATCACACAATCACCATCACATAGTCACCATCACACAGTCACCATCACAGTCACCATCACATAGTCACCATCACACAGCCACCATCACACAGTCACCATCACAAAGTCCCCATCACACAGTCACCATCACGCAGTCACCATCACGCAGTGACCATCACAGTCACCATCACAGTCACCATCACACAGTCACCATCACACAGTCACCATCACAAAGTCCCCATCACAGTCACCATCACACAGTCACCATCACACAATCACCATCACATAGTCACCATCACACAGTCACCATCAGTTAAAACATACTCTCAGAGACGTGGTCATCTCTCATTGGTTAATCTGAGTCGCAATAAAGATTTCGGTGTTGATCTGCGAGTATGTTAGTCCCTCAGAGTATGTTGGTCCCTCAGAGTATGTTGGTCCCTCAGAGTATGCTGAGCCCGCGGGGTATGTTGAAACACCTGGTAGGGTATTTTGGGGTAGAGTATTTTGGCTTCCTTGGTATGATGAGGTAGTACGACTGGAATGTTGATTGTAGAATGACAGTGTCAGAGACGTAGCCTCGTAATAATAATTATAACAACACTGGACTGCCTCAGCTAACAGCTAATTATATATATATATATATATATATATATATATATATATATATATATATATATATATATATATATATATATATATATATTATTGTGACCACCAACAAGTGGTATTGATCAATAACAACACTGCGACTAGCCAAGGATTCGAACCCATGCTGCTTTGGCCCGCCTCATGGTGAGTGAAAACCCATGACGCTCTAACCCACAGGACCACGCAATCCTACAAGAACCAAGCACCCAGCCAAGTTAGGTGTGTTACCCTTGGTCCGAGGACATACGGGGGTGTGGGTGCCTCTGAGCTACTAGCCTCAACGAGCAGCATTATATATTATTGTGCCCACGAACAAGTTGCACTGATCAATAACAATACTGCGACTAGCCAAGGATTCGAACCCATTTCGCTCACCATGAGGCGGGCCAAAGCAGCATGGGTTCGAATCCTTGGCTAGTCGCAGTGCTGTTATATTTGTGTGTGTGTATGTCTGTCGGGTAGGACCCTTCTTTGCCCCAGGAGAACCTGAATGCTTCGTGTCATGGATTCAACAACGTGAACGAAATCTTCCTCAGAGATTCTGGTGCATGTCGATATATCAGTGAAAATAGTTATATATTTGGTAGCGGTGAATAATATTCTTTGGAGGAGTAGCGTAGGTTTATTGGTGTTCATGATACAGGCAGTGTGTCTAGGCCTGGCCCAGAGGCCAAGCCCCTGGCCTGGCGAGGAAGAGAGCCACTTATTGCTGGTCTGCTGTTAGGATTGTGAGCACAACGCAGTGTGTTGTGAGGTCAGCTGAAGGTAGGCCTATGGCTACCAGGCGGCAGCACAGGTAGTCATTGGAAACAGATATGAGGTACACTTATCTAGCTGCGTTGACATGATAGTATCACGCATTTCAGTAGATTTGCCGGCTGTACATTCATGCTGCGAATCCTCAGTTCCACAACATCCCAAAGGTATATGCCAGATTTTGAGCCTACTATCTGCATCTCGCTGCAGAAATCACGATTCGTCAGACCAGTGAGATTTCCAGTCTTCAGTTGCCCAGTTTTGGTGAGCCTGTATCTGCTGTAGCCTCAGTTTCCTTTTCTTAGCAGACAGTGGAACTCAGTGTGGTGTTCCGCTGTTGTAACCAATCCACCTCAAGGTTCGACGTGTTATGCATTCAGAAATGCTCTGGTACATACTACTGCTGTAATGCATAATTATTTGAGTTACTGTCGCCCTTCTGTCAGCTCGAACCCGTCTGGTCATTCTTCTCTGATCTTTCATTATCAAGGCGTTTTCGTTTACAGAACTGCTGGTTGCTGGATGTTTTGTGTTTTTCACATCATATTCCGTAAACTCTTGAAACTTACGTGTGAAAATTCCAGGAGATCCTCAATTTCTAAGACACCCAAACGACCGTGTCTCTCTGTCAACAACAATCACTCAACGGTCAGTCACTTAGACCACACTTCTTCTCCATTCTGGTGTTCGGTCAGAACAACAACTGAATCTCTTGATCATGTCTGCATGTTTTTAGTCACTGAGGTGCTGCCACGTGATTGGCTGATTAGAAATTTGCATTAACGAGGTGTATAGGTGTACCTAATATAGTGGCCACTGAATGTGTATAAGGTGAGTGTGTGTGTGTGCGCGCGCGCGCGTGTGTGTGTGTGTGTGTGTGTGTGTGTGTGTGTGTGTGTGTTAACACATTGTTAACTGCATTACCACGGGCCAGCTCCTGCTCACTACCCTCAGTTATCATTAACAAAATTATTAACTGTTACTTTTCCTGGCCCAGAATAAACGGTAACCCAGGAAAAATGTTATCAACACAAATTAAACTCCTTTGGCAAATTTAACAGTAATTTGATATGCAAATTACTGTTGCACGACTCTGAATGTTCTCTAAATATTTAAAAATAATTAGTACAGTTTTTACCTTCATTAAAAATTTGTTTTAAACATTTTCTATGGATTATAAAAAACGATGAAAAAACTGTTAGAAAACTATGATTAACAGGAAAAAAAAGAGTATTTTTAGTGTAATTTCTGATGCTTAGAGATGAGGTCTGTGAGAGAGAGAGAGAGAGAGAGAGAGAGAGAGAGAGAGAGAGAGAGAGAGAGAGAGAGAGAGAGCGAGAGAGAGAGAGAGAGAGAGAGAGAGAGAGAGAGAGAGAGAGAGAGAGCGAGAGAGAGAGAGAGAGAGAGAGAGAGAGAGAGAGAGAGAGAGAGAGAGAGAGAGAGAGAGAAATATCACAAGAGAAGCACATGAACATAACTTCCAGGACACACACACAGGTGGCAAGCGCCTGTGTGTGTGTGTGTGTGTGTGTGTGTGTGTGTGTGTGTGTGCGCGCGCGCGCCAAGCCTTACAACTCACTATACATCTTGTAGTGTTCAGTCTCTGTACTTCATGCTACAAAAACTGTCATCATGTAATCAACCTTAGTTACCTGAAAGAACGGTAACTAGAGTCACCTAGCGTAGTCAACAACTCTAGTTGGTGAGACTGACCATGTGTGTGCTGGGGCAGTGGGACCTCTCAGAGCGGGGTTGGCTGGCAGGCTCAGATGCTGGTTTGTAAAAAGTTCTTATGTGTGTGTGTGTGTGTGGAGTCACTATTATTCTAGAGAGAGGAACTCACATTCATAACTCTAACCTTTGGCATTGTTATTCTATAACAGAGAATCCCAGCCTGTGGTCCATGGGCCACTGGAGGTTCATGAACCACTGGAGGTCCATGAACCACTGGAGGTCCATAAACCACTGGAGGTCCATGAACCACTGGAGGTCCATGAACCACTGGAGGTCCATGAACC
>NC_091292.1:62123838-62181338 GCF_038502225.1 Cherax quadricarinatus
CTCACGTAGGCTGTTATTACGTATAATCGTAGATATGTGGAGAGAACCCGCAGCCGTTACCTGTCTCCTTGGTTACACTCGTAAAACTGACTAGCCGGCTGGCCAGTACCCCGTAGTGGGTCTTTTGAAAATAGTGTCAGCTCAGCACAGACCGTGACTCAAGACGGTTGGTCGTTGAGTCAACGGACAGGTTACTGGTAACTGGTTACTGGTAACTGGTTACTACTACTGAGACTACCTGTGACCTTCCGCAGGTACTGGTGCCACCTGTGACCTTCCCAGGTACTGGTGCCACCTGTGACCTTCCCCAGGTACTGGTGCCACCTGTGACCTTCCCCAGGTACTGGTGCCACCTGTGACCTTCCCCAGGTACTGGTGCCACCTGTGACCTTCCCCAGGTACTGGTGCCACCTGTGACCTTCCCCAGGTACTGGTGCTGCATGTGGCCTTCCCCAGGTACTGGTGCCACCTGTGACCTTCCCCAGGTACTGGTGCTACCTGTGACCTTCCCCAGGTACTGGTGCTACCTGTGACCTTCCCCAGGTACTGGTGCCACCTGTGACCTTCCCCAGGTACTGGTGCTACCTGTGACCTCCCCCAGGTACTGGTGCTACCTGTGACCTTCCCCAGGTACTGGTGCCACCTGTGACCTTCCCCAGGTACTGGTGCCACCTGTGACCTTCCCCAGGTACTGGTGCCACCTGTGACCTTCCCCAGGTACTGGTGCTGCCTGTTGCCTTCCCCAGGTACTGGTGCCACCTGTGACCTTCCCCAGGTACTTGTGCTACCTGTGACCTTCCCCAGGTACTGGTGCTACCTGTGACATTCCCCAGGTACTGGTGCTACCTGTGACCTTCCCCAGGTACTGGTGCCACCTGTGATCTTCCCTAGGAACTGGTGCCACCTGTGACCTTCCCGAGGTACTGGTGCCACCTGTGACCTTCCCGAGATACTGGCGCCACCTGTGACCTTCCCGAGGTACTGGCGCCACCTGTGACCTTCCCGAGGTACTGGTGCCACCTGGGACCTTCTCGAGGTACTGGTGCCACCTGTGACCTTCCCGAGGCACTGGTGACACCTGTGACCTTCCCGAGGTATTGGTACCACCTGTGACCTTCCCCAGGTACTGGTGCCACCTGTGACCTTTCCCAGGTACTGGTGCCACCTGTGACCTTCCCGAGGCACTGGTGCCACCTGTGATCTTCCCGAGGTACTGGTGCCACCTGTAACCTTACCGAGGTATTGGTGCCACCTGTGTCCTTCCGCAGGTACTGGTGCTACCTGTGACCTTCCCCAGGTACTGGTGCCACATGTGACCTTCCCGAGGTATTGGTGCCACCTGTGACCTTCCCGAGGTACTGGTGCCACCTGTGACCTTCCCGAGGTACTGGTGCCGCCTGTGACCTTCCCGAGGTACTGGTGCCACCTGTGACCTTCCCGAGGTACTGGTGCCACCTGTGACCTTCCCGAGGTACTGGTGCCACCTGTGACCTTCCCGAGGTACTGGTGCCGCCTGTGACCTTCCCGAGGTACTGGTGCCACCTGTGAGTTTCCCGAGGTACTGGTGCCACCTGTGACCTTCCCCAGGTATTGGTGCCACCTGTGACTTTCCCAAGGTACTAGTGCCATTTGTGACCTTCCCCAGGTAATGGTGCCACCTGTGACCTTCCCCATGTATTGATGCCACCTCTGACCTTCCCCAGGTACTGATGCCACCTCTGACCTTCCCCAGGTACTGATGCCACCTCTGACCTTCCCCAGGTACTGATGCCACCTCTGACCTTCCCCAGGCACTGGTGCCACTTCAAATCATAATTGCCGCTTCTAAATTTCGCTATATTTTATTTTTACACTTTCTTTTGTTCCCTTTGTCTTTATACAAAGGAACTATGCATGCTCTCTGCCAATCCCTAGGTACCTTACCCTCTTCCATACATTTATTAAATAACAGCACCAACCACTCCAAAACTATATCCCCACCTGCTTTTAACATTTCTATCTTTATCCCATCAATCCCAGCTGCCTCACCCCTTTTCATTCTACCAACTGCCCCACGAACTTCCCCTACACCTACAACTGGCTCTTCCTCACTCCTACGAGATGTTATTCCTCCTTGCCCTATACACGATATCACAGCTTCCCTATCTTCATCAACATTTAACAGTTCCTCAAAATATTCCCTCCATCTTCCCGATATCTCTAACTCTCCATTTAATAATGCTCGTCTCCTATTTTTAACAAATAAAATCCATTTGTTCTCTAGGGTTCCTCAACTTATTAATCTCACTCCAAATTTTTTCCTATTTTCAACAAAATTTTTTGATAACATCTCACCCACTCTCTCATTTGCTCTCTGTTTACATTGTTTCACCACTCACTTAACCTCTCCTTTTCTTTCCCTATACTCCTTCCTCATTGCATCACTTCTACTTTGTAAAAACTTCTCCTCATATGCTACCTTTTTCTCCTTTACTACTCTCTTTACATCATCATTCCACCAATCGCTCCTCTTCCCTCCCGCACCCACTTTCCTGTAACCACAAACTTCTGCTGAACACTAACACTATATTCTTAAACCTACCCCATACCTCTTCGACCACATTGCCTATGCTTTCACTAGCCCATCTGTCCTCCAACAGTTGTTTATATCTTACCCTAACTGCCTCCTCCTTTAGTTTATAAATCCCTTACTTCTCTCTTACTTGCTGCTTCCGTTTTCCTTGTATCTCATCTACCTTTTACTCTCAGTGTAGCTACAACTAAGAAGTGATCTGATATATATGTGGCCCGTCCATAAACACGTACATCTTGGAGTCTACTCAACAGTCTTTTATGTACCAATATGTAGTCTAACAAACTACTGTCATTACGCCCAATATCATAACTTGGATACTTATTTATCCTCTTTTTCTTAAAATATGTGTTACTTATAACCAAACCCCTTTCTATTCAAAGTTCAGTCAAATGCTCTCTTTTTTTGTTTACACCTGGCACCCCAAACTTACCTACCACACCCTTTCTAAATGCTTCTCCTACTTTAGCATTTAGGTCCCCTACCACAATTACTCTCACTTGGTTCAAAGGTTCCTATGCATTCACTTACCATCTCCCAAAATCTCTCTCCTCTACACTCCTCTCTTCTCCAGGTTCATGCACACTTATTATGACCCACTTTTCACATCCGACCCTTATTTTAATCCACATAATCCTTGAATTTATACATTCATATTCCCTCTTCTCTCTCCATAACTGATTCTTCAACATTACTGCTACCCCTTCTTTAGTTCTAACTCTCAGGTACTCCTGACTTAATCCCATTTATTTTTCCCCACTGAAACTCGCCTACCCCTTTCAGCTTTGTTTCGCTTAGGGCCAGGACATCCAACTTCATTTCATTCATAACATTAACAATCATTTCTTTCTTATCATCCACACTACATCCACGCACGCACGCACGCACGCACGCACGCACGCACACACACACACACACACACACACACCAACCTTCTCCATCCCACAGTGATCTCTATCAAACAGTGCCAGAGTAAGTGATGGGAGGTTACCAAGTGGTGGGAGGGGAGGGGAGGGGACAGTGGTAAGGGAAGAGACGCTTGGATGGACCCACTAGGGTTCCCTGGCGCTTATTTGCATTTTCCAAACCACTGAACCTTTAAAGGAATCTGACATTCACTTATTAGTTGGGAGTTTGATGTGGCAGGCACTCAGAATTCTCGATTTTTTTATTTATGTGAAGTCTGCCGTAACTGGCGGTGAAATCTTCCGTACGTGGAGTTGAAATCTGCTGTAACTGGCGGTGAAGTCTGCCGTTGCTGGTAATGAAATCTACCGTTGCTGGCGATGAAAACTGCTGTTACTGGCCGTGAAGTCTGCCGTAACTGGCCGTGAAGTTTGCCGTAACTGGCCGTGAAGTCTGCCGTAACTGGCCGTGAAGGGAATTACCAATAGACCCCTGGTTGTCTTCAAGAAGTAGATGGACAGATACCTAAAGTCAGTGCCGGATCAGCCGGGCTGTGGTTTGTACGTTGGATTACGTGCGGCCAGCAGTAACAGCCTCGTTGATCAGGCCCTGATCCACCGGGAGGTCTGGTCATGGACCGGGCCGCGGGGGCGTTGATCCCCGGAATGCCCTGTAGGTAGACCCCAGGTAACTGGCCGTGAAGTCTGCCTTAACTCAGCGTCAAGTCACAAAGAGTGTTGTCGGGGCGGGTGGTGACGTACGGCTTATTGGAAGACAACTGTTCTCTGGTCTCAGTGTTTTCTTCCATCTTTTTCATAATTTATATTAAAATAAAATATTTACGACAATAAGCTTATACGACACACACACACACACACACACACACACACACACACACACACACACACACACACACACACACACACATACACACACACACACACACACATACACACACACATACACACACACACACACACACACACACATACACACACACACATACACACACACATACACACACACACATTCACACACACATACACACACACACACACACACACACACACACACACACATACACACACACGTATGATAACGACATACAAAGTACTGCGTGCATTAGATAAGGTGGACAGAGTCAGGATGTTCCAGAGAGGAGACACAGAAACAAGGGGTCACAATTGGAAGCTGAAGACTCAGACGAGTCACAAGGGATGTTAGGAATTATTTCTTCAGTCATAGAGTTGTCAGGAAGTGGATAGCCTAACAAATGATGCGGTGGCGGCAGGAACCATACATAACTTTAAAACGAGGTATGACAAAGCTCAGGAAGCAGAGAGAGAGAGAGGACCTAGTAGCGATCAGTGAAGAGGCGGGGCCAGAAGCTGAGTCTAGACCCCTGCAACCACAACTAGGTGAGTACAATACTCTTATCTAACTTACCTTACCTTGTGAGACCAGAGTTCAGGATCACTCCAAACATATCTTACCTGTAAATAAAAAAAAAATCCCGTGAATTTTTAATTTTAGAGCAAACAGATGTAACGAAACTACAATTATCAAACACCAATAAAACAAGGGCGGAAATTTCAACAACAAAAAAGAGAAAGTGAGTTGTGTTTAACTCTCTCTCTTTCTCTCGCTGGAATCCTGGAAGAGAAGTCAGGAGAAAGAGGTAGTTCTGTAAAGTGTTGCACATAACTTATAGTCAATAAATTTCCTTGTGGTAACCTGCAAGATGGGACAAGAGGACTTAAATTTCCTCCCAGGAACTTGGAAGACAGTTCAGGTCAAAGACGAAGAGTTCGACAATGTTTCAATGGATTTTTAAGTTCAGAGTTTTTCATGGAACCGCGTGAGATGGTGCGAGAGAGATGATGCTGTGCGAGAGATGATGGTGCGCGAGAGATGATGGTGCGCGAGAGATGATGCTGCGCGAGAGATGATGGTGCGCGAGAGATGATGGTGCGCGAGAGATGTGAACAGGATTCTCAGCTTAACTCTTAGCGTATAGATTTATGTGGAAGGCAATATTATTATTATTACATATATGGAGGAGTGTTAAACCAGTAGGAGTCAACCAGCGTACAGGTAAGGGGGAGACAAGGTCGGAGACAAGGTCGGAGACAAGGTCGGAGACAAGGTCAGATCCAAGGAAGAGAAGATAAGATCCAAATTTTTGAATCAGCAACTCTCCACCAGCTTGAAAGCGTCCTCCCTAAAAGCATTCCCAAGCTATGTGCTAATCTTCATTCTTCTTTCATCTTCCCCGTAAGATACATAACAACGCACCCCGGCGCTCTCATACTTCCCTTCTGTCAAGTTTTCACTGTGGTATTTTTCAGACTCGGTGGGATGAAAGTATGGTAATAACTTCTACGTTACGCCGCTCTATATAACTCTCCGAAGAGCCCTGAATAATGGAAAGAGAAAGAACTAATGCATATTTGCATGTTCCAGAATAATTTCCAGGTTATAACTCTTTCATAATCCTGGAAAACGAAGCTAGATGGAGAAAGCTGTATTAAGCTGATATAACTTTCTGCGCTGAGTTCATCTACACAATCCCTGCAAGATGGACACACCAAATATTAAAGTTGATAATGTTCCACTAGAGTTTCCAGGTCAGAAAAATATTTAACTTGGAAAATGGGAAAAAGTTATATGTTATATATATATATATATATATATATATATATATATATATATATATATATATATATATATATATATATATATATATATGCAAGGAATTCGCAAGAGCAGGCGAAATGTACACAAACACTGATCTCTGGCTAAAGGAGACTCGAACCTCCGAACCTTGGAACAAGGTACGCAGTGCTTTACCAATCTACCCACATTGGACCAATACCTTGGAGCCCAGCTTGCGTTAGACTTTGATCCAAGGCAGCCAGCTCTCATGGAGAAGGCTTACAGCTTTTCATCTATATATATATATATATATATATATATATATATATATATATATATATATATATATATATATATATATGCAATTCCAAGCCACGGGGGGTAAAAATCTTTAGCTCAAGTACTTTCACACTTCTCAGGGCGTCATCAGGAGCTGTGCAATGTTGCCAAGGCAGCAGCATGAGAGGTAGGGTAAGTTTTCAGAGTATGATAGTGAGAATGGTAGTGTGTAGGCACCAGCCAGACTGAGAGGCAAGCGGGATGCCAACTACACACCGGTCTTCTCACAACACCCCACCCCATATGAGGTCGAGTGGAGAGGACTTGACCTAAAGATTTCCACCCCCCTCGTGGCTTGGTCTTGCATTGTTAAGATCGCCTGACTGCGATTGTTTTGCGTATGTATGTATATATGTCGTGCTGAACAGGTAAAACTTGCGATTTTGGCTTAAATAGCAAAGCTTTTCTTGCCGAAAAAGGTAAGCGAAAATTTGTGTATGCTATAATTTCGTAAAAATCATTCTTTACCCAACGGAAAAAATATATTTCATTGTGTTTATTATTAAATTATTGTAAACTTATCAAAAATATATTTAGTTGGATTAGACTAAAAAAACTGCGCTTGATATAATAATGTTAGGTAAGTTTTCTAAGGTGCTTTTGGTACAAAATTATTAATTTTTACATTACATAAATAAGAGAAAATTTTAGAAAAGACTTAGTTTTAAATGAGTTCCTGCTAACTGAGCAATTTTAACTATTCGACACGACATATATATATATATATATATATATATATATATATATATATATATATATATATACGATTTTAAGAATTGGATTATATCGTGCCAAAAAAAATCAAATATTGCAAAATATCTTCCTGTTTATATTCTTTCGATGCAATAAAGTTTCCAGTGTTCATCTCTCCTTGAACTCATAAAGGATGGTACTAAAAACAAAGAAGAATTTCAATAGTATTCCAGTCTAACTTGCAGTTCATAGTTCTCCACCTGGAACCCTGGAAGCCGGTACAGGAGAACTAAGAAAGCTTCCAAAATAGCGCTAAAGAACTTCATAGTCATAATTCTTTCCAGGAGTCCCGGATGGTGGGGCATGGCACAGGTGAAGATTTCCACAATGCTCCAGTACTGCCTCAACCTCATAATTCTTACCCAGGGAGCCTGGAAGACGCAGCCTGGAAAAGGAAGATTTTTTTTTCGGATTATTAACCTCGCCGCGTTATTTTTCCCAGTTAACTCAAAAATGCCTTTTTTTCATTGCTGCTTTGTGGCCCTCTTCCATAGGGTGCGACCCCCAACGTTCCACTAGCTTATTGGTATCTATTTACTGCTAGCTGAATAGTATATTGAACTAGGGGCCTATTGCTTGTCACCCGAGCGCTCTATCCCTGCATTGAGAGTCACCTCTTGCGTGTGTTACGAACCATCTTCAGTACTTCACCTCAAGGAAATTCAGGACATGGGAAGGAAGGGGAAGAGGGAAAGGGATGAGGAAGATAAAACAAAATTAATCACACGGTGAAGTGACCTCCAACTTACCTGTCCTCGCTGCACTTGATGTGACTTTCCACTTACCTGTCTTCGCTGCACATGAAGCGACCTCCCACCTGTCTTCACTGCACAAAGTGACCTCCCACCTACCTTACTTCACTGCACATGATGTGACCTCCCACTTACCTGTCATCACTGCACATGAAGTGACTTCCCACCTACCTGTCTTCACTGTTCATGACGTTACCTCCCACCTACCTGTCTTCACTGCACATGACGTGACCTCCCACCTACCTGTCTTCACTGCACATGACGTGACCTCCCACCTACCTGTCTTCACTGCACACGCCGTGACCTCCCACCTACCTGTCTTCACTGCACATGACGTGACCTCCAACTTACCTGTCTTCACTGCACATGACGTGACCTCCCACCTACCTGTCTTCACTGCACATGACGTGATCTCCCACCTACCTGTCTTCACTGCACATGACGTGACCTCCCACCTACCTGTCTTCACTGCACATGACGTGACCTCCCACTTACCTGTCTTCACTGCACATGACGTGACCTCCCACTTACCTGTCTTCACTACACATCACATGACCTCTTGTTGCCCCAGAAACTACTCTTAGGAGCTTTAGTAAAGAGTAACTCAACTCTTCTACCTCATGGATGGCTAAAAGAGGAGACAAGAGACTAAGACAGATCTCTTGAATCAACAGTGAGTGATTCAATAGTGAGTAACCACCTCGTAAGTCTTTCCTCACCGGAACGTCAGGAGACGAGGCAAGAATGATTGCTCTCCCAGTTTTCCAGTCCAGTTTGAGATTCGTGACTCTCAAGGAAAGGTGGGATCTGAGCCAGCGTAGCGCTCCACTGACTGGGGTAGATTTATTGATACTACAGCGGGTGTTGTGTTCTGTTAATTGAAACACACACACACACACACACACACACACACACACACACACACACACACACACACAGTCATAGAGTCGTCAGGAAGTGGAATAGCCTAGCAAGTGAAGTAGTGGAGGCAGGAACCATACATAGTTTTAAGAAGAGGTATGACAAAGCTAAGGAAGCAGAGAGGGAGAGGACCTAGTAGCGATCAGTGAAGAGGCGGGGCCAGGAGCTGAGTCTCGACCCCTGCAACCACAATTAGGTGAGCAAATAGGTGAGCATACACACACACACACACACACACAGGGAATTGTCCTACGAAGGTTAAGGGAAATCGGCCTGACGACACTGGAGGACAGGAGGGTCAGGGGAGATATGATAACGACATATAAAATACTGCGCGGAATAGACAAGGTGAACAAAGACAGGATGTTCCAGAGATGGGACACAGAAACAAGGGGTCACAATTGGAAGTTGAAGATTCAGACGAGTCAAAGGGATGTTAGGAAGTATTTCTTCAGTCATAGAGTAGTCAGGCAGTGGAACAGCCTAGAAAGTGACGTAGTGGAGGCGGGAACCATACATAATTTTAAGACGAGGTTTGATAAAGCTCATGGAACAGGGAGAGGACCCAGTAACAACTAGTGAAGAGGCGGGGCCAGGAGCTATGAAACGACCCCTGTAACCACAAATTGGTGAGTACACACACACAAACACACACACTCCCACATATACAGACTCACACATACACTCCCCCCCTGCCCTCTCCCCCGACAATCTCTCACTCCTTCCCCTGATCCCCCCCTCTCTCTTTCTCCCTCCTCCCCACCTCTCCCTCTTTCCCCCTCTCTCACTCCCATTCTCCACCCTTGCTTCTCCCTACTCCTCACTCCCCATATTTCCCCCCTCAATCCCCCTCCCCACTCTCCCATTTAGCCACAGTTAGCTACAGTTCCTCCTCTACCTCTCCCGCCCCCCCACACTCGGACAAACGCACCACAAACCTAACACACAGAATTACGTAAATTTTCCATTTTGAGGCAATCAAAACAAAAAAAAAAATGGGTTGCCAGAGAGCAGGAAGGAAAACCAAGGGACAGGAGGATGAATCTGCAAAGGAAGATTGGGCAGTAGAGCTCATGAAAAGGGAACATGAATGGGGAAAGAAACTAGAAGAACTTAGCATGAGAATGGAAGAGAGGATAGATATGGAAAGCAAGAAGTGGGAGATGCAAGTCATAGCAGCAGAGGCTAGGATACAGAGATTAGAAGAGGAACTGAAAAATCTGAAACAGCCTAAGGAACTAAAGAACAATTTGGGAATGACATCAGAGACTGCTACCTCAGTCACAAACAAGGGGACTGTAGTAAATGAAAAAGCTAAGCTATATGTAGAAGCCCTAACAGACCACAGCAAAGCCCAGGGAAAGCTAAGAAGGGAAAATGATAGGCCACTGAGCCCAAGTACAACAGATAGTGAAACTGAAGAAAGGAAAGCTGCAATGGAGGAAATTAAATTGAATCAGTGGATACATAAGGATATGCAGTGGGAAAATGAAAGGGAGAGGTCAGTCTTTGTGTATGGGCTCCAGGAAGTTGAAGGGGAAACTTATGAAGCAAGAAAACAAGTGGAAAAAATGCAATTGAAAGCATCATAAAAGCAATAGGAGAAGATGACATGACCCAGCTAGAAAATTTTCGGAGATTAGGGGGGTTTGCAAGAAGAAGAACCCGGCCAGTGAAGTGACTCTCAAGGCAGAATCGACTCGGAACAGGATCCTGCAAGAGAAAGCAAGGTTAAGGGACATGCCAGCATACTGGAAGGTGTATCTCGACCATGACAGAACACAAGAAGGAAGGCAGAAACAGAGAGATGGTACAAAGGCAAAAGGAGGAAAGAGAGGAGAAGATGGAGATGGAGATGGACAGGAGAACTCAGACTCAGGAGGAAGATCAATTACAGCCTCCCTCACAACTACCTACACTTGCCCCTCAACCAGGACAACCCCAGTGCAACCAAACATTCTAACCAAAAACATCCATGCCATATCCAAATCCCCCACCCACCTCATTACAAACTCCACCCCCACAGCAACCACCCATAGTTCCTTATCAGGTTTCCCACTTCCCCAACCCCATTGTACCCCCCAGACCACAGTCTTAGAAAAGAAGTTGAAGGTATGGTATACAAATGCAAATGTAATAACAAATAAGTGTGAGGAGTGGCATGAAAGAATCAAGGAGACATCCCCAGACAAAACAGAACTCACATAAATGAAACTCACCAGGATGATAACAGATGCAGTCTTTCCACCTGGATATCAAATCCTCAGGAAAGACAGAGGGATGAGAGGGGGAGGAGGAGTTGCACTGCTCATTAAAAACCAGTGGGAGTTTGAGAAAATGGAAGGAATGGATGGCACGGGCGAAAGGGACTACTTAGTCCCTTGGAGCAGGGAGAGAGGACCTAGTAGCAATCAGTGAAGAGGCGGGGCCAGGAGCTATGAATCGACCCTTGCAACCATAAAGAGGTGAGCACAAATAGGTAAGTACACACACAAGCAGCTTAAGTAATTTCATTATTATTGTGGAGAAATTTTCTCCAGGAGGGGGGTATCAGCCCCCTTCAGCCCTTTCAGCCCTGAGGGGCCACTCAGAAGGGGCGAGCGTCTTGTTTACTGCTAGAGTGAGTAATTGATCACAGATGCTATGCCACGTAGTCAAGTGACCTCTGCTCCTTGCAGGGGTGTTACAACGTGTATTTTTATAAGAGACAGTACATCTCTTACTTAGCAGGACAATTAAGGAAAATCCTGCTCCCACTTTATTACCATAGTAAAAATAGTGTACATTGTTGTCTACGCTTAAGACAGCAAGAAACAAACATTCTGCTTTGCTTCATCGAGGAGGTGACAAGGATGCAAGGTACTAGGTCAGCGTTTTTTTTTGTGCTGGGGGCAGTGACAGCATGGAGCACTGTGGCGTCTGGGAGATTACTTTTGACTCTAGAGAGAGTCACACTGACGCCAGGATAACCAGCAAAGGACACTGATCTGTGCATTAGTGTGAATAAAGTGTCTCACAAAACACAATAAACTCTTAAGAGAAGTGTGATCAGCTTCTCTTGTGATACATTGTGAACAATAAAGACAAATCTTGTGGAACATAGTGTACCAGTGTGCGTTTCCTAGACAATGGAAGACGTGGACATCCAAAGACACTTCAGCTTCTATCAAGTCACCGATACCTGTCGAAGGTGTTGAGAACACCATAGCTCACGTTACAAAGAGCAAGGTATGTTACGAATTTCTTGTAGATCGGGGGATTGCGCAATTCTTGAGTCACAAGGAGTTTGTAATCAACCTATAATCGGCAGTAAGGTGTGGACTTTTGAGTCCAAACAAGTAAGTATTCGTCAGCCATCATCGAATGAAATATGCTGACATAACACCCCCTAGGGGTAATTTATACTTACAAATTGTATCTCTTGACAGCCCACTGTTGTGATGGTTTCGACAGCTTCTAGACCTCGTCTGCAGGGGCGGCTGTGTAGACGATTTGCTGTCATTTATCAGCTAAGTGTTCATTATATATATATATAATAAACACAGCAGGTAAGGCCAAATTCTCAACAGAATTTTGGTCGTGCTCGAACCGGATAAAGACCACACTGTGGTCCAAATATGTTGTACTACAGTGTACAAATAACCTATGAGCCAAGGTCCTTCGAAAAAAGCTGTAAAACTAGTGTTTTTCAATATAAATCAGTATAAATGAGTCCCTCCAGAATCAATCACAGAGAATGGGCAGCCAAAAGAAAACGGGCGCTCACCCAGCGTTCACCCAACGAAAACGGGAGCTGGGTGACTCACCCAACAAGAAGACGGGGGATGGAATCCTGCACCCTCCATCAACTGCTCCAATCTGGAGAAATCGCTGATTAATACAACACCACCAAGTGATGTTGTTTGTCTGAGTGTATATATACACATAGTGTTTATAATGTTTATAGACAGAAATTAAGAGACAAGATTGTGTTAAAGTTTGTTTCTTATAGATTTACCTGTTATATTAAAGGAACTTATATATAAAGTGTAAGCTTTCAAATATATATTAACAGTGAAATTTATATATGTGTAAGTAATATTCACGTGTGATTACAGTTATACAGTGACATTTATAGTGTATAGTGAATGAAGTGTATAACATCGTTATTTACGATTAATCATCGTGGGCAGGCTGACACAGCAAACTCGAGCCGTAAACATCAGCCACATGTACGGTGTACCCTTCATGGTCATTAACCCTGAGGTTAAGCTTAGTGGGTCAGTAGTGTCTGACTCGATTATTGCTGACTTAAGCATAACAAAAACTCAGCTGTCTATAGCAGTACAGTGTTTTTTAAACACTCTAAGTGTGGTGCTAGAATTTTCAGTATACCATTAAAATGGCTTGTTTGAAAACTCAGTTTCAGTCTTTACAGACTAAGATTACACAATTAGAAAATCTAATTTCAGTCTGTCTAGGATTAACTCAAGATACAAACATAGATTTTGATGATCTTGAGGTCAAGTTTGAATTATTTACACAACGTCTGGAAATAATTAATTCAGACTATACACATTATGAAAATAAATTTCTTGAATCAGATCCATCTGAAGATGAAATTAAAAATGTTTTGGATACTTTTAGTGATCAACAATTAAGGTGGACAGGAGTACAGGCTATCTGCCGTAAAACTCTGTCACAGAGACCTACTGTAACTAGTGGTCAAACACCTGTTACACCTGTAACAACAAGTGTCCCATTACCAAGCTTACCTACATTGTCATTACCTATTTTCCAAGGTCATAATTATGAAGAATTCATTAGTGGTTTTCAATCCATAGTAAATTCACGAACTGACATAGATGAGATTGCTAAGTTCAATTATCTTAAATGTCTTGTGAAGGGAGAACCCTATGAACTGATTAAGTCATTTCCGGTGGTTAAAGGTAATTATCAAATAGCCTTACGTGTCTTAGCAGACAATTACTTCGATGCTGACAAGGCTAGAGTTAGACATGCAGTCTTAATATCAAGCTTGAAGCCACCCAAACATTGTTATTCAGACTTACAAGCATTTAGAATTACATTAGACAATAGTCTCAGATCTCTAGATGCTAAATATGACCTAAGACAATGTGATTGGTTTATCAGTGGTATTGTACAAGATAAGTTGTCACCACAAACTATTGAACGATTAAATATTATGTTCAATAAACGCTATTTCACTTGTGAAGAAATTAGCAATGGTTTACAAACAATAGTTTCATGCATGCAAGCAACGAGACAAGATGAAAAATCCACAAATCCAGTGGATAACAAACCTTCAACTCAGTATAAAAAGAGTATACCTACTCCCACTAAACCACAGAATGGGAAATCCCATATAGGCATTTATCAAGCTGTGAATACAATAGACAGTAAACAGACTGTTATACATAAACGTACTCCAAAATGTGTACTTTGTGATGGAACACATTGGGCACAGTATTGTAGTCAATACACATCAATGGAGGCACGTAAACAACGTGTTCATCAGCTGAAAAGATGCATCAAGTGTTTAGGTGAACACAAGGGAGGAAAATGCTCACTGAAGAAGTGTTTTAAATGCAAGGGTATGCATCATACAGCATTATGCCCAAATACTTTTGCTGAACAGCAGCAGACTTCCACAGAATCAGGAAGTCAACAAGCAACAGCATTAAATGTGAGAGATAAGTTTAAGGCAACTGCTCTCCCGATAGCTCGAGTTGAGTTATCTAATAAATTACACAAAACCAATGTGCTAACACTATTTGATCAAGGCTCACAAAGGTCCTTCATAAAAAGATCAGTGTTGCAGAAACTGAATAAACAACCCTATGCCAAAATACAGTTAGATATAGCTGGTTTTTTCCACAATTCTGGTAAACAGACATATGACCTAGCCAGAATCACTGTTGGTCTAGGAAACAGGGAAAAGACAGTAGAAGCTGTGGTAGTAGATGATTTGCCTAAGTCTGTGCAGATCCAGGGATTAAAAGAAACAGTTGCAGCACTGAAAGCAGCTAAGGTCAAGTTAGCCTGTCCTGACATACAGACGGACACAATTAGTCCAATTGATTTAATCATTGGAAGTGATTATTATCACTGTTTTGTGCAAAATATAGTAAGTAAACATGATGTTCACTTGCTGAAAACAGCAGGAGGCCACATGATATGTGGTCCCATTCCCTCTCAAAGTGGGAAAGAAGCTGATATTGATTCAGTGGAAAATGTATTAGTTACGAGAATAACCGCTGATCATGTACCACAGCAAAAATTATCATTACTGGAAGAAATGAATGAACCAGTTGATAAGTTGTGGGATTTAGATGCGATAGGTATTGATGTAAATAAACCAAGCCCACAAGAGTCTCAGACTTATAACCAATATTTGGACACTGTCAAATATAAAGATGGACAGTATTGGGTTAGGTTACCATGGAAATTAAATCCACCACATCTGCCTAGCAATTATCGCATGGCTTTCGGACAGATGAAAGCACAAATACATGAGCTCAGGAAGAATCCAGAGTTACTGACTGTCTATGATAATATCATACAAGAACAGTTGGACAATAAATTCATTGAGGAAATAGTCGAAGATAAGTTGAAGACAAACGCTCATTATCTCCCGCACCATGGAGTCAGAAAAGATTCTGAAACCACTCCACTACGTGTTGTATATAATTGCAGCGCACGTGCAAATAAAGATGTAGCAAGTCTTAATGACTGTCTGATGACCGGACCCTCACTAACTGAGAAGCTTGGAGACGTGCTTATGAAATTTCGCACAAACCCATATGCCTACACGGCTGATATTTCCAAGGCTTTCTTAAGAGTAGGACTACAAGAAATAGATAGAGATTATACTCGATTCTTGTGGCCTGAAAATCCACATGATCCTCAAAGTCCTGTGAAAACTTATCGTTTCAAATCAGTATTATTTGGTGCAACATCCTCTCCATTCTTACTAGAAGCTACTCTAAATACACATTTGAAGAAATCTGAAAGTACCTTCAAAGAAGTCTTAAAGAAAAGTTTCTATGTGGACAATCTTCAAGGTACTGTGAATAAAGAGGAGGATTTGAAATCCTTATACAGAGAAGCTAACAAGGAGATGAAAGAAGCAAATATGCCTCTAAGGATGTGGAATACAAATTCAAAGCAATTAAGGGAACTTATCAAAGAAGATTTCCCTGAAACTGAAATTCCTGATTGCAACAATATGCTGGGACTTAATTGGAACACAAAGGAAGATACTTTGAGTCTCAAAAGGATAAACAATAAATCATGCAGTACACTCACTAAACGTAGTTTACTGTCAGAGGTATCACAATGTTTTGATCCTCTAGGACTCGTCTCACCAATTACCATAAAGGGTAAAATGCTTATGCAAGATGCATGGAAACTCAAAATTGGATGGGATGAGAACTTGCCTCTAGAAATGAGTCAAGCATGGGATGAAATATCCAGGGAGTTTAAACAACTTCATCAAATTAAATTTCCCAGACCAATAGGTCAAGAGGGAAACAAGTACACATTACATGTGTTCTGTGATGCGTCAATCAGAGGTTATGGCGCTGTAGCTTACATGAGTAATGCTGAAAGAAGTACACTAATTACTTCAAAGGCCAGGGTAGCACCATTGAAGGTCAGAACAGTACACAATTGGAACTGACAGCACTCTATGTAGGTACAAAATTAGCTGTCTATCTCAACAAAGTACTTGATCATCTCACTATTGAGAAAACCGTGATCTGGAGTGATAATGAAGCAGTTCTCCAGTGGTTAAGAAATAATAAGAGTAAGCTGGTCTATGTACAGAACAGAGTAGCAGAAATAAAAGAGATGCAGAGAGATTATCTCTTTCTCCACGTCTCTACCCAAGAGAATCCAGCTGACATGTTGTCACGTGGTGTCCCACTCAAGAAATTTGTGGATAATAAATTATGGCTCCACGGACCGAACTGGCTCTCTAATGAAAATAACTGGCCTCAGCAAAAAGCTCACATTATGCCAGAAGAAACAGTCTGCTTGAACACAGCAGAAATAAGTTGTGTAAATACTGCAGACACAACAGAAATAGTCATTGATGGATCTAATTACTCATCTTTGGGTAAACTCTTAAGAGTTACAGCTCTTGTCTTTAAATTCATTAAAGGAATAAAACCTGATTATGAATGTCTTGAACCCATTAAATACTGGGTGAAACTAATACAGAAAGATGTTTTCTCTACAGAATATAAATTTCTAGAAACACAAGATAAATCCCCAAAGAAACCTGTCATGATTAATTCTTTAGGACTTTATCTCGACTCAGAAAAGATAATAAGATGTCGAGGAAGAATTCATAATTCTTCACTACCTAAAGAAGCCATACATCCAATATTGATCCCCAAGAATCATTGGCTGACAAAACTGATTGTGCAAAACGCCCACAGTAACGTGTTACATGGTGGGGTAGCTGACACACTTTGTCATATACGACAATCCTACTGGATACCTCAAGGTCGACAAGTGTGAAAAAACAAATAAAGGACTGTATTACTTGTCGTCACTACGATATGCGAGTATGTCAGTATCCAGGTCCACCTCCATATCCCTCTGAAAGAGTTTGTCATATCACT
Organism: Cherax quadricarinatus; assembly: GCF_038502225.1. NCBI lineage: Eukaryota > Metazoa > Arthropoda > Malacostraca > Decapoda > Parastacidae > Cherax > Cherax quadricarinatus. Next base: position 62,141,367 of record NC_091292.1, read on the forward strand.
CCATTTGAGGTGACAGGTGTAGATTACACTGGACCAATAATTTTAACAAAAACAGTTGACAAAGTTCCCATCAAGGTGTACATCTGTTTGTTCACTTGTGCTACGACTAGAGTAGTACATCTAGAAGTAGCCACTGACATGTCTGCTGAAACCTTTATCAAATTATTCAGAAGGTTTGCAGCCAGAAGGGCATGTCCCAGACTGATGATTTCAGATAATGCAACGAACTTTGTTGCTGGTGCTGCTTATATAAGCAAGATCTTTGATCAACCAGAAGTACAACAGATGCTGAATCAACGCAGATGTCGTTGGAGATACATTCCTCCTAAATCTCCATGGCACGGCGGATTTTATGAAAGAATGATCGGCATTGTAAAGCGTTGTTTAAGGAAGACTCTTCATCGTCAGAGAATAGACTTAGAAGAATTCCGTACAGTTGTGACTGAAATAGAAAATAGAGTCAACAACAGACCTCTAACTTATGTTACCGATGATCTGGACAATTTAGAAGTGTTAAGTCCATCTCATTTACTCCATGGCAGAAGGGTCGAACCTGTTCCTCCCATGAATGATAAAGAAATCATAGAGGATCCTACTTATTTCGAACCTGAGCAACTCAGACGTAAATTCAAACACCTTAATAAAGTGATTGAACGTTGGGAGAAAATTTGGCGAGAAGACTATCTCACCTCATTGAGAGAACACTTCTATGGAGCTGGTGTTCCTGAAAATCATAAGTCCTTAAGACCTGGTGACATAGTGATTATCGACAATGATGGTCCGAGGTCCCAATGGCCACTTGGAAAAATTGTGACCATATATCCTGATGCAAATGGAATCACCAGGACAGTTGATGTTTTGAGCAAAGGTGTAGTGAATAAGCGGACAATAAATAAACTAGTGCCGTTAGAATTACACAGTGTTGAAAACAAAATTAGTGATTCTCCAGAAACCGCACAGACTAAAGCTGTTCAGAAAAGACAAGCAGCAGTGATGGCGAGTGAGAAAATCAAATTAATGTTAAGTGATGAATAGTTCACCTGCAGCGAACCTCCGCCGCCCCCCAGTGTGGAGAAATTTTCTCCAGGAGGGGGGTATCAGCCCCCTTCAGCCCCCTTCAGCCCTTTCAGCCCTGAGGGGCCACTCAGAAGGGGCGAGCGTCTTGTTTACTGCTAGAGTGAGTAATTGATCACAGATGCTATGCCACGTAATCAAGTGACCTCTGCTCCTTGCAGGGGTGTTACAACGTGTATTTTTATAAGAGACAGTACATCTCTTACTTAGCAGGACAATTAAGGAAAATCCTGCTCCCACTTTATTACCATAGTAAAAATAGTGTACATTGTTGTCTACGCTTAAGCAAGCAAGAAACAAACATTCTGCTTTGCTTCATCGAGGAGGTGACAAGGATGCAAGGTACTAGGTCAGCGTTTTTTTTTTTTGTGCTGGGGGCAGTGACGGCATGGAGCACTGTGGCGTCTGGCAGATTACTTTTGACTCTAGAGAGAGTCACACTGACGCCAGGATAACCAGCAAAGGACACTGATCTGTGCGTTAGTGTGAATAAAGTGTCTCACAAAACACAATAAACTCTTAAGAGAAGTGTGATCAGCTTCTCTTGTGATACATTGTGAACAATAAAGACAAATCTTGTGGAACATAGTGTACCAGTGTGCGTTTCCTAGACAATGGAAGACGTGGACATCCAAAGACACTTCAGCTTCTATCAAGTCACCGATACCTGTCGAAGGTGTTGAGAACACCATAGCTCACGTTACAAAGAGCAAGGTATGTTACGAATTTCTTGTAGATCGGGGGATTGCGCAATTCTTGAGTCACAAGGAGTTTGTAATCAACCTATAATCGGCAGTAAGGTGTGGACTTTTGAGTCCAAACAAGTAAGTATTCGTCAGCCATCATCGAATGAAATATGCTGACATAACACCCCCTAGGGGTAATTTATACTTACAAATTGTATCTCTTGACAGCCCACTGTTGTGATGGTTTCGACAGCTTCTAGACCTCGTCTGCAGGGGCGGCTGTGTAGACGATTTGCTGTCATTTATCAGCTAAGTGTTCATTATATATATATATAATAAACACAGCAGGTAAGGCCAAATTCTCAACAATTATTATTATAATTATTTTCACGAAAAAAACGCTAAGCATAAGAACATAAGAATGGAGGAAGAGTACGGCAGGACTTACTGGTCCACACTAGGCAGGTTTTTCTCAAATCTACAGCTCTTTACTGAAATATTCGTTCACCTTGTTCAGATTTGTAGAGTGACTCATGTCAACAGTGACTTCAATACTAGGGTGACGTCGTCGTCTTCGATGTTATATACAGGACCAATGTTCTCAAGGCTCACCCTCCACTAGACAACTTCTGCAACAGTCAGATGTTATACCACAAGACGGGCAACCATCAACAACTGTTAACCTGTGGTTAAACAACTGTTAACTGGTGTAAACAACTGTTAACTGGTGTAAGCAACTGTTAACTGGTGGTGTGACTGTATAGTACATGTGCTTAAAAAGTGGTTAAGTGTGGGTTATGACTGTTGCAATGTGTAAGTGTAGTAGACAGTAGCTGCCACCTGTACTCACCTAATGCTCACCTATTTGTGGTTGCAGGGGTTGAGACTCAGCTCTTGGCCCCGCCTCCTCACTGATCGCTACTAGGTCCTCTCTCTGCTTCCTGACCTTTGTCATACCTCGTCTTAAAGTTATATGATTAACAGCCCAGGTGTGTGAGAAAACGTTGACCCCAGAAAGTGGAGGTGAGAGGGATGGGGGCGATCGATCTCTGATTGACAGATCGATCACCTCTCCTCAACTCTTGGGACAGAAGGCTTCCACTTTTTTTTTTCTTTTTTTTTGCATTTAGTATTATCTCTCTCTCTCTCTCTCACACACACACACACACACACACATTTAGCATTAAGAATCACAGCTGAACGAAAAACCACCCATTCCCTGCCCACCTCTTCCCCGCCCGTTCCGTGCCAACCCACCACCCATTCCCTGCCCACCCACTACCAGTTCTCTTCACCCATTCCACTCAGTCTTCCTAAGCACTGCCTTCACTGCAGGTCAACACAGTGCCTCTCAGGAGGAAACGAGGGAGAAAAGGGGGAGAGTAGCGAAACAAGGGAAGGAGGGAGGGAGGGAGGAAAGAGAAAGATGGCGAGGAGAAGGGACAGAGGAAAACAGGGAGAGAGGAACACAAGGAGGGAGAAACGAAGGGAAAGAAGAATTCTGTCATCCTTAAAAGAGAGAGGTAGACGAGGAAGAAAAGGACTAAAACGGGAGGAATAGGAATTAAAGAAGGAACGAAGAAATTAAAAGATAAAGAAGGAGGAGGTGGAGGTGGAGGAGGAGGAGGAGGAGGAGGAGGAGGAGGAGGAGGAGGAGGAGCAGGAGGAGGAGGAGGAGGGAGCTACAATGATTATCTCCCTCACCATCAGGGAAAAAAGCCATGGAGTCCTGAATGCTGGCACGCCATCTGATTGGCTGTCATGGAGGTATTTCTGAGTGATGATTGCTTGCAGGGCCAACGTTTCCGCGAGCTGACTGGCTGTCAGGAAGCAGTTTCAAAGATCTGATGGGCCGGTGAGAGAGACATGAGTGGCTCCCTGGGAGATGTGAGCAAGGTCTGATTGCTCAATGTGATTGAGTGTTGTAACGTCAGTCTCTGATGGGCGAGCTGGGCACGGGTCGTTTACTGATGGAGAAGTGGGGGAAGGGGAGGAGGGAAAATTTAGGAGGAGAGGGGAAGAAGAAGAGGAGGAGGAGGATAAGAAAGAGGGGAGAGGGAGAGAAAGATCGACCAAAAAGACAGCTAAGGATCTGTAAGAATTTTGGGTTACTGGTAAATTGTATTGTGGGTTACTTGTGAACCGTTGCAGCAACGGTATTGTGGGTTACTTGTGAACCGTTGCAGCAACGGTATTGTGGGTTACTTGTGAACCGTTGCAGCAACGGTATTGTGGGTTACTTGTGAACCGTTGCAGCAACGGTATTGTGGGTTACTTGTGAACCGTTGCAGCAACGGTATTGTGGGTTACTTGTGAACCGTTGCAGCAACGGTATTGTGGGTTACTTGTGAACCGTTGCAGCAACGGTATTGTGGGTTACTTCTGAACCGTTGCAGCGACGGTATTGTGGGTTACTTGTGAACCGTTTCAGCAACGGTATTGTGGGTAACTTGTGAACCGTTGCAGCAACGGTATTGTGGGTTACTTGTGAACCGTTGCAGCAACGGTATTGTGGGATACTTGTGAACCGTTGCAGCAACGGTATTGTGGGTTACTTGTGAACCGTTTCAGCAACGGTATTGTGGGTAACTTGTGAACCGTTGCAGCAACGGTATTGTGGGTTACTTGTGAACCGTTGTAGCAACGGTATTGTGGGTAACTTGTAAACCGTTGCAGCAACGGTATTGTGGGTTACTTGTGAACCGTTGCAGCAACTGTATTGTGGGTTACTTGTGAACCGTTGTAGCAACGGTATTGTGGGTAACTTGTGAACCGTTGCAGCAACGGTATTGTGGGTAACTTGTGAACCGTTGCAGCAACGGTATTGTGGGTTACTTGTGAACCGTTGCAGCAACGGTATTGTGGGTTACTTGTGAACCGTTGCAGCAACGGTAATATGGGTTACTTGTGAACCGTTGCAGCAACGGTATTGTGGGTTACTTGTGAACCGTTGCAGCAACGGTATTGTGGGTTACTTGTGAGCCGTTCCAGCAACGGTATTGTGGGTTACTAGTGAACCGTTCCAGCAACGGTATTGTGGGTTACTTGTGAACCGTTGCAGCAACGGTATTGTGGGTAACTTGTGAACCGTTGCAGCAACGGTATTGTGGGTTACTTGTGAGCCGTTCCAGCAACGGTATTGTGGGTTACTTGTGAGCCGTTGCAGCAACGGTATTGTGGGTTACTTGTGAAACGTTGCAGCAACGGTATTATGGGTCACTTGTGAACCGTTGTAGCAACGGTATTGTGGGTTACTTGTGAACCGTTGTAGCACCGGTATTGTGGGTTACTTGTGAACCGTTGTAGCAACGGTATTGTGGGTTACTTGTGAACCGTTCCAGCAACGGTATTGTGGGTTACTTGTGAACCGTTGTAGCAACGGTATTGTGGGTTACTTGTAAACCGTTGCAGCAACGGTATTGTGGGTTACTTGTGAACCGTTGTAGCAACGGTATTGTGGGTTAATTGTGAACCGTTAGAGCAACGGTATTGTGGGTCACTTGTGAACCGTTGTAGCAACGGTATTGTGGGTTACTCGTGAACCGTTGCAGCAACGGTATTGTGGGTTACTTGTGAACCGTTGCAGCAACGGTATTGTGGGTTACTTGTGAACCGTTACAGCAGCGGTATTGTGGGTCACTTGTGAACCGTTGTAGCAACGGTATTGTGGGTTACTTGTGAACCGTTACAGCAACGGTATTGTGGGTTACTTGTGAACCGTTGCAGCAACGGTATTGTGGGTTACTTGTGAACCGTTACAGCAACGGTATTGTGGGTTACTTGTGAACCGTTACAGCAACGGTATTGTGGGTTACTTGTGAACCGTTACAGCAACGGTATTGTGGGTTACTTGTGAACCGTTACTGCAACGGTATTGTGAGTTACTTGTGAACCGTTGCAGCAACGGTAATGTGGGTTACTTGTGAACCATTGTAGCAACGGTATTGTGGGTTACTTGTGAACCATTGTAGCAACGGTATTGTGGGTTACTTGTGAATCGTTGCAGCAACGGTATTGTGAGATACTTGCGAACCGTTGCAGCAACGGTATTGTGGGTTACTTGTGAACCGTTAGAGCAACGGTATTGTGGGTCACTTGTGAACCGTTAGATCAACGGTATTGTGGGTCACTTGTGAACCGTTGTAGCAACGGTATTGTGGGTTACTTGTGAACCGTTGCAGCAACGGTATTGTGGGTTACTTGTGAACCGTTGCAGCAACGGCATTGTGGGTTACTTGTGAACAGTTACAGCAACGGCATTGTGGGTCACTTGTGAACCGTTGTAGCAACGGTATTGTGGGTTACTTGTGAATCGTTGTAGCAACGGTATTGTGGGTTACTTGTGAATCGTTGTAGCAACGGTATTGTGGGTTTCTTGTGAACCGTTGCAGCAACGGTATTGTGGGTTACTTGTGAACCGTTGCAGCAACGGTATTGTGGGTTACTTGTGAACCGTTACAGCAACAGTATTGTGGGTCACTTGTGAACCGTTGTAGCAACGGTATTGTGGGTTACTTGTGAACCGTTGTAGCAACGGTATTGTGGGTTACTTGTGAACCGTTGCAGCAACGGTGTTGTGGGTTACTTGTGAACCGTTACAGCAACGGTATTGTGGGTTACTTGTGAACCGTTACTGCAACGGTAATGTGGGTAACTTGTGAACCGTTGCAGCAACGGTATTGTGGGTTACTTGTGAACCGTTTCAGCAACGGTATTGTGGGTAACTTGTGAACCGTTGCAGCAACGGTATTGTGGGTTACTTGTGAACCGTTGCAGCAACGGTATTGTGGGATACTTGTGAACCGTTGCAGCAACGGTATTGTGGGTTACTTGTGAACCGTTTCAGCAACGGTATTGTGGGTAACTTGTGAACCGTTGCAGCAACGGTATTGTGGGTTACTTGTGAACCGTTGCAGCAACGGTATTGTGGGATACTTGTGAACCGTTGCAGCAACGGTATTGTGGGTTACTTGTGAACCGTTTCAGCAACGGTATTGTGGGTAACTTGTGAACCGTTGAAGCAACGGTATTGTGGGTTACTTGTGAACCGTTGTAGCAACGGTATTGTGGGTAACTTGTAAACCGTTGCAGCAACGGTATTGTGGGTTACTTGTGAACCGTTGCAGCAACTGTATTGTGGGTTACTTGTGAACCGTTGTAGCAACGGTATTGTGGGTAACTTGTGAACCGTTGCAGCAACGGTATTGTGGGTAACTTGTGAACCGTTGCAGCAACGGTATTGTGGGTTACTTGTGAACCGTTGCAGCAACGGTATTGTGGGTTACTTGTGAACCGTTGCAGCAACGGTAATATGGGTTACTTGTGAACCGTTGCAGCAACGGTATTGTGGGTTACTTGTGAACCGTTGCAGCAACGGTATTGTGGGTTACTTGTGAGCCGTTCCAGCAACGGTATTGTGGGTTACTAGTGAACCGTTCCAGCAACGGTATTGTGGGTTACTTGTGAACCGTTGCAGCAACGGTATTGTGGGTAACTTGTGAACCGTTGCAGCAACGGTATTGTGGGTTACTTGTGAGCCGTTCCAGCAACGGTATTGTGGGTTACTTGTGAGCCGTTGCAGCAACGGTATTGTGGGTTACTTGTGAAACGTTGCAGCAACGGTATTATGGGTCACTTGTGAACCGTTGTAGCAACGGTATTGTGGGTTACTTGTGAACCGTTGTAGCACCGGTATTGTGGGTTACTTGTGAACCGTTGTAGCAACGGTATTGTGGGTTACTTGTGAACCGTTCCAGCAACGGTATTGTGGGTTACTTGTGAACCGTTGTAGCAACGGTATTGTGGGTTACTTGTAAACCGTTGCAGCAACGGTATTGTGGGTTACTTGTGAACCGTTGTAGCAACGGTATTGTGGGTTAATTGTGAACCGTTAGAGCAACGGTATTGTGGGTCACTTGTGAACCGTTGTAGCAACGGTATTGTGGGTTACTCGTGAACCGTTGCAGCAACGGTATTGTGGGTTACTTGTGAACCGTTGCAGCAACGGTATTGTGGGTTACTTGTGAACCGTTACAGCAGCGGTATTGTGGGTCACTTGTGAACCGTTGTAGCAACGGTATTGTGGGTTACTTGTGAACCGTTACAGCAACGGTATTGTGGGTTACTTGTGAACCGTTGCAGCAACGGTATTGTGGGTTACTTGTGAACCGTTACAGCAACGGTATTGTGGGTTACTTGTGAACCGTTACAGCAACGGTATTGTGGGTTACTTGTGAACCGTTACAGCAACGGTATTGTGGGTTACTTGTGAACCGTTACTGCAACGGTATTGTGGGTTACTTGTGAACCGTTGCAGCAACGGTAATGTGGGTTACTTGTGAACCATTGTAGCAACGGTATTGTGGGTTACTTGTGAACCATTGTAGCAACGGTATTGTGGGTTACTTGTGAATCGTTGCAGCAACGGTATTGTGAGATACTTGCGAACCGTTGCAGCAACGGTATTGTGGGTTACTTGTGAACCGTTAGAGCAACGGTATTGTGGGTCACTTGTGAACCGTTAGATCAACGGTATTGTGGGTCACTTGTGAACCGTTGTAGCAACGGTATTGTGGGTTACTTGTGAACCGTTGCAGCAACGGTATTGTGGGTTACTTGTGAACCGTTGCAGCAACGGCATTGTGGGTTACTTGTGAACAGTTACAGCAACGGCATTGTGGGGTCACTTGTGAACCGTTGTAGCAACGGTATTGTGGGTTACTTGTGAATCGTTGTAGCAACGGTATTGTGGGTTACTTGTGAACCGTTGCAGCAACGGTATTGTGGGTTACTTGTGAACCGTTGCAGCAACGGTATTGTGGGTTACTTGTGAACCGTTACAGCAACAGTATTGTGGGTCACTTGTGAACCGTTGTAGCAACGGTATTGTGGGTTACTTGTGAACCGTTGTAGCAACGGTATTGTGGGTTACTTGTGAACCGTTGCAGCAACGGTGTTGTGGGTTACTTGTGAACCGTTACAGCAACGGTATTGTGGGTTACTTGTGAACCGTTACTGCAACGGTAATGTGGGTAACTTGTGAACCGTTGCAGCAACGGTATTGTGGGTTACTTGTGAACCGTTACAGCAACGGTATTGTGGGTCACTTGTGAACCGTTGTAGCAACGGTATTATGGGTTACTTGTGAACCGTTACAGCAACAGTATTGTGGGTCACTTGTGAACCGTTGTAGCAACGGTATTGTGGGTTACTTGTGAACCGTTGTAGCAACGGTATTGTGGGTTACTTGTGAACCGTTGCAGCAACGGTGTTGTGGGTTACTTGTGAACCGTTACAGCAACGGTATTTAAAGTAAAAGGACACAAGTGCAACTAATGTGACATTTATTGTCGCAACGTTTCGCTCTCCAGGAGCTTTATCAAGCCATTACAAACAATACATGGACACAGAGGGTATATAAAGGCTCAGAGTGAGGTGAATACTAGTGAGGTACCATTTCGATGTTCACTAGTGGTAGTAGTAGTAGTAGTAGTAGTAGTAGTAGTAGTAGTAGTAGTAGTAGTAGTGGTAGTGACAAAAGTAATACAATATGGTAGAGCAATTAATTCGTACATGAGTAAAAGGATATAAAAGCTATTACTTGGGTAACATAAAAATAGGTTGGACAAATATATATAAATTGGAATGAGGCAGCTTGTTTCAGTGTTCACTCTCTGTGCTTTGTGTAGTATAACAGGAGAGACTATGTGATGGCAGGGTTTACTGTTTTCAGGAGGATTCTTGCTAAGACTTCGGAGATGGTGAAGCTGCCGTTGTTTTGTTTAATTGTATTCGAAACAGCGATCAGTGCTGATTCAAGGCACTTGCGTGTGCGGAAATTATTTTCTTTTATCACTAATTGGGCGTCTCTGAATTTCATAAGATGATTGGTGGAATTTCGGTGTTGTACACAGGCGTTGTTTAAGTTGTCGTTCCTACATGCGTATATGTGTTCATTGAGGCGGGTGTCGAGGTTTCTTGCTGTTTCACCTACGTAGATCTTGTCACAGCCTCCACAGGGTATAGTGTAAACTCCTGCATTGACTGGTTCGTGGTGCTTGGGTTTTGTCCTGGTTAGATCCTTTATTGAAGTGGTAGAAGCGATGGCGACTCTGGTGTTAGCTTGTGAAAGTACTTTTGAGACGTTTAGTGCAACCTGGCTGTTGGGAAGAATTATAACTTTGTTGGGAGCGGTGTTGATGCGTGGAGAATTGATGATCTGAAGAGCTCTTTTCTTGCAGTCTTTGATGAAAAAAGAAGGAAATTGTAACTCAGTGAATGTTTGGTGAATGTAAGTACATTCCTCGTCAAGAAACTCAGGACTACAAATTCGGTGTGCTCTTAGGAAAAACCCGATGATGATGCCTCTTTTGGTCTTGGTATCTTGACTGGAATAGAAGTGTGTGAGATCATTTTTATTGGTGGGTTTCCGATAAACTTGAAATCTTAGGTTGTTGTCTACTTTGTGAATGAGGACGTCGAGGAAAGGTAGCTTGTCATTGGACTCTTCTTCTAGTGTAAACTGGATCGCTGGTTCAACTGCGTTGAGCCTTGCCTGAAGATCCCGTACATCAAAACGTTTTGGAGTTATTACGAGGACATCGTCCACGTAACGTAACCAAGTGACGCTTGAAGGGATGATGTTGGCGAAGTGTTCGGACTCTAGGTGTTCCATGTATAAGTTGGCTAGGACGGCACTTATTGGGGACCCCATTCCCATGCCGTAGGTTTGTTTGTAGAGCTTGTTATTGAAGGAAAAACAGTTGAAGTTAACACAGAGTTCAATCAAGTCAACAAAATCTCCGGGAGGTAAAGGAAGATTAAGGTCCTGGTTGACTTTACGTCGTAGAACCTCGATGGCTTTTTTGGTAGGTACTTTTGTGAAGAGGGAAGTCATATCCAAATTGCTTAGTTTCTTGTTACGGATGGAGAGGTTACGGATGCGGTTGAGAAGGTCGCCTGAGTGTTTAAGATGAGCGGGGCCTTCTCACTGCAGCTTTATGTGAACCTTCTTCTTCTAATCTTCCTAGAAGATACATCACTGCCCTTAAGGACCTCGCCAACGACCCCAACATTATCGTCACCACCGCCGACAAAGGAGGTGGAGTCGTCATACTCAACACCAGTGACTACAACACTAAAATGATGGACCTTTTGAATGATCAATCTACATACGAACCCATCAGCACTCAACAGTGGGAGACGCTCACCAAAGACTTTCTATACAAAACCAGACAAATACTCAAACGCACTAGAGAAGGGAAGAAACTTCTGTACTTGTTACCAAGCAACCCTAAACCAGCACACATGTATGGTTTACCCAAGACCCATAAACACAATATTCCTCTCAGACCAATCACGTCAGGAATAGGCAGTGCTCCACACAAACTAGCCGGAGTTCTTGCCAAACATCTTTCCTGCCTTCTGGGGACCATCAGCCCCGCTCATCTTAAACACTCAGGCGACCTTCTCAACCGCATCCGTAACCTCTCCATCCGTAACAAGAAACTAAGCAGTTTGGATGTGACTTCCCTCTTCACAAAAGTACCTACCAAAAAAGCCATCGAGGTTCTACGACGTAAAGTCAACCAGGACCTTAATCTTCCTTTACCTCCCGGAGATTTTGTTGACTTGATTGAACTCTGTGTTAACTTTAACTGTTTTTCCTTCAATAACAAGCTCTACAAACAAACCTACGGCATGGGAATGGGGTCCCCAATAAGTGCCGTCCTAGCCAACTTATACATGGAACACCTAGAGTCCGAACACTTCGCCAACATCATCCCTTCAAGCGTCACTTGGTTACGTTACGTGGACGATGTCCTCGTAATAACTCCAAAACGTTTTGATGTACGGGATCTTCAGGCAAGGCTCAACGCAGTTGAACCAGCGATCCAGTTTACACTAGAAGAAGAGTCCAATGACAAGCTACCTTTCCTCGACGTCCTCATTCACAAAGTAGACAACAACCTAAGATTTCAAGTTTATCGGAAACCCACCAATAAAAATGATCTCACACACTTCTATTCCAGTCAAGATACCAAGACCAAAAGAGGCATCATCATCGGGTTTTTCCTAAGAGCACACCGAATTTGTAGTCCTGAGTTTCTTGACGAGGAATGTACTTACATTCACCAAACATTCACTGAGTTACAATTTCCTTCTTTTTTCATCAAAGACTGCAAGAAAAGAGCTCTTCAGATCATCAATTCTCCACGCATCAACACCGCTCCCAACAAAGTTATAATTCTTCCCAACAGCCAGGTTGCACTAAACGTCTCAAAAGTACTTTCACAAGCTAACACCAGAGTCGCCATCGCTTCTACCACTTCAATAAAGGATCTAACCAGGACAAAACCCAAGCACCACGAACCAGTCAATGCAGGAGTTTACACTATACCCTGTGGAGGCTGTGACAAGATCTACGTAGGTGAAACAGCAAGAAACCTCGACACCCGCCTCAATGAACACATATACGCATGTAGGAACGACAACTTAAACAACCCCTGTGTACAACACCGAAATTCCACCAATCATCTTATGAAATTCAGAGACGCCCAATTAGTGATAAAAGAAAATAATTTCCGCACACGCAAGTGCCTTGAATCAGCACTGATCGCTGTTTCGAATACAATTAAACAAAACAACGGCAGCTTCACCATCTCCGAAGTCTTAGCAAGAATCCTCCTGAAAACAGTAAACCCTGCCATCACATAGTCTCTCCTGTTATACTACACAAAGCACAGAGAGTGAACACTGAAACAAGCTGCCTCATTCCAATTTATATATATTTGTCCAACCTATTTTTATGTTACCCAAGTAATAGCTTTTATATCCTTTTACTCATGTACGAATTAATTGCTCTACCATATTGTATTACTTTTGTCACTACCACTACTACTACTACTACTACTACTACTACTACTACCACTAGTGAACATCGAAATGGTACCTCACTAGTATTCACCTCACTCTGAGCCTTTATATACTCTCTGTGTCCATGTATTGTTTGTAATAAAGCTCCTGGAGAGCGAAACGTTGCCACAATAAATGTCACATTAGTTGCACTTGTGTCCTTTTACTTTACATATTGTCGGTAATTCTACCAACTTTATTACAGCAACGGTATTGTGGGTTACTTGTGAACCGTTACTGCAACGGTATTGTGGGTTCCTTGTGAACCGTTGCAGCAACGGTATTGTGGGTTACTTGTGAACCGTTACAGCAACGGTATTGTGGGTCACTTGTGAACCGTTGTAGCAACGGTATTGTGGGTTACTTGTGAACCGTTACAGCAACGGTATTGTGGGTTACTTGTGAACCATTGCAGCAACGGTATTGTGGGTTACTTGTGAACCGTTACAGCAACGGTATTGTGAATTACTTGTGAACCGTTACAGCAACGGTTTTGTGGGTTGCTTGTGAACCGTTACAGCAACTGTATTGTGGGTTACTTGTGAACCGTTGCAGCAACGGTATTGTGGGTTACTTGTGAACCGTTACAGCAACGGTATTGTGGGTCACTTGTGAACCGTTACAGCAACGGTATTGTGGGTTACTTGTGAACCGTTACAGCAACGGTATTGTGGGTTACTTGTGAACCGTTGCAGCAACGGTATTGTGGGTTACTTGTGAACTTTTCTTATCATGGTATTGTTACTTGTGCAATGTTGTAGTCACGTTATTGTGGCTTTTATTCTTTTGTTTCCTGGAGCCATTGTTGGCGAGCCGTCTCATAGCCAAGACTTTCACCAGACACGGACGCTCCAGACAGTAAAGCGGACAGAGGAGACGCACGGACGGACGGAGAAGACGCACGTACAGACGGAGGAGACGCACGGACGGACGGAGAAGACGCACGTACAGACGGAGGAGACGCACGGACGGACGGAGAAGACGCACGTACAGACGGAGGAGACGCACGAACAGATGGAGGAGACTTACCGGAAAGGTCACATCATCAGGCATCATTTTGGAGGTTTAAAAGCCGAGCAGCAGAGGTTATTGAGCTGAACCTGTAGGTAAACTCGAAGGTTTGGATCCATGGTGAGACTCAATTCAATTCCTTGGATGAAGAGCCTCTCAGGAGTGTCAAGAATAATGACAAACTTAATACCATCTATTAAGAATATAAGAAATAAGGAGCACTGCAGCAGGCCTACTGGCCCATGCTAGCCATGGGCAGAGCTGATCCAATTCCTTGGATGAAGAGCAGCATCGATACGACAGTGTGGGGTAGAGGGTGAAACAGCAGTGTGGGGTAGAGGGTGTAGCAGCAGAGGGGGTACAGGGTGTGGCAGCAGTGTGGGGTACAGAGTGTGGCAGCAGTGTGGGGTACAGGGTGTGGCAGCAGTGTGGAGTAGAGGGTGTGAAGGAGTGGGGTAGAGGGTGTGGCAGCAGTGTGGGGCACAGGGTGTGGCAGCAGTGTGAGGTACAGGGTGTGAAGCAGTGTGGGGTACAGGGTGTGGCAGCAGTGTGGGGTACAGGGTGTGGCAGCAGTGTGGGGTACAGGGTGTGGCAGCAGTGTGGGGTACAGGGTGTGACAGCAGTGTGGGGGTACAGGATTAGGCAGCAGTGTGGGGTACAGACTGTGGCAGCAGTGTGGGGTACAGGATTAGGCAGCAGTGTGGGGGTACAGACTCTGGCAGCAGTGTGGTGTACAGGGTGTGGCAGCAGTGTGGGGTACAGGGTGTGGCAGCAGTGTGGGGTACAGGGTGTGGCAGCAGTGTGGGTACAGGGTGTGGCAGAAGTGTGGGGCCCAGGGTGTGAAGCAGTGTGGGGTACAGGGTGTGCAAGCAGTGTAGGGTAAAGGGTGTGGCAGCAGTGTGGGGTACAGACTGTGGCAGCAGTGTGGGGTACAGGGTGTGGCAGCAGTGTGGGGTACAGGGTGTGGCAGCAGTGTGGGGTACAGGGTGTGGCAGCAGTGTGGGGGTACAGGATTAGGCAGCAGTGTGGGGTACAGACTGTGGTAGCAGTGTGGGGTACAGACTGGCAGCAGTGTGGGGTACAGGGTGTGGCAGCAGTGTGGGGGTACAGGGTGTGGCAACAGTGTGGGGGTACAGGGTGTGGCAACAGTGTGGGGTACAGGGAGTGGCAGAAGTGTGGAGGTACTGGGTATGGCAGCAGTGTGGGGCTACAGGGTGTGGCAAGAGTGTAGGGTACAGGGTGTGGCAACAGTGTGGGGTAGAGGGTGTGGCAGCAGTGTGGGGATACAGGGTGTGGAAGCAGTGCGGGGGTAGAGGGTGTGGCAGCAGTGTGGGGTACAGGGTGTGGCAGCAGTGTGGTGTACAGGGTGTGGCAGCAGTGTGGGGTACAGGGTGTGGCAGCAGTGTGGGGTACAGGGTGTGGCAGAAGTGTGGGGCACAGGGTGTGGAGCAGTGTGGGGTACAGGGTGTGCAAGCAGTGTGGGGTAAAGGGTGTGGCAGCAGTGTGGGGTACAGACTGTGGCAGCAGTATGGGGTACAGGGTGTGGCAGCAGTGTGGGGTACAGGGTGTGAAGCAGTGTGGGGTACAGGGTGTGGCAGCAGTGTGAGGTACAGGGTTTGGCAGCAGTGTGTGGTACAGGGTGTGGCATCAGTGTGGGGTACAGGGTGTGGCAGCAGTGTGGGGTACAGGGTGTGAAGCAGTGTGGGGTACAGGGTGTGCAAGCAGTGTGGGGTATAGGGTGTGACAGTATTGTGGGTTACAGGGTGTGGCAACAGTGTGAGGTACAGGGTGAGGCGGCAGTGTAAGGGTACAGGGTGTGGCAGCAGTGTGGTGTGCAGGGTGTGGCAGCAGTGTGGGGTACAGGGTGTGGCAGCAGTGTGGGATTCAGGGTGAGGCGGCAGTGTAAGGGTACAGGGTGTGGCAGCATTGTGGTGTACAGGGTGTGGCAGCAGTGTGGTGCACAGGGTGTGGCAGCAGTGCTGGGTACAGGGTGTGGCAGCAGTGTGGGGTACAGGGTGTGGCAGAAGTGTGGGGCCCAGGGTGTGAAGCAGAGTGGGGTACAGGGTGTGCCAGCAGTGTGGGGTAAAGGGTGTGGCAGCAGTGTGGGGTACAGACAGTGGCAGCAGTGTGGGGTACAGGGTGTGGCAGCAGTGTGGGGTACAGAGTGTGGCAGCAGTGTGGGGTACAGGGTGTGGCAGAAGTGTGGGGTACAGGGTGTGGAAGTAGTGTGGGTTACAAGGTGTGGCAGAAGTGTGGGGTACAGGGTGAGGCGGCAGTGTAAGGGTACAAGGTGTGGCAGCAGTGTGGTGTACAGGGTGTGGCAGCAGTGTGGTGAACAGGGTGTGGTAGCAGTGTGGGGTACAGGGTGTGGCAGCAGTGTGGGGTACAGGGTGTGGCAGCAGTGTGGGTTTAGGGTGTGGCAGAAGTGTGGGGCCCAGGGTGTGAAGCAGTGTGGGGTACAGGGTGTGCAAGCAGTGTGGGGTAAAGGGTGTGGCAGCAGTGTGGGGTACAGACTGTGGCAGCAGTGTGGGGTACAGAGTGTGGCAGCAGTGTGGGGTACAGGGTGTGGCAGAAGTGTGGGGTACAGGGTGTGGCAGTAGTGTGGGTTACAAGGTGTGGCAGAAGTGTGGGGTACAGGGTGAGGCGGCAGTGTAAGGGTACAAGGTGTGGCAGCAGTGTGGTGTACAGGGTGTGGCAGCAGAGTGGTGTACAGGGTGTGGCAGCAGTGTGGGGTACAGGGTGTGGCAGCAGTGTGGGGTACAGGGTGTGGCAGCAGTGGGGGTACAGGGTGTGGCAGAAGTGTGGGGCCCAGGGTGTGAAGCAGTGTGGGGTACAGGGTGTGCAAGCAGTGTGGGGTAAAGGGGGTGGCAGCAGTGTGGGGTACAGACTGTGGCAGCAGTGTGGGGTACAGGGTGTGGCAGCAGTGTGGGGTACAGGGTGTGGCAGCAGTGTGGGGTACAGGGCGTGGCAGCAGTGTGGGGGTACAGGATTAGGCAGCAGTGTGGGGTACAGACTGTGGTAGCAGTGTGGGGTACAGACTGGCAGCAGTGTGGGGTACAGGGTGTGGCAGCAGTGTCGGGTACAGGGTGTGGCAGCAGTGTGGGGTACAGGGTGTGGCAACAGTGTGGGGGTACAGGGTGTGGCAACAGTGTGGGGTACAGGGAGTGGCAGAAGTGTGGAGGTACAGGGTATGGCAGCAGTGTGGGGCTACAGGGTGTGGCAACAGTGTAGGGTACAGGGTGTGGCAGCAGTGTGGGGTACAGGGTGTGAAGCAGTGTGGGGTACAGGGTGTGGCAGCAGTGTGAGGTGCAGGGTGTGGCAGCAGTGTGTGGTACAGGGTGTGGCAGCAGTGTGGGGTACAGGGTGTGGCAGCAGTGTGGGGTACAGGGTGTGAAGCAGTGTGGGGTACAGGGTGTGCAAGCAGTGTGGGGTAAAGGGTGTGTAGCAGTGTAGGGTACAGGGTGTGGCAGCAGTGTGGGGTGCAGGGTGTGGCAGAAGTGTGGGGCACAGGGTGTGGAGCAGTGTGGGGTACAGGGTGTGCAAGCAGTGTGGGGTAAAGGGTGTGGCAGCAGTGTGGGGTACAGACTGTGGCAGCAGTGTGGGGTACAGGGTTAGACAGCAGTATGGGATACAGGGTGTGGCAGCAGTGTGGGGTACAGGGTGCGAAGCAGTGTGCGGTACAGGGTGTGGCAGCAGTGTGAGGTACAGGGTGTGGCAGCAGTGTGTGGTACAGGGTGTGGCAGCAGTGTGGGGTATAGGGTGTGGCAGTAGTGTGGGTTACAGGGTGTGGCAACAGTGTGAGGTACAGGGTGAGGCGGCAGTGTAAGATTACAGGGTGTGGCAGCAGTGTGGTGTGCAGGGTGTGGCAGCAGTGTGGGGTACAGGGTGTGGCAGCAGTGTGGGGTACAAGGTGTGAAGCAATGTGGGGTACAAGGTGTGGCAGCAGTGTGGGGTAAAGAGTGTGCCAGCAGTGTGGGGTACAGAGTGTGGCAGCAGTGTGGGGTACAGGGTGTGGCAGCAGTGTTGTGTACAGGGTGTGGCAGCAGTGTGGGGTACAGGGTGTAGCAGCAGTGTGGGGTACAGGGTGTGGCAGCAGTGTGGGGTACAGGGTGTGCCAGCAGTGTGGGGTACAGGGTGTGGCAGCAGTGTGGGGTACAGGGTGTGGCAGCAGTGTGGGGTACAGGGTGTGGCAGCAGTGTGGGGTACAAGGTGTGGCAGCAGTGTGGGGTACAGGGTGTGGCAGCAGTGTGGGGTACAGGGTGTGGCAGCAGTGTGGGGTACAGGGTGTAGCAGCAGTGTGGGGTACAGGGTGTGGCAGCAGTGTGGGGTACAGGGTGTGGCAGCAGTGTGGGGTACAAGGTGTGGCAGCAGTGTGGGGTACAGGGTGTGGCAGCTGTGTGGGGTACAGGGTGTGGCAGCAGTGTGGGGTACAGGGTGTGAAGCAGTGTGGGGTACAGGGTGTGCAAGCAGTGTGGGGTAAAGGGTGTGGCAGCAGTGTGGGGTACAGGGTGTGGCAGCAGTGTGGGGTACAGGGTGTGGCAGCAGTGTGAGGTACAGGGTGTGGCAGCAGTGTGGGGTACAGGGTGTGGCAGCAGTGTGGGGTACAGTGTGTGAAGCAGTGTGAGGTACAGGGTGTGCAAGCAGTGTGGGGTACAGGGTGTGGCAGCAGTGTGGGGTACAGTGTGTGAAGCAGTGTGAGGTACAGGGTGTGCAAGCAGTGTGGGGTAAAGGGTGTGGCAGCAGTGTGGGGTACAGGGTGTGGCAGCAGTGTGGGGTACAGGGTGTGGCAGCAGTGTGGGGTACAGTGTGTGAAGCAGTGTGAGGTACAGGGTGTGCAAGCAGTGTGGGGTACAGGGTGTGGCAGCAGTGTGGGGTACAGGGTGTGGCAGCAGTGTGAGGTACAGAGTGTGGCAGCAGTGTGGGGTACAGGGTGTGGCAGCAGTGTGGGGTACAGGGTGTGGCAGCAGTGTGGGGTACAGGGTGTGGCAGCAGTGTGGGGTACAGGATGTGGCAGCAGTGTGGGGTACAGTGTGTGGCAGCAATGTGGGGTACAGGGTGTGGCAACAGTGTGGGGTACAGTGTGTGGCAGCAGTGTGGGGTACAGGGTGTGGCAGCAGTGTGGGGTACAGGGTGTGGCAGCAGTGTGGGGTACAGTGTGTGGCAGCAGTGTGGGGTACAGGGTGTGGCAGCAGTGTGGGGTACAGGGTGTGGCAGCAGTGTGGGGTACAGGGTGTGGCAGCAGTGTGGGGTACAGGGTGTGGCAGCAGTGTGGGGTACAGGGTGTGGCAGCAGTGTGGGGTACAGGGTGTGGCAGCAGTGTGGGGTACAGTGTGTGGCAGCAGTGTGGGGTACAGGGTGTGTCAGCAGTGTGGGGTACAGGGTGTGGCAGCAGTGTGGGGTACAGGGTGTGGCAGCAGTGTGGGGTACAGGGTGTGTCCGCAGTGTGGGGTACAGGGTGTGGCAGTAGTGTGGGGTACAGGGTGTGTCAGCAGTGTGGGGTACAGGGTGTGGCAGCAGTGTGGGGTACAGGGTGTGGCAGCAGTGTGGGGTACATGGTGTGGCAGCAGTGTGGGGTACAGGGTGTGGCAGCAGTGTGAGGTACAGGGTGTGGCAGCAGTGTGGGGTACAGGGTATGGCAGCAGTGTGGGGTACAGGGTATGGCAGCAGTGTGGGGTACAGGTTATGGCAGCAGGGTGGGGTACAGGGTGTGGCAGCAGTGTGGGGTACAGGGTGTGGCAGCAGTGTGGGGTACAGGGTGTGGCAGCAGTGTGGGGTACAGGGTGTGGCAGCAGTGTGGGGTACAGGGTGTGGCAGCAGTGTGGGGTACAGGGTGTGGCAGCAGTGTGGGGTACAGGGTGTGGCAGCAGTGTGGGGTACAGGGTGTGGCAGCAGTGTGGGGTACAGGGTGTGGCAGCAGTGTGGGGTACAGGGTGTGGCAGCAGTGTGGGGTACAGGGTGTGGCAGCAGTGTGGGGTACAGGGTGTGGCAGCAGTGTGGGGTACAGGGTGTGGCAGCAGTGTGGGGTACAGGGTGTGGCAGCAGTGTGGGGTACAGTGTGTGGCAGCAGTGTGGGGTACAGGGTGTGGCAGCAGTGTGGGGTACAGGGTGTGGCAGCAGTGTGGGGTACAGGGTGTGGCAGCAGCGTGGGGTGCAGGGTGTGGCAGCAGTGTGGGGTACAGGGTGTGGCAGCAGTGTGGGGTACAGGGTGTGGCAGCAGTGTGGGGTACAGTGTGTGGCAGCAGTGTGGGGTACAGGGTGTGGCAGCAGTGTGGGGTACAGGGTGTGGCAGCAGTGTGGGGTACAGGGTGTGGCAGCAGTGTGGGGTACAGGGTGTGGCAGCAGTGTGGGGTACAGGGTGTGGCTTACTCTACGATAGTTTTCACCTTACAATACATTTTCTTTGATAATTGTCTTGATGACCCTAACATCTTAGTGTGAGGTGCGTGTGTGATTACGATGTTGTCGCTAGTGGGGAGGAGATGGGGAGGAGAGGAGAGAAGAGTGGGGAGGAGAGAAGGATGGGGAAGAGAGAAGGATGGGGAGGAGAGAAGGATGGGGAGGAGAGGATTGTGTGGAGAGAAGGATGGGGAGGAGAGAAGGATGGGGAGGAGAGAAGGATGGGGAGGAGAGAAGGATGGGGAGGAGAGAAGGATGGGGAGGAGAGAAGGATGGGGAGGAGAGAAGGATGGGGAGGAGAGAAGGATGGGGAGGAGAGAAGGATGGGGAAGAGAGAAGGATGGAGAGGAGAGAAGGATGGGGAGGAGAGAAGGATGGGGATGAGAGATGTATGGGGAGGAGAGAAGGATGGGGAGGAGAGAAGGATGGGGAGGAGAGAAGGATGGGGAGGAGAGAAGGATGGGGAGGAGAGAAGGATGGGGAGGAGAGAAGGATGGGGAGGAGAGAAGGATGGGGAGGAGAGAAGGATGGGGAAGAGAGAAGGATGGAGAGGAGAGAAGGATGGGGAGGAGAGAAGGATGGGGAGGAGAGAAGGATGGGGAGGAGAGGATTGGGTGGAGAGAAGGATGGGGAGGAGAGAAGGATGGGGAGGAGAGACGGATGGGGAGGAGAGAAGGATGGGGAGGAGAGAAGGATGGGGAGGAGAGAAGGATGGGGAGGAGAGAAGGATGGGGAGGAGAGAAGGATGGGGAGGAGAGAAGGATGGGGAAGAGAGAAGGATGGAGAGGAGAGAAGGATGGGGAGGAGAGAAAGGTGGGGAGAAGAATTGGGAAGAGAGAAGAACTGGAAGGAGAGAAAAGTGGAGAGGAGTTGGGAGGCAATAAGAGTGGGGAGGAGAGAAAGTAGAATACGAAGACACAGGACAAACGGAGAGAAAATGAATGAAGATTGGACACAGGGGAGGGGAAAGAGATGAAGAAGAGGAAGTGGGGAAGAGATGGAAGAAATGGATTGCCTGAACCCAGTCTCATCTACCACAGCTGAAGGAAATAGAGATCACAGCAAGACAGACTAATTATCTCTCGCCTGGACCCGACCTGGACGGGTTGAAACAAACTATTGCAACGTAATTAGTTTATGTATTTATTTACTATTATCAGCGTAGATCGTCCACGTAAACTTGTTAAAAAAAGGAATGATGTAACTTAAATGATGGATTACAGAGAGAGAGAGAGAGAGAGAGAGAGAGAGAGAGAGAATGATCGCTTTTAACATTGGAGAAACAGATATTCACCTAATTGTTCTCACCTAATTGTGGTTGCAGGAGTCGATTCATAGCTCCTGGCGCCGCCTCTTCACTGGTCGCTACTAGGTACTACTATGTAAAAGATCAACATTCTTCAGGTCTTCCAGCTGGTCCAGCTGGGTGGAACTCCACCTGTGATCAGCAGCCTCTGCCTTCATCTTCCTCTATGGAATCACTCCAGCATCATTCATCCCTCGACTGACTCATTTGGAACCTGTCTCACAACACACATCAGATAAATCAAACCACCTCACCCAGTGAAAGCTCTGGCATACAAATGACTCAAACTTCAATGTTTTCCATATGCATGATTCATTTTCACGATTCATATGTATGATTCATGTGTACGTCTGTTCCAATGGTCAATTAAAAGTTGCACCATTGTCGGGAGAATTTTTTAATTAGTTTTTTCCAGCGACTGTTACAAAAGAAACTTTTCAGATTTCTAGTCATAAATTTCCTTAAGTATTTTAAATAGGCTATATCTAGGAGTTTTCAGCAGAATTTCCAGAGGTAGCTTCCAGCTAGCGCTGGAAAAAGGTACTTCTAGAGAGTTACTGCTATGTGATTCAACTACAGCTATACAGAAAAAATGAATTCCAGTGTTTATCATCAAAAGTACCAATTTAAATACAGTTTAAATTGGGATTTACAATAGGTATTAGGCAGATTTTCGAGTTTCTCGTCAGATTTTTAAATACATTTCCTCTGAAGATTTCAGCTTTAAGCTTTTCTCTCAATAAATACACAAATAAACCACATATAGGTGAAAAAACCCAATGACGACGTTTGGGTCCGACTTGGACCATTAACTAGTCACACCAAATCGGACCGAAACATCGTGTATTGTTCCAGTCACGGTATTGTGCCTTTTTATACTTTTAAATTACTACAGAGATTCAGTATAAAAATTATATACTCAGCTAAACTTTTTCCAACTTTCTAGTCAGAAACTCTTGTGAAGACCCGAGTAAGAAACAACTGGAGGTTTCCAGAGGAAGATTCCAGCAATGTATTCCAATCAGTGCTGCCGGCTTTCCAGTTATGAACTCAGGAGAGAATCCAAGAAGAATCAGCTGTGGGTTTCCAGCGGAGGGTTTCAGTTATATATAACAGTCAGAGCTTCCGGTTTTCAAGACCGAAACTCGGGAAAGAATCCAAGAAGAATCAGCTGTGGGTTTCCAGCGGAGGGTTTCAGTTATACATTGCAGTCAGAGCTTCCAGTTTTGCTGTGAGAGGTTGCAGGCAGCCACCCTCCACCAGGTTAGATCAATACAAGTATATCACAAAATCGGGGAATCCATCACGCATATAACCAGGGGTGACCGACCAGGGGTAACCAACGACCAGGGGTTACCAATCAAAGGTGACCGACCAGAGGTGATCGACCATGAAAACGACCAGGGGTGACCGACCATGAGAACAACCAGGGGTGACCAACCAGGTGTTACCGACCAAGTGTTACCGACCAAGTGTTACCGACCATGAGAGCAGCCAGGGATGACCGACCAGGTGTTACCGACCAGGGGTGACTGACCATGAGGGCAGCCAGGGGTGGCCGACCTTGAGAATGACCAGAGGTGATCGACCAGGTGTGATCGACCAGGTGTGACCGACCAGGGGTGACCAACCATGAGAACGACCAGGGGCGATCAACCGGGTGTGACCGAACAGGGGTGACCAACCAGGTGTTACCGACCAGGGGTGACCGACAATGAGCGCAGCCAGGGGTGACTGAGCATGAGAACAACCAGAGGTGATCGACCATGAGAAAGCCCAGAGGTGATCGACCATGAGAATGCCCAGAGGTGATCGACCATGAGAATGCCCAGAGGTGATCGACCAGGTGTGATCGACCAGGTGTGATCGACCAGGTGTGACCAACCATGAGAACGACCAGGGGTGATCAACCGGGTGTGACCGAACAGGGGTGGCCGACCAGGTGTTACCGACCAGGGGTGACCAACCAGGTGTTACCGAACAGGGGTGACCGACCAGGTGTTACCGAACAGGGGTGACCGACCAGGTGTTACCGACCAAGGGTGATCAACCAGGTGTTGCCGACCAGGGGTGACCAACCATGAGGGTACCCAGGGGAGCGGCTTCCCACCTGGCCTGGGAATATGAAAAGTGAGAAGACACCAATACTGGAAGGGCAAGGTAGAAAAACAGAATAAAGGAGAGAAGAGAGAAGAATAAAATACCAAAAATGATGGACGAACGCGAGAGAGAGAGAGAGAGAGAGAGAGAGAGAGAGAGAGAGAGAGAGAGAGAGAGAGAGAAGCAAGCCAGATGGAAAAGAACAATGATAAAATCAAAACAAATAGTAATCAGAAAGTAAGGAATGGAAGTCAAACAAGAAAGAAAAAGGTAAACAGAATTGAATCAGAAAAAATAAGAAACACAGAAAAAGAAGCAAGAAAATTTGTAAAAAGCCTGAGATACGTAGTACATGTGTACAGTAAATACAGGGAGACTAGTATAAATAAAATAAAAGAGGAAGACAGGGAATATGGAAAAGAAAGAGAATGATGTAGACGTACTGGACAGACATCAACACTGACATTGTGAAGGGTGGGAGGATGAGTTGAAAAAAAAAGTGACACTTTTAGGTTTTCTAGACAGGGGCAGGAAAGCTGAGATATTAGAAAGGGGTAAAAACAAATAAGTAGATTCACTGGAAAGAGAGGAAAGTCTCTGGAAAGTGAGAGGAGAATCTGTGGAAAGAGAGAGGAGAGTCTGTGGAAAGAGAGAGGAGAGTCTGTGGAAAGAGAGAGGAGAGTCTGTGGAAAGAGAGAGGAGAGTCTCAGGAAAGAGAGAGGAGAGTCTCAGGAAAGAGAGAGGAGAGTCTCAGGAAAGAGAGAGGAGAGTCTCAGGAAAGAGAGAGGAGAGTCTCTGGAAAGAGAGAGGAGAGTCTGTGGAAAGAGAGAGGAGAGTCTGTGGAAAGAGAGAGGAGAGTCTGTGGAAAGAGAGAGGAGAGTCTGTGGAAAGAGAGAGGAGAGTCTGTGGTAAGAGAGAGGAGAGTCTGTGGAAAGAGAGAGGAGAGTCTGTGGAAAGAGAGAGGAGAGTCTGTGGAAAGAGAGAGGAGAGTCTGTGGAAAGAGAGAGGAGAGTCTGTGGAAAGAGAGAGGAGAGTCTGTGGAAAGAGAGAGGAGAGTCTGTGGAAAGAGAGAGGAGAGTCTCAGGAAAGAGAGAGGAGAGTCTGTGGAAAGAGAGAGGAGAGCCTCTGGAAATAGAGAGGAGAGTCTGTGGAAAGAGAGAGGAGAGTCTCTGGAAAGACAGAGGAGAGTCTCAGGAAAGAGAGAGGAGTCTCAGGAAAGAGAGAGGAGAGTCTCAGGAAAGAGAGAGGAGAGTCTCTGGAAAGAGAGAGGAGAGTCTCTGGAAAGAGAGAGGAGAGTCTCAGGAAAGAGAGAGGAGAGTCTCAGGAAAGAGAGAGGAGAGTCTCAGGAAAGAGAGAGGAGAGTCTCAGGAAAGAGAGAGGAGAGTCTCAGGAAAGAGGGAGGAGAGTCTCAGGAAAGAGGGAGGAGAGTCTCAAGAAAGAGAGAGGAGAGTCTCAGGAAAGAGAGAGGAGAGTCTCTGGAAAGCGGGAGTCTCTGGAAAGCGAGAGTGTCTGGAAAGAAAACAAAGAAATTGGAGTATTTAAAAAGTATTTAAAAAATGAAATGGAACATCAGTCCAGACGAAAGAGAGAGATAAACAGTGAATAAGAATTATGAGAAGGCAAGAGAATGCTGGAGTATTATAAAGGAAAGAATACCGAAAATTTTCAGAATTTCCTGTTCACAGATCAACGAAGGCAACAGGAATATTTAAGTGAATTGATGAACACTGAGGTACTGGAATACTAGAGTGAACTGATGAACACTGAGGTACTGGAATACTAGAGTGAACTGATGAACACTGAGGTACTGGAATACTAGAGTGAATTGATGAACACTGAGGTACTGGAATACTAGAGTGAACTGATGAACACTGAGGTACTGGAATACTAGAGTGAACTGATGAACACTGAGGTACTGGAATACTAGAGTGAACTGATGAACACTGAGGTACTGGAATACTAGAGTGAACTGATGAACACTGAGGTACTGGAATACTAGAGTGAACTGATGAACACTGAGGTACTGGAATACTAGAGTGAACTGATGAAGTTTGAAGGAGCACAATACTAGCTTGGACTGATCGTTTTTGAGGTACTGGAATCCTAGCATAAAGTTACGAATACTTAGGTACTAGAAAGCAGTGAAGTTAAGATACAAATGATAAAGGGAAAAAATGATTCTACAAAGAAAGAAAATATGGGTAATAAAGGAGAATAGAACGTACAGAGAAAATAAAAGGGAGCGAGGAGAATCAAGGGGTCAGTGGATAGAAGCGGAGAGGGCGAGAAAAGTAAAGCAGAGGAAGCTTTAAAAAGGAGCAGAAAAGCAATCGAGAAGGGAAAGGGAAAGATGGAAGAGTTGACGAACGAGGGCGAGGGGACGAAGAAGGGAGAGAGATGGAGGAGGGAGCGAGGACGGAGGAAAAAAGAATAGCCATACGAGGAAGAAAGGATAGAAGGTCGTCAAGGGGAGGCTGCTAGGAACTTTGTGTCACTAGTTGCATCAACACTCGCTGCTATAACCCACTTCTGCAGTCACATATTTTTTGGGGGTAACCCACACATTTATGTTCCACCTTTTTCTTAAAGCAACTGCTCATTCAACATTGCCGTTCCTCCTTCTTTAACGTATCTTAAGACCCTAAATTATTCCCTTTTATACTCGTACACTCCAAATGATGTCTCAGTGCTAGAACATCCATTTTCCTTTAATTCACATTAATAATCAATTAGAATCTCTGTACTTCATCCTCAGACATTCAAACAGCTCTACCGAAATTACATTCCAAAAGTAACCATCTTGTCTTTGGCTCCTCAGTTACATTCAATTACATGCATGAAACACAAATAACCCGCACATAGAAGAGAGGAGCTTACGACGACGTTTCGGTCCGACTTGGACCATTTGCAAAGTCACACTAACTACTACTACCACTACTACTACTACTACTACTACCACCACTACCTCTTCCTGCCTATATATACCACTTCCTGCTCTACTTCTCGTTAGTGTGACTTTGTAAATGGTCCAAGTCGGACCGAAACGTCGTCGTAAGCTCCTCACTTCTATGTGCGGGTTATTTGTGTATCGTTCCAGTCACGGTATTGTGCCTTTTTGTTATTTATTACATGCATGAAGGCTGAAATTTTTCATACCCACTTTTTCCAGGGAAACTGGAATGAAACATCACTGGATTGAGAGCTAAACAAAACATAAAAGACAGTAGACAAGCGTAACATGAACGTTAAGTACAGATAACTAAAAGATAAATACCAGTAATGGTACGTAAAATTTATTAAGTTAAAGATAAGCGCTCCATCGTTAGTCTAATAAAAAATTTAAGCAACATAATAAAAACTACGAGTTACAAAAATCAAATTAAACCACAAACAAAGTAATTCAACTGACAATAAAAAATTGAGTCGTAATACACAAATTCTCCAGAATGGGAAAGGGGATTTTTTTCTCTTGAAAAATGAGAAAAATTTCTTTTCATGTGAGTGTGAGTAGCAGGATGACCCGTTCAGTTGAACTTCTGATCATGTGATCAAGACTTTCCAGGGTATTAAGGTTTATGGTGATTAAGCCAGTGAACAGCACTGAGATGTTTATAGTGTGGCCAGTCTCTACCAATGTTTATAGTGTGGTCAGTCTTTACCAATGTTTATAGTGTGGTCAGTCTTTACCAATGTTTATAGTGTGGCCAGTCTCTACCAATGTTTATAGTGTGGCCAGTTCCTACCAATGTTTATAGTGTGGCCAGCCTCTACCAATGTTTATAGTGTGGCCAGCCTCTACCAATGTTTATAGTGTGGTCAGTCTCTACCAATGTTTATAGTGTGGTCAGTCCCTACCAATGTTTATAGTGTGGCCAGTCTTTACCAATGTTTATAGTGTTGTCAGTCTCTACCAATGTTTATAGTGTTGTCAGTCTCTACCAATCTTTATAGTGTGGCCAGTCTCTACCAATGTTTATAGTGTGGCCAGTCTCTACCAATGTTTACAGTGTGGCCAGTCTCTACCAATGTTTATAGTGTGGTCAGTCTCTACCAATGTTTATAGTGTGGCCAGCCTCTACCAATGTTTATAGTGTGGTCAGTCTCTACCAATGTTTATAGTGTGGTCAGTCTCTACCAATGTTTACAGTGTGGCCAGTCTCTACCAATGTTTATAGTGTGGTCAGTCTCTACCAATGTTTATAGTGTGGCCAGCCTCTACCAATGTTTATAGTGTGGTCAGTCTCTACCAATGTTTATAGTGTGGTCAGTCTCTACCAATGTTTATAGTGTGGCTAGCCTCTACCAATGTTCATAGTGTGACCAGCCTCTACCAATGTTTATAGTGTGGTCAGTCTCTACCAATGTTTATAGTGTGGTCAGTCTCTACCAATGTTTATAGTGTGGTCAGTCTCTACCAATGTTTATAGTGTGGCCAGTCTCTACCAATGTTTATAGTGTGGTCAGTCTCTACCAATGTTTATAGTGTGGTCAGTCTCTACCAATGTTTATAGTGTGGTCAGTCTCTACCAATGTTTATAGTGTGGTCAGTCTCTACCAATGTTTATAGTGTGGCTAGCCTCTACCAATGTTCATAGTGTAGTCAGCCTCTACCAATGTTTATAGTGTGGCCAGCCTCTACCAATGTTTATAGTGTGGTCAGTCTCTACCAACGTTTATAGTGTGGTCAGTCCCTACCAATGTTTATAGTGTGGCCAGTCTCTACCAATGTTTATAGTGTGGCCAGTCTCTACCAATGTTTATAGTGTGGTCAGGCTCTACCAATGTTGCGACAGGGCCTAAATCATGGTTTCCTAAATGATCTACTCTTCCTAAATGGTCTAGTTTTCCTATGTGGTCTAGTTTTCCTAAGTGGTCTAGTTTTCCTAAGTGGTCTAGTTTTCCTATGTGGTCTAGTTTTCCTATGTGGTCTAGTTTTCCTAAGTGGTCTAGTTTTCCTAAGTGGTCTAGTTTTCCTAAGTGGTCTAGTTTTCCTAAGTGGTCTAGTTTTCCTAAGTGGTCTAGTTTTCCTAAGTGGTCTAGTTTTCCTAAATGGTCTAGTTTTCCTAAGTGGTCTAGTTTTCCTAAATGGTCTAGTTTTCCTAAGTGGTGTAGTTTTCCTAAATGATCTAGTTTTCCTAAACGGTCTAGTTTTCCTAAACGGTCTAGTTTTCCTAAGTGGTCTAGTTTTCCTAAATGGCCTAATTTTCCTAAATGGTCTAGTTTTCCTAAATGGTCTAGTTTTCCTAGTTTTCCTAAGTGGTCTAGTTTTCCTAAATGGTCTAATTTTCCTAAGTGGTCTAGTTTTCCTAAATGGTCTAGTTTTCCTAGTTTTCCTAAGTGGTCTAGTTTTCCTAAATGGTATAGTTTTCCTAAATGGTATAGTTTTCCTAAATGGTATAGTTTTCCTAAGTGGTCTAGTTTTTCTAAGTGGTCTAGTTTTCCTAAGTGGTCTAGTTTTTCTAAGTGGTCTAGTTTTCCTAAGTGGTCTAGTTTTCCTAAGTGGTCTAGTTTTCCTAAGTGGTCTAGTTTTCGTAAGTGGTCTAGTTTTCCTAAGTGGTCTAGTTTTCCTAAGTGGTCTAGTTTTCCTAAGTGGTCTAGTTTTCCTAAGTGGTCTAGTTTTCCTAAGTGGTCTAGTTTTCCTAAATGGCCTAATTTTCCTAAATGGTCTAGTTTTCCTAAATGGTCTAGTTTTCCTAGTTTTCCTAAGTGGTCTAGTTTTCCTAAATGGTCTAATTTTCCTAAGTGGTCTAGTTTTCCTAAATGGTCTAGTTTTCCTAGTTTTCCTAAGTGGTCTAGTTTTCCTAAATGGTATAGTTTTCCTAAATGGTATAGTTTTCCTAAGTGGTCTAGTTTTTCTAAGTGGTCTAGTTTTCCTAAGTTGTCTAGTTTTTCTAAGTGGTCTAGTTTTCCTAAGTGGTCTAGTTTTCCTAAGTGGTCTAGTTTTCCTAAGTGGTCTAGTTTTCCTAAGTGGTCTAGTTTTCCTAAGTGGTCTAGTTTTCCTAAGTGGTCTAGTTTTCCTAAGTGGTCTAGTTTTTCTATGTGGTCTAGTTTTCCTAAGTGGTCTAGTTTTCCTAAGTGGTCTAGTTTTCCTAAGTGGTCTAGTTTTCCTAAGTGGTCTAGTTTTCCTAAGTGGTCTAGTTTTTCTAAGTGGTCTAGTTTTCCTAAGTGGTCTAGTTTTCCTAAGTGGTCTAGTTTTTCTAAGTGGTCTAGTTTTCCTAAGTGGTCTAGTTTTTCTAAGTGGTCTAGTTTTCCTAAGTGGTCTAGTTTTTCTAAGTGGTCTAGTTTTCCTAAGTGGTCTAGTTTTTCTAAGTGGTCTAGTTTTCCTAAGTGGTCTAGTTTTCCTAAGTGGTCTAGTTTTTCTAAGTGGTCTAGTTTTTCTAAGTGGTCTAGTTTTCCTAAGTGGTCTAGTTTTTCTAAGTGGTCTAGTTTTCCTAAGTGGTGTAGTTTTCCTAAGTGGTCTAGTTTTTCTAAGTGGTCTAGTTTTCCTAAGTGGTCTAGTTTTTCTAAGTGGTCTAGTTTTTCTAAGTGGTCTAGTTTTCCTAAGTGGTCTAGTTTTCCTAAGTGGTCTAGTTTTTCTAAGTGGTCTAGTTTTCCTAAGTGGTCTATTTTTTCTAAGTGGTCTAGTTTTTCTAAGTGGTCTAGTTTTCCTAAGTGGTCTAGTTTTCCTAAGTGGTCTAGTTTTCCTAAGTGGTCTAGTTTTCCTAAGTGGTCTAGTTTTCCTAAGTGGTCTAGTTTTCCTAAGTGGTCTACCCAAAAGTCCGAAAATACAAGCTGATTGACTATCATATTTGAAATGCAAACTACACTATAACTATGACAATTCTATATAAACTTTACAAAACTGTATTATGTACCGAGGCTTAAAAATTAAATCTGATCAAATCTGAAAGTAGTTTTTTTTCTAAATATCTTGAACTTATCTTTCCAATAGGAACTTAATACTGTCCCTAAAAGTTATAGGGGAATTAAATAAGATCCTTTGAACAGTAATTTTTGGAACTGGAGGAAATAACAATTTCTGCATTTTACCTTGACAAGAAATAATATATAATTAAACCAGTAAGAAGAGGAGAGACTTAGAACGATGGGTTAAATATTGTAAACTTTAATGATAAACTTTAGTGGTTAACGAGGATATTAGGTCAAGTTGCAGAGTTATTATTAATGTGACTCTCAGGAATAGCATTATATGATAAAGTTCTATTTGATCATTTATGATGTGAATTCAATATTTTGGTGTTGTGAATTTAATTATTCGAGTAACGAAGGTGATTAATTTCAAGTCTTATTCCTAAAGAGCATTTTAATATTACACATTACTTGTCTTGTACCTAATACGTAGAGATCTTAGCTGTTGTTCTGTTTTATTTATAAAACACCAGAACCTATTGGTTATTCAGAGTTTTAAACATTTTACGTTACCATTATTATCACATTGATGCTGTCACTTGCTACTGTCGTCACCAGTTCACTCACATATTACATAAATCATTATAACAACACAAGTAAAAACTAAGCAAAATAACAATGTGTAATTCATTACCATATATCGTTTAATGTTATCAGCCAGGAGTGTGAGGGAATTTACACGAACTAGGAAAAATCGCTTCTATTTAAGCGAATTGGATGAAGGAGAGAAGGTACTGGTGGGTTCTTAATCTAAGCCGCTCAAACCTCGCTACCACGGTAAGGTGACCTAGCATCAACTGGGCAGAGATTTAGGTAGCGGACGGTTCTGCGTCACGGGAAATTTTCAATTTCATCTGGAGGAGGGGCTGTTTGTATCTGACCAGGAGACTCTTACTGTATTAATGATCTATCGTTGTATTATATACTGCAATACCTCAACTAGTTCCCTAAGTTAGTCTGTATGAAGAGGCTGTCTCTCTGTGTGTACTATAAGGACTTCCCATAGGATACAAGACAGGTTATCTGTAAATTCTGTTAGCTATAGATCATCTTACCAGACAGAAATAAACAGCCTTTTATTTGCACGAATAAGACGCATGTGCAATATTAAGGTATTTTTTATTGCCAAGGTTTCTCCACTTTAAGACTGAGGGACTGATCACTTGAAATCTCCACTACTTCAATGATCTTCAATAAATTATTCACCTCTGTATTTGACAGAAGTTAACTGCACGGGCGAAACGTTTCTGCAATGAAGATACCTAAATAATGCACATTTTTCTTACTCATCTTCTCATCGATATTGTGCACTACTAATAATATCTCTTACCATGGGTAGATATCTACTGCCTCGCCAACACTCACTCAACTTCGGGAGGGTGACGGTTGACACTTTGGTTTATTATATATTAATATTGGTCTCTAATAAGACTTCACACTTGTTCTCTTATTACATTGCAATCCTTATAACAGGAGAGAAATCAGCTCGTATACTATCAGAAGGCTAAGTTGATAATGGGTTTTAAATCAAGAGAAACGTGTGTTTTCCCGAGTTTGGTACACGTATATACATAAAAACACTGCAGCAGGCATGCTGGTCCGTAGTAGGCCGGTTTTTCTCAAACCAAAACTCACTAGCCCATTCTCTGACTAGCCTATTAATTTTACTTGACCTTAATAATATATATCAAAACCTAAATATATTTTAGACACGTTCAATATGGGTTTAACTTCCTTTTCTCACAAAATATCGAATAGAACGTGGGTTTGCGGCCACAATCTGGGCCTAGCAAAAACATTTCCTATCACGTGAATGTTGCAGAAAGTTTTGCCGTTGGTGGCAGAGTGGTAACGCCTTCGGTAACTCTGGCTAAAAAAAATTCAACAGCTATGTCTAGCTGGAAAAATCGATATGAAGTTCCAGTCTTCCCCTGGAAAGCCCAGAAGAACCGATGTTTTTACAGTGTACTAAGATAGTTGGGTAAGATGTTAGTACAGTGAGTGTCAAAGCTAGTCATTTTAGGAGAGCAGAAAGTGACAGCTGGATGTACGTTCTCAAAGAAGAATCTGCAGAAATTATCCGAAGAAGGAGAGTTATTTAGTATGTATTTTCAGAGAATTCACACCACCGCAGCAACACTCACACCACCGCAGCAACACTCACACCACCGCAGCAACACTCACACCACCGCAGCAACACTCACACCACCGCAGCAACACTCACACCACCGCAGCAACACTCACACCACCGCAGCAACACTCACACCACCGCAGCAACACTCACACCACCGCAGCAATACTCACACCACCGTAGCAACACTCACACCACCGCAGCAACACTCACACCACCGCAGCAACACTCACACCACCGCAGCAACACTCACACCACCGCAGCAACACTCACACCACCGCAGCAACACTCACACCACCGCAGCAACACTCACACCACCGCAGCAACACTCACACCACCGCAGCAACACTCACACCACCGCAGCAACACTCACACCACCGCAGCAACACTCACACCACCGCAGCAACACTCACACCACCGCAGCAACACTCACACCACCGCAGCAACACTCACACCACCGCAGAAACACTCACGCCACCGCAGCAACACTCACACCACCTCACCAACACTCACACCACCTCACCAACACTCACACCACCTCACCAACGCTCACACCACCTCACCAACACTCACACCACCTCCCCAACACTCACACCACCTCCCCAACACTCACACCACCTCACCAACACTCACACCACCTCACCAACACTCACACCACCTCACCAACACTCACACCACCTCCCCAACACTCACACCACCTCACCAACATTCACACCACCTCCCCAACACTCACACCACCTCACCAACACTCACACCACCTCACCAACACTCACACCACCTCACCAACACTCACACCACCTCCCCAACACTCACACCACCTCACCAACACTCACACCACCTCACCAACACTCACACCACCTCACCAACACTCACACCACCTCCCCAACACTCACACCACCTCACCAACACTCACACCACCTCCCCAACACTCACACCACCTCCCCAACACTCACACCACCTCACCAACACACACACCACCTCACCAACACTCACACCACCTCCCCAACACTCACACCACCTCACCAACACACACACCACCTCACCAACACACACACCACCTCACCAACACTCACACCACCTCACCAACACTCACACCACCTCACCAACACACACACCACCTCACCAACACACACACCACCTCCCCAACACTCACACCACCTCACCAACACACACACCACCTCACCAACACACACACCACCTCCCCAACACTCACACCACCTCACCAACACTCACACCACCTCACCAACACACACACCACCTCACCAACACACACACCACCTCACCAACACACACACCACCTCACCAACACACACACCACCTCACCAACACACACACCACCTCCCCAACACTCACACCACCTCACCAACACACACACCACCTCACCAACACACACACCACCTCACCAACACACACACCACCTCACCAACACACACACCACCTCACCAACACTCACACCACCTCACCAACACACACACCACCTCACCAACACTCACACCCCCTCACCAACACTCACACCACCTCACCAACACTCACACCACCTCACCAACACTCACACCACCTCCCCAACACACACACCACCTCACCAACACACACACCACCTCACCAACACTCACACCACCTCACCAACACACACACCACCTCACCAACACTCACACCACCTCACCAACACACACACCACCTCACCAACACACACACCACCTCACCAACACTCACACCACCTCACCAACACTCACACCACCTCACCAACACACACACCACCTCACCAACACACACACCACCTCACCAACACTCACACCACCTCACCAACACTCACACCACCTCACCAACACTCACACCACCTCACCAACACTCACACCACCTCACCAACACTCACACCACCTCACCAACACTCACACCACCTCACCAACACACACACCACCTCACCAACACACACACCACCTCACCAACACACACACCACCTCACCAACACTCACACCACCTCACCAACACTCACACCACCTCACCAACACACACACCACCTCACCAACACACACACCACCTCACCAACACTCACACCACCTCACCAAAACACACACCACCTCCCCAACACACACACCACCTCACCAACACACACACCACCTCACCAACACACACACCACCTCACCAACACACACACCACCTCACCAACACACACACCACCTCACCAACACTCACACCACCTCACCAACACTCACACCACCTCACCAACACACACACCACCTCACCAACACACACACCACCTCACCAACACACACACCACCTCACCAACACACACACCACCTCACCAACACACACACCACCTCACCAACACACACACCACCTCACCAACACTCACACCACCTCACCAACACACACACCACCTCACCAACACACACACCACCTCACCAACACTCACACCACCTCACCAACACACACACCACCTCACCAACACTCACACCACCTCACCAACACACACACCACCTCATCAACACACACACCACCTCACCAACACTCACACCACCTCACCAACACACACACCACCTCACCAACACTCACACCACCTCAACAACACACACACCACCTCACCAACACACACACCACCTCACCAACACACACACCACCTCACCAACACACACACCACCTTACCAACACACACACCACCTCACCAACACTCACACCACCTCACAAACACACACACCACCTCTCCAACACTCACACCACCTCACCAACACACACACCACCTCACCAACACACACACCACCTCACCAACACACACACCACCTCACCAACACACACACCACCTCACCAACACACACACCACCTCACCAACACACACACCACCTCACCAACACACACACCACCTCACCAACACTCACACCACCTCACCAACACACACACCACCTCACCAACACACACACCACCTCACCAACACTCACACCACCTCACCAACACACACACCACCTCACCAACACACACACCACCTCACCAACACTCACACCACCTCACCAACACACACACCACCTCACCAACACACACACCACCTCACCAACACTCACACCACCTCACCAACACACACACCACCTCACCAACACACACACCACCTCACCAACACTCACACCACCTCACCAACACACACACCACCTCACCAACACTCACACCACCTCACCAACACACACACCACCTCACCAACACACACACCACCTCACCAACACTCACACCACCTCACCAACACTCACACCACCTCACCAACACACACACCACCTCACCAACACTCACACCACCTCACCAACACACACACCACCTCACCAACACTCACACCACCTCACCAACACTCACACCACCTCACCAACACACACACCACCTCACCAACACACACACCACCTCACCAACACACACACCACCTCACCAACACTCACACCACCTCACCAACACACACACCACCTCACCAACACACACACCACCTCACCAACACTCACACCACCTCACCAACACACACACCACCTCACCAACACACACACCACCTCACCAACACTCACACCACCTCACCAACACACACACCACCTCACCAACACTCACACCACCTCACCAACACACACACCACCTCACCAACACACACACCACCTCACCAACACTCACACCACCTCACCAACACTCACACCACCTCACCAACACACACACCACCTCACCAACACTCACACCACCTCACCAACACACACACCACCTCACCAACACTCACACCACCTCACCAACACTCACACCACCTCACCAACACTCACACCACCTCACCAACACACACACCACCTCACCAACACACACACCACCTCACCAACACTCACACCACCTCACCAACACTCACACCACCTCACCAACACACACACCACCTCACCAACACACACACCACCTCACCAACACTCACACCACCTCACCAACACACACACCACCTCACCAACACACACACCACCTCACCAACACACACACCACCTCACCAACACTCACACCACCTCACCAACACACACACCACCTCACCAACACACACACCACCTCACCAACACACACACCACCTCACCAACACTCACACCACCTCACCAACACACACACCACCTCACCAACACTCACACCACCTCACCAACACTCACACCACCTCACCAACACTCACACCACCTCACCAACACTCACACCACCTCACCAACACTCACACCACCTCACCAACACTCACACCACCTCACCAACACTCACACCACCTCACCAACACACACACCACCTCACCAACACACACACCACCTCACCAACACACACACCACCTCACCAACACACACACCACCTCACCAACACTCACACCACCTCACCAACACACACACCACCTCACCAACACTCACACCACCTCACCAACACTCACACCACCTCACCAACACTCACACCACCTCACCAACACACACACCACCTCACCAACACTCACACCACTTCACCAACACTCACACCACCTCACCAACACACACACCACCTCACCAACACACACACCACCTCACCAACACTCACACCACCTCACCAACACTCACACCACCTCACCAACACACACACCACCTCACCAACACACACACCACCTCACCAACACTCACACCACCTCACCAACACTCACACCACCTCACCAACACACACACCACCTCACCAACACACACACCACCTCACCAACACACACACCACCTCACCAACACTCACACCACCTCACCAACACACACACCACCTCACCAACACACACACCACCTCACCAACACACACACCACCTCACCAACACTCACACCACCTCACCAACACACACACCACCTCACCAACACTCACACCACCTCACCAACACTCACACCACCTCACCAACACTCACACCACCTCCCCAACACTCACACCACCTCACCAACACACACACCACCTCACCAACACACACACCACCTCACCAACACTCACACCACCTCCCCAACACTCACACCACCTCACCAACACTCACACCATCTCACCAACACTCACACCACCTCCCCAACACTCACACCACCTCACCAACACACACACCACCTCCCCAACACTCACACCACCTCACCAACACTCACACCACCTCACCAACACTCACACCATCACCTCAACACTCACACCACCTCACCAACACACACACCACCTCCCCAACACTCACACCACCTCACCAACACACACACCACCTCACCAACACTCACACCACCTCACCAACACTCACACCACCTCACCAACACTCACACCACCCCACCAACACACACACCACCTCACCAACACACACACCACCTCACCAACACTCACACCACCTCACCAACACTCACACCACCTCACCAACACACACACCACCTCACCAACACACACACCACCTCACCAACACTCACACCACCTCACCAACACACACACCACCTCACCAACACACACACCACCTCACCAACACACACACCACCTCACCAACACTCACACCACCTCACCAACACACACACCACCTCACCAACACACACACCACCTCACCAACACACACACCACCTCACCAACACTCACACCACCTCACCAACACACACACCACCTCACCAACACTCACACCACCTCACCAACACTCACACCACCTCACCAACACTCACACCACCTCACCAACACTCACACCACCTCACCAACACTCACACCACCTCACCAACACTCACACCACCTCACCAACACTCACACCACCTCACCAACACACACACCACCTCACCAACACACACACCACCTCACCAACACACACACCACCTCACCAACACACACACCACCTCACCAACACTCACACCACCTCACCAACACACACACCACCTCACCAACACTCACACCACCTCACCAACACTCACACCACCTCACCAACACTCACACCACCTCACCAACACACACACCACCTCACCAACACTCACACCACTTCACCAACACTCACACCACCTCACCAACACACACACCACCTCACCAACACACACACCACCTCACCAACACTCACACCACCTCAC
The DNA here is from genome assembly GCF_038502225.1 of Cherax quadricarinatus. Lineage (NCBI taxonomy): Eukaryota > Metazoa > Arthropoda > Malacostraca > Decapoda > Parastacidae > Cherax > Cherax quadricarinatus. The sequence goes on from NC_091292.1 coordinate 62,179,917, forward strand.
CAACACTCACACCACCTCACCAACACACACACCACCTCACCAACACACACACCACCTCACCAACACTCACACCACCTCACCAACACTCACACCACCTCACCAACACACACACCACCTCACCAACACACACACCACCTCACCAACACACACACCACCTCACCAACACTCACACCACCTCACCAACACACACACCACCTCACCAACACACACACCACCTCACCAACACACACACCACCTCACCAACACTCACACCACCTCACCAACACACACACCACCTCACCAACACTCACACCACCTCACCAACACTCACACCACCTCACCAACACTCACACCACCTCCCCAACACTCACACCACCTCACCAACACACACACCACCTCACCAACACACACACCACCTCACCAACACTCACACCACCTCCCCAACACTCACACCACCTCACCAACACTCACACCATCTCACCAACACTCACACCACCTCCCCAACACTCACACCACCTCACCAACACACACACCACCTCCCCAACACTCACACCACCTCACCAACACTCACACCACCTCACCAACACTCACACCATCACCTCAACACTCACACCACCTCACCAACACACACACCACCTCCCCAACACTCACACCACCTCACCAACACTCACACCACCTCACCAACACTCACACCATCACCTCAACACAATTACCAACACACGAATACTCACCATACCGCCCCACAACTTCAGTACTCTCCCCACCACCTTAACACTCTCCCCACCACCTTAACACTCTCCCCACCACGCCAACACTCTCACCACCACGCCAACACTCTCACCACCACGCCAACACTCTCACCACCACGCCAGCACTCTCCCCACCACGCCAACACTCTCCCCACCACACAACACTCTCCCCACCACACAACACACTCCCCACAACGCCAACACTCTCCCCACCACACAACGCTTTCCCCACCATACAACGCTCTCCCCAACGCACAACACTCTCCCCACCAAACACTCTCCCCACCACACAACACTCTCCCCATCACACAACACTCTCCCCACCACACAACACTCTCCCCCACCACACAACACTCTCCCCCACCACACAACACTCTCCCCACCACACAACACTCTCCCCACCACACAACGCTCTCCCCACCACGTCAAAACTTTCCCCACCACGTCAACACTTTCCCCACCACCTAACACTCTCCCCACCATTCAACACTCTCCCCACCACACAACACTCTCCCCACCACACAACACTCTCCCCACCACACAACACTCTCCCCACCACACAACACTTTCCCCACCACAAAATACTCTCCCCACCACGTCAACACTCTCCCCACCACACAACACTCTCCCCACCACGTCAACACTCTCCCCACCACACAGCACTCTCCCCACCACACAACACTCTCCCCACCAC
>NC_091292.1:62186338-62191338 GCF_038502225.1 Cherax quadricarinatus
TGGGCGTATGGGTGTGTATGGTGAGAAGGAGGGAAGGGGTGGTGAGGGGACGAGTGGTGAGAGGAAGGAGAGGAGGGGTGGTGAGGGGACGGGGTTGTGATGGGAATGAGAAGGGTGATGACGGGAAGGATGGGAGGGGTGCTGAGGGGAAGGGTTTTGATGGGAAGAGTGGTGAGGGGAAGGAGAAGGGTGGTGAATGGAAGGAGGGGAGAGGTGAGGGGAAGAAGGGAAGGGGTTGTGAGGGGAAGGAGGGGATGGGTTGTGAGGAGGGGAGGGGTTGTGAGGGGAGGGAGGAGAGGGATGGTGAGGGTAAGGAGGGGAGGGATGGTGAGGGTAAGGAGGGGAGGGGTGGTGAGGGGGAAGGAGGGGAAGGGTTGTGAGGGGAAGGAGGGGATGGGTTGTGAGGAGGGGAGGGGTTGTGAGGGGAAGGAGGAGAGGGATGGTGAGGGGGAAGGAGGGGAAGGGGGTCGTGGACAACATCCTAAGCGGCTCGTCACTAATTGGCTGCAAAATTCGTCCGCAACGCGACACAAAGATGGCGCTGCTGAAACATGTTTCCTGTTTCATGGTATTTTTGATGTCTTGATCCCAGGTGATCACACACACACACACACACACACACACACACACACACACACACACACACACACACACACACACACAGCTTGGACTCGACCCCTGCAACCTCAAGTAGGTGAGTGCAGGGGAGACATGATAACGACATACAAAATCCTGCGTGGAATAGATAAAGTAGACAGAGACAGGTTGTTCCAGAGATGAGACACAGAAACAAGGGGTCACAATCGGAAGCTGAAGACTCAGACGAGTCATAGGGATGTTAGGAAGTATTTCTTCAGTCATAGAGGCGTCAGAAAGAATAGCCTAACAAGTGATGTAGTGGAGGCAGTAACCATTCATAGCTTTAAGACGAGGTATGACAAAGCTCTGGAAGCAGAGAGAGAGGACCTAGTAGCGATCAGTGAAGAGGCGGGGCGAGGAGCTGTGTCTCGACCCTGCAACCACAATTAGGTGAGTACAATTAATCGAGTACACACACACACAAACATACACAAAGAAGACCGCAGACGGAGTACAGTCTAGGGGGTCAGAGACTACAAACCTCACTCAAAGAAAAAGATCTTGGGGTGAGTATAACACCAGGCACATCTCCTGAAGCGCACATCAACCAAATAACTGCCGCAGCATATGGGCGCCTAGCAAACCTCAGAACAGCATTCCGACATCTTAATAAGGAATCGTTCAGGACCCTGTACACCGTGTACGTTAGGCCCATATTGGAGTATGCGGCACCAGTTTGGAACCCACACCTAGCCAAGCACGTGAAGAAACTAGAGAAAGTGCAAAGGTTTGCAACAAGACTAGTCCCAGAGCTAAGAGGTATGTCCTACGAGGAGAGGTTAAGGGAAATCAACCTGACGACACTGGAGGACAGGAGAGATAGGGGGGACATGATAACGACTTACAAAATACTGAGAGGAATTGACAAGGTGGACAAAGACAGGATGTTCCAGAGATGGGACACAGCAACACGGGGACACAGTTGGAAGCTGAAGACACAGATGAATCACAGGGATGTTAGGAAGTATTTCTTCAGCCACAGAGTAGTCAGGAAGCGGAATAGTTTGGGAAGCGATGTAGTGGAGGCAGGATCCATACATAGCTTTAAGCAGAGGTACGATAAAGCTCATGGTTCAGGGAAAGTGACCTAGTAGCGACCAGTGAAGAGGCGGGGCCAGGAGCCTGAACTCGACCCCTGCAACCTCAACTAGGTGAGTACACACACACACACACACACACACACACTCACACACACACACACACACACACACACACACACACACACACACACACACACACACACACACATACACACACACAAAGAGAGGAACCAGCGAACGAAATAAAAACCTACAGATTTATGTAATATGGAAATCACCAGATATTTGGTTATCCAGCAGTGACGTCATTATTATTTGTCTGTCAACATTACTAACTCAGACCTTCCAGCAGTGACCTCGTCAACAATATTCACGCTTTCCAGTGATGCCACAGTCCATTCTCACTTCTCTCCCCACCATCCCTAGTGCTACACTCTCCCCACCATCCCTAGTGCTACACTCTCCCCACCATCCCTAGTGCTACACTCTCCCCACCATCCCTAGTGCTACACTCTCCCCACCATCCCTAGTGCTACACTCTCCCCACCATCCCTAGTGCTACACTCTCCCCACCATCCCTAGTGCTACACTCTCCCCACCATCCCTAGTGCTACACTCTCCCCACCATCCCTAGTGCTACACTCTCCCCACCATCCCTAGTGCTACACTCTCCCCACCATCCCTAGTGCTACACTCTCCCCACCATCCCTAGTGCTACACTCTCCCCACCATCCCTAGTGCTACACTCTCCCCACCATCCCTAGTGCTACACTCTCCCCACCATCCCTAGTGCTACACTCTCCCCACCATCCCTAGTGCTACACTCTCCCCACCATCCCTAGTGCTACACTCTCCCCACCATCCCTAGTGCTACACTCTCCCCACCACTCTACATACCCATCATCTTCCATCTTGTTTCCTTTCTGTTATCTGTAAAACACACACACACACTCACACACACACACACACACACACACACACACACACACACACACAACCTGACGACACTGGAGGAAAGGAGAGATAGGGAGGACATGATAACGACATACAAAATGCTGAGAGGAATTGACAAGGTGGACAAAGACAGGATGTTCCAGAGATGGGACACAGCAACAAGGGGACACCGTTGGAAGTTGAAGACACAGATGAATCACAGGGATGTTAGGAAGTATTTCTTCAGTCACATAGTAGTCAGCAAGTGGAATAGTTTGGGAAGAGATGTAGTGGAGGCAGGATCCATACATAGCTTTAAGCAGAGGTATGATAAAGCTCACGGTTCAGGGAGAGTGACCTAGTAGCGATCAGTGAAGAGGCGGGGCCAGGAGCTCGGACTCGACCCCTGCAACCTCAACTAGGTGAGTACACACACACACACACACACACACACTGTTGCGGCCCCTGCCAAACTAGCGGTTAAATAGTTAACCTGCCGGCCGGCAGTACCACTGGGTGCGTCATCAAACCCAATGTGGGGGCTGCTGAGCCGGCCTTAGAGCAGTAAGAGCCTGAGTGCCTCACGGTACACACCTAAGCAGTAGGTACCTGACCACCGAAGGGTACACGTCTACTGGCTTTAGTAACAGTATGTACCAGAGCGCCTCGCTGTACACACCTAAGCAGTAGGTACCTGACCACCGAAGGGTACACGTCTACTGGCTTTAGTAACAGTATGTACCAGAGCGCCTCGCTGTACACACCTAAGCAGTAGGTACCTGACCACCGAAGGGTACACGTCTACTGGCTTTAGTAACAGTATGTACCAGAGCGCCTCGCTGTACACACCTAAGCAGTAGGTACCTGACCACCGAAGGGTACACGTCTACTGGCTTTAGTAACAGTATGTACCAGAGCGCCTCGCTGTACACACCTAAGCAGTAGGTACCTGACCACCGAAGGGTACACGTCTACTGGCTTTAGAAATATTATGTACCTGAGCGCCTCGCTGTACACACCTAAGCAGTAGGTACCTGACCACCGAAGGGTACACGTCTACTGGCTTCAACATTAAGTACCTGAACTCCTCAGGGTACACGTCTATGCAGTAGGTACCTGACCACCGAATCGTACCTATCTACTGGCGTTAGAAGAACCGCTCACCGCAGCTCACTGAGTCTGTTGGCCTCAGTTACTTGACGGCCGCATTCAGTGAGCTTGCAGCATGGTGTTCGGCTAGCGGTGTGTCAACCGCCTTTGGAGAGGATTTACTGGACTACCGGTGATGTCTGTGGACTCACCGTCTACGTTGATCAACTGTGGGCCGGAGTCGTCAGATGCTGTTTAGTGGGACATTACATGAAGAAAAGGTTGGAGTGTTACACTGAACTGGGCCAGGACCGTAGTGTGACACTGAGGGACGTACGATGGAGTGGAACACTGAGATATGCATAGGACCGTAGTGGAACACTGAGATGAAAAGGGTGTCGTGGGACACTGAAGATGGCCTGGTTGTAGTGTACACTGAACAGTGTCGTGTGACTGACTTCGTGTCGTGAGAGGCAGTTGATTGTAATTTATTATTATAAAAATGTTATTTATAATTTATTGTTTTAGCATAGAGATATATATATATAGTGACAGTAGTGTCAAGAGTTGTACCCTGTGTAGGGTTATTAATTATATTTTAGTAAAATGCTGATTATAATTTATTATAGTAACATGTACATATTATTATTATATCATAGTTCAAATACCTCTAGACCAAAGATAGTTGATTTTTATATATTAAAGATTAATTTATATTAATGTGTGTATTTATGTATCCCGAACTCTTTATTACAAAAGGAGTAAATCTTAATACCATCGTCTTTTAAAAATTACTTTTTTTGTAATACACACACACACAGATGTGTATAGTATGCAAAGTCATGGAGAAGATTATCAGGAAAGTGATGGAGCACCTAGAACGGAACAAGCTTATAAACGACAACCAACACAGATTCAGGGAAGGAAAATTGTGTGTCAGAAACCTACTGGAGTTTTATGACAAGGTCACGGAAGTAAGACACGAGAGAAGGGGATGGGTAGATTGCATTTTCATGGAATGCAAGAAGGCCTTCGGCACAGTTCCTCACAAGAGATTAGTGCAAAAACTAGAGGATTAAGCATGCATAACAGGAAGGGCACTGCAATTGATCGGAGAATACCTGACAGGGAGACAACAAGAAGTAATGGTACGTGACGAGATGTCAGAGTGGGCGCCTGTGACGATCGGGGTTCCACATGGGTCAGTCCTAGAACCAGTGCTATTTTTGGTTTATGTGAATGACGTGACGGAAGGGATAGAGTCAGAAGTGTCCATGTTTGCAGATGATATGAAGTAAA